>NC_058131.1:537592487-537664043 GCF_016433145.1 Gracilinanus agilis
TATATATATATATATATATATATATATATATATACACACAATCAAATATATAATGGCAAGTCAAAATATTATGAGTTCCAACAGGACTTCATTTTATTTATTGGACAGATATTTGTTAATTTTAGCAAATTATCTGTTTTAGTTTTGTGATTAAGGAGTCATAGGATTTAGAGCTAAAAAGAACCTTAGAGATAGTCTATCCCATTCCCCATATTTTGTGAATAAGGAAACTGAGAAATAGAAGGGTTAAGCTAAGACTTGAATATAGGCACTCTGAACAAAACCAGTTCTTTTACTTATGGTGTTCAATTATATCAATGTTTTATTTTCTGTTTATTCTTCTATCATTCTTATTAGAGAAACTGAAATTATTACCTCTCTTTTATCTTCTAACATTGAATTAGAGATATCAAAACTATTTCAATCAGCCTTTCCAAAATTATCTACTTCAATTTGGAAAATAGATCTCAGAACTCTCAAATCCCAGTCTTTTACTTTTTTGTCCCTTCTCCAACTATTAGATTATTTTCCCATGTTATTTTCCTTAAAATTAACATGCTTATAAATGAAAGCCAATGGATCTTTTTCTATACTCTTGCATGGCCAATTTTTGCATCTGGCAAATATGACAACTAGAATAAGAATTTAAACTGGCTCATATCGCAGTATATTAGAGCTAGAAAGGATCTTAGAAGGTCACAGGGTCAACACGCTTATTTACTAGATGAAAGAAAAGTAAAGTGACTAAAAAAGTTTGATAGTCAAGAAGTTGAGAGTAGAAAGAAACACACATTTAATAAGCACCTAATATGTGCCAAGAATTATGCTAAGCACTTTGCAGAAATGATCTCATTTGACCTACACAACAGCCCTAAGAGGCAGGTGATAAAGATGAAGAAACAGAGGGAGACAGATTAAGTGACTTGCCCAGAGTCACACAGTTAGTTATGTGTCTAAGGCAGGCAACTCAAGTCCTCCTGAATCCAGGCCTAGAGCTTTATTCAATATACTACCTGCTTATTCTAAGTATCCTGATTCTTAGTACTATATCTTTATCATCATGCCTCCCTAAATTTTTTTTCATTTTTATATAGAAATTTGAAAATGGGGAAACCATTTGATTATCCCTTTGAGAAGCTCATTGTCAGAGTTAGAAGTGAACTTGAAATCTAGGGCAGGGGTTTTTAACCTGGGGTATGAGAATTTGTTTCTTTAATATTTTGATATTAAACTGTTTGATAACTATTATTTCAATGTAACTGTTTCCTTTGACATCCTATGTATTTTTAAACTTTTAAAAGTTCTGTCTATACGTTTTATTAGATTGCCAAAAGTGCCAATGATACACACAAACCAAAAAAAAGTTAAGATATTATGATACAATTCCTTCATTTGAGAGAAAAAGAAACCAAGGCAGAATCACAGAGTAATACCTAGAAGATCTGGAAGAACAACCATTACTTCTCATTCTAAATCCAGATTCTTTCCACTCGCCACACTCTGCAATTCAGGGCCCCAAACTCAGAGTTCAGTCCCTTCAGTCCTGTCATTTACAACTACAAAAGTTTAAAAGCTATACATTAGAACAATGTTTGGCACATAGTAGGGTTGGGTTTTTTTTAATCCTTAAGTCTTAGAATCAATATCGTGTATTGGTTCTAAGCTAGAAGAGCAATAAGGTAATAATGTGGTTTAAAGGACTTGCCTAGGGTCCCATAATGTTTGAGACCCAATTTGAACCCAGGACCTCCCATCTCCAGGCCTGGCTCTAAATCCACTGAACCACTACCTGTCCAATATAGAAAGTTCTTAATAAATGTTTGTTGAATGAATGGAATTCAGTCTGTGCTATTCATTTTCTGTGGCATATAACCAATATAGTTCTTTTTCAAATCAGAGACTGACTTGTTACAGAGATATAACCAAATGACACAGGAATCATAAACCTGGGACTGAAAGTTTAAGAACTGAAAGCACATGGCTAGGTTGCTTTTCATACCTAAGTTTTTGTTTTGTACTACAATGGTCACTATAATACTCAAATAGAAAGTAGTACGATAATTAGCATTCCTCAGGTCCCACTAACTATGGCTTGCAGTTCCCCTCCTAACAGTCACCCAGAAAAAGATTCTTAGAAGAAAGGACAACCACCTCCATTCATCCCTAATGTAGGAATACAACTCTACATACGCTTCTGGAATCAGCTGAGCCGTCCCCTGACCTTGACTTTGACCTTTCAAACACAGCTCTTAGTGACTCCTTCTCATGCCTCATCTTTCGCTTGATGGCTTCTAATTCAGAAGTATCAGCTGTGGACCCTTTTTTGGGGGGTCGCATAAATAAGGCTTTAAAAGCCTCCAGGGCAGTCTCTGGGGGCTTAGGCTTAACTTCTTCATTGTGAGATGGGACTTCTTCAGTCTTGCACTGACTTTCTTGGTCAGTATCACTACCCATCTCTTCTTCCTTGGCCTGCTCACAGACTTCTCCTTTCTGTTCAGTTTTGGGCATATCAATGTTTAACAGCTGAGAGATCTGCTCCAAGAGAGTGGGAGTGGCTTTCAGGTCAGGTGTTTTCTCCCCACTCTTCCTAGAGAGTGTCCCTGGTAGGACTCTGGATTTTTGGACAGGCTGTGTCAGTTTAAGTAAAGCCAGGTCACTATCCTTTGGCTTAATTTCAGTGATTGTCTCTTCTCCCTCAGTGGTGGCCCCCTTCTTGAGTACACGGAGCCCACTAAAGAAGGCTGGAAGCTGGAAAGATTTCTCCCCTGACGCTTCTTTTTTGGGAGTGGCATTTTCAGGGTTTCCAGGAAATGTGCTCTTCTCTGCAGGGGAATCTTCTCCAGGATGGTCCTGTCTGGGGTCCGGTCCCACGGATAGGCCAGCCCCATCTTGCTCCAAATCATTCATTAGCTCAGATGGCAGCAATGGGCAAACTTCTATTCTGAGCTCCATTTCATTCATCTCATTTAAGGTTTCATTTCTTCTAGATTCCCCAGGTGTTTCTTTTGGGCCCACAGATTGCCCAGATGAAACAGAACTGTCTGGTATTGTACTACCAATATTTTTACCCTCTTTCTCTTCCAGGCCTTCACCCTCAGATTCTGAATCACTTGTGGTACGAACAAGGGTCCCATGAACGAGAATATCATCATCTCTGCTTGAACTTAGAGGTGAAGATGGATGTGGCTCTTTACTGAGAAGAAACCCCCCATCTTGCTCTTTCTTAGGACATCCTTCCTTCTCTGGTGCAAGCTCCCCAATTGTATTATCTTTACAGTTCAGGAGAACAGGTGGAAATTGAGCCTTGGCCTCCTGATCTTTGTTATTGCTCTCCACCTGCAGCAGAGGCTCAGGGCCCAAATTTCGGAAGGCTTTGAGCACAGCATCCTCTTCTGCTGGCTTAGTGGATTCCAATTTAGTAGCAAATCCAAAAAAAGACTTCATGGAAAACTTACTCAGGATAGACTGGGTTATTTCAATCCCATCTTCTGTTGAATGTTCAGGTGCAGGGCCATCGCTGCCATTCGGAGAACCTGCCCCGTCTTCCATGTCTCCCAAAACATTCGAACACGTTGTTCCTGAAGCAGGTTACTGCCGGTCCTCCCACTTAGCTCATTTTATCCATCTGCTCTGAGTTTGGAAGAGAGAACTCAACAAGGGCTGGCTCTCCAGGTGACACAGTTAACAAACTTGGTCTCTCCTCTAGTCAGTGTATCCTTCTTCCTGTTTTCCCAGTTATGAGGTGACTGGGTTAACTTTAAAATACCTGTCAAATGTTACAGCCCAAAGCAGCCAAGAGCCTTCGCTTCTTACTACACACAACCCGAGGAGGCTTCTCCTCCGCCACTTCCGTATTTATTCCCGGCACAAAAGACTTTTTGTAGGAGAGAAAGTCAGCTTGCACTCTGTAATCTCAGCCCAAGAACTTCACTGAGGAGCTCCGCCCCAATTCCTGCCGGTCTCCTAGTTATAGTCAACTTCCTCCTTGTTGAGAAAGTTGAGGCTCCCTGAACACGCTGGGCTGGTCAGCCTGCTCTGTGACAGGGTCTGTCTGGCTCTCTGGGAGGAGTAGCCCAAGAGAGTTTCAAATGAGATTCAGCAGAAAACTTCTGAAAAAGTGCTCGCATATCATCTTTTCAGTTTTGATTACAATCGGAGGGCCGGGCCAAGCAGGCAAAAATATCACCACCCCAGAGGGACCATTCACAAAACCCGAACCAAAGAGGGAGAGAAACAAAGTCGCGAAATGTCCAGACTCCCCAAGGTTTCTTGAAGGATAAAATTACTGTCCTTGAAGCCGCATTTTTTTTTGCCCACTCAAAATTTGTGCTTTCTTCCGTTTCCCCACAGGTTTCATCTGGAATGCAGATTTCAGCTGCCAGGGCCAGTGAAGGAGAAAACCAACACGACTGGTTTCAGATTACTGGTGTTTTAGCTGTGCCTGTGTTCTTCAAACAGGTACTTAGGAGCCACATTCACCACGCCCAGTGTCTGAAAGCTACACCAGTAGCAGAGTAAACCGCCAGCCCTAGATACACCTTGAATGTGTAACATTCTAACTGCTTCCTCACAGCAACCGAGACTTCTCAGTTTCCCAAGGAAAATCCTGGCCGCAGTGGGGCAACCCCCCTATTCACACCACCGCCCAGCTTCCCTTAGGATAATACGGGGAGGCACTGAATAAAAGTTCAAGTTACCTCCTGCAAAATGCAACCAGTCATTAGGCAAACTGATAGGAAACTGTTGCCAGGGGGACAAATTTCCTCAAAGTCCAGTAGTTTTACAAGGCTCACACCAGCCTCGGTGGGCAGAGCCAAGTCACCAAATAAATACGTAAGCTCAAACTCATTACTACCACACCTCTGACTTACTGAGACAGGCTACTAGCTCTGTTGCCTAGCTTCTGAGCTGTCTCCTCGGATTGTTTTTTGACACGCTCTCTAAAGCCAAGTCAAACAACAGATCTATACAGAGTACCTACTATGTGCAAGCGCTATGTTGCTAAGCACTCTAAGGGCTTACCAGACTAGCTCAGTAGTTATCAGTTACAAATATGTCCAGTTTGCTTTGAGCAAAAACGACAAGATGAGTAAATCCAAGGGGCAAAGATGTAAAAACAAGTTCTTCAAACAGAGGCTAGACCCAGAGTCTCATACTAAACCTTTTATGTGCTTAGAATGGAAAGGGATGTGGGGATAAACCCTGGTCTTTTCAGTTCTGTTCTCTACTCACGGGCAACAGTTTGTAGTTTCTGAATTTTGAGACTAGGATATACCACACAAAAGAGCTGGTTTTCACATCTGTGCAATGGACACTGTGTTTGATGATCTACCTCAGTTTGTGCAATGATCTCCCTTAGTCAGCTTCCAGGAAGCGAAAATAATAGATAAAATTGAAGCACTTGATCCACATGCAATTCTTTATATACACACATATATTTTAATATATATTATATAATATGTATAATAAATATATATGTATATTTAAAGGTGTGAATACATACTGAACCATTCACTTATTAAATACAAGGCACTCAGATAATTACTGGTAATAGCATTTAAGTGTGTGTGTATATACATATATATGTATATATATATTCTAGACAGTACACCCAAGATGTCAACAATTTTCATGTGTATATGTAGGTTGTAAGAGGCAAATATATGTGCGTGTATATATACACTGAGTTGTGTAAATATAGGAAAAAGGTTTAATTTTTTTTCACTGACTCTTACAAAAAACTGTCCTTTATCAAAGACATTTCCTGTTCCTCTTTTCACCAACAAAGAGTATCTTTCCACCAAGGATGGCAGGTTATTGACTAGGCTGGACAAGCAGCAAGATGCTAAAGGAAATTTCAGACATGACATTGGGGTTCCAAAATAGGCTTGCTTCTTGTCCAGCTGACTTATTTATTAAGGATCATTACAAAGCACCAACTTTTCTTACCCTCCCCCCAAAAAGGAAGAAGGAATTAGCAAACTAAATTCTCTTCAAAAATCAGATACAAGATCTTTAGAGACATTTGGGGTAGATGTGGGATGGGATAGATCCGTTCTGTCTTATATGAGGGGCTAAGTGAGAAAATCTAGGCTATAATCATAGCTGTAGAGCAAGGATTCTTAAATGAGGGTCTGTGAACTGTGTGTGTGTCTAAATATCTACATATAGGTATATTTTGATAACAATATTTCAACATAATTGGTTTCCTATGTAATCTGATACAATTTATTTTATGCAATGAATAGCATTATGTGAGAAGGGGTACATAGTATTCACCATTCTGCCCAAGGTATATATAACAAAAAAATTTTTTTTTAACTCTTCCTTAAGAAGTAAAAGGGATTTCTCTAAAAGACCATCTAGAATAATCCTCTTACTTTAAAGATGAAGACTAAGAAAATTCAGTTGACTTGATTAAGGGCACACAAGTAGTTAGGATTTGAATGAAGAGCTTCTAACTTCAGAGTCAACCCTCATTCCAATGTGCCACATTGCCTTTCTACTAAAAACTAATTATATTTTGGTTTCTTGGGAAAGACACTGTGGGACCCAAGATGCTAAGGGCAGTAGAAAACACATGGGTCCTTAAGAACTATATATAGTGGAATGATAGATCTTCTCATGTCATCATGGTGTCCATGGGTACTGTCATTTAATTAAGGAGAATCATAGTTTCATAGAACTGAGAAATGAAAGAAGCCTCAAGAGAGAGATCATCTGGTCTAACTAGGCAAGGTAGGTGTTTTTATTCCCATTTTATAAATGAAGAACTGAGGTCTAGAGAGGTTAAGTAACTAGCCTTAGGTCAGACAGCCAACATGTGACAGAGTGACAGATGGAGTCTAGGTTTCCTGTCTCCTTGTGGAATACTTTTCACACTATACTATCCTGCTTCTAAGTTTTCAAGGACATGAAATCTCCCTCCAAGTGCCAATAGCTATCTCTTAACCATCAGACCAGGTTGCTTAATGTCATTATGGTGCATTTTGCTACAAAAATGGAAAAGCAGATTTAGAATTTAAATGAATACTTAGTAAATTTTGCTTATTATATTTGACACTATGCTAGGTGTATTTGGAGATACAAATACAAAAAGCAGCATCCTAGAGAGTCTAAGAGCCACATTTTACAAATGAAGAAACTGAGTCCCAGAGATGTTATGACCTACTGAAGGTTATCCAGTTAATAACAAGGCAAAGACTAGAACACAGATTTCTTAACTCCCACAGTCAATCCAAAAAAACTGAAGAAAAGAATAGTATTTCTTTTTCTTTGATAAAAATTTAAAGAGAAATTTAACAACTTCCCTTAAAAAACAAGGAGAGATCCCTTAATATTGACTTTGATTAAATAGGTCAAAGAATTCTAGCATAGTAGAAGATCATCAAGTTTTTGAGATTTTTTCTTCCCTTTCTTTCATGAAGTGATGACAGTTGATATATTCATACAAAAGATTCATACATTCCCAGAGGCTCTAGGGTAAATGACTGGTGTTGGGCCTAAAAAAGAGAATGAACATCTAATCATGTGGATAAGTATAAGTCATCAACTAACGAATACTAACTAAGCACCAACAACCTCTAAAGAAATTGTTTAAGCCTTATAATGATGCTTATAGTCAAGATGATGTTCTGAAATATAACTGCATTTCCTCCCTTAGCTACTCTAGTCTCAAGACACACTACATTTACACTTGGTGGTCTTGACATATGTGCAGTGGATCTCATAATAATTTACTTTAGGCATTTATAATAAGGTACATATGATAAATAATTTTGAAACATTTGACCTACATGAAGGTCTTTAAAAACATATTTTAATAACAACCTTTACCCAGATACTTAGGATCTGAGACACATCCCCCTACCCTGAATTAGGTGACCAGGGAGTTCTTCCTTTTCCCTCCAGCCTACTATAATCCCAGTTTCACTCAGATTGAAGCTGTCATTTAATATTCTTCATCTCAATGAAGAAAGCTATCAAATAAGAAAAAGGTTTGCCTTTCTATCAGATAAGTAGATATTTTGTCTCATCGAGATGATGAACATAACAAGAGATAAAGTCTTCTCTATCACTTGTCACTGGGAAACAAGAATTAGGAACTAGCTTCTCACTTCTCTGTGACATGTGATTTTAGAGCTTAAGTGGACCTCTGAGGTCAACTAATCTAGCCCTTTAGTATAGAACTGAGGAAACCAAGCTCCAAAATATCTACTAACTAGAACAATATCACATAATTATTGGCAGAGATAGAAGAAAAACCTATTTCTGACTTTGTCAGGTGGTTTTTCTACTATACCAGAAGATCTCTAGCCTCATCTGACAAATAAATATGACTTTACAAATAGTTTTCCATAGGCATTAGGCCACTGAAATTCTATGCAAACTCCAAAATGAACTTTGTTCATTTTATTCTGCATTCCCTTTTATTGCTCTCCTGATTTTTACTAGTTACTGATTACTCATCTAAAAGGATATCCTTATAGCAAGGAATTCCCATAAATGCAAACTCCAGAAGAGAAGTGGGGAAAAGGAGGCAAATTAGATTAAATTTCTCCTAGGCATGGTGTATGATTCCTATGTTTTAGCTCCTATTTCTGATACACCTCAGTGGTCAATTTTCTCAAGGGAATCAGTAGCTGATGGTGCAATCGACTATTACTAGAACCAGATACCTTGGACAATGGGTAGAATTAGAGTCTGGGTAAATAATACTAAAAAGTAGAAATGTGAAGGATTTCAGCAAAAGGGCAATCATTGACTTGGAACTATCTGAGATGAGAATGTGTGAGTTAAGAGTAAGAGACTAGGACGTAATAAAGAAACAATAGGATTAGGGTGTAAGGGAAAGGTGAAGGTCACTTTCTGTTGTTTGTTTTTACTTAAGAAATGCTGTGAATTTTATCAAATTACCCAAAAGACTATATGGAAAATTGCACATGTAGTTGGACTTGAGAAAACTAAAACAGAAATTTAGCATTCCAGAATTGGAAGGGACCTTAGTGGCCTTTATATCTCTACCCTCTAACCCTGCAGATGAAAAAAAAAAGTAAGGTCCAAAGAAATATACTGATTTTTCCTAGATCTCAAGCCAGGTAATTGAGAAATATGACTTGAGTTCATATATTCTGACTCCCAGTACATTTCTCTTTCCCATAAAACACTGCCTCCATATTTCTTTCATTAATTTAGTGAGTGACTTTATATCTCACCTTCTTCTTCATCTGATGTTCCCTTATCTGGGAAAAAGATGGATAGTACCTCCCACTTGCCTAACTCACAAGCACTTTATGTGATGAAAATTAAGAAATTCAGGAAGACTCTTTGAACTCCTGGAAAGGCATAAGAAATAACTTTGCAGTATTTTCCTTACCTTCATAATGTTCTAGCACCATCTACCATTTAAGTACTGATGAATGTTTTACTAAAAGTACTCCCAATGAGTCCAACCTATCTAAAACCAACAATTGAGCTTAGCCAATCTGCACAAATCAGGTACACCTGAACATTGCAAGAAATACAGGTTGTTGCAATTAAGGCTTTTTAACCTTTTAGAGGCTTTAAGGCCCAAAGTTTCTGAGAGAGTGTGGCCTCATGGCCAAAAGGCTTATCAGAGTCAGAAAATGTTGGAGAACAAGAAAGCAAAGGACCTAAGAGTGAAATGTGTAGACCCTGGAGCTGACTCAAAAGTCTGAAAGGTGAGGAGGCAAATTACATTAAGTTCTAATAGTTGTTAAAATCATTATAATTTCTTTTTAACATAATGAAGGGCTATGATCAGTGGAAGAAGTGTTTGAACACGCATTTATCACAGTATTATTGCCTTATGGATACTGGAAAAGTACAGCCTGGCTAAAGGGTCATTACTGGAGTTATCTGTGACTATCTTATTTCCCACATCTCAACTGCCCTTTTGATTCTCCATCCCACATTCAGGACTTATGATCTTCTTCCCAGACTATATACTGCACAATCATCTAAACTAGTCTTCCTGAGACTGGTATTTCATTTCTCAAATGTCCTTCAGAGTTTCATTAGACTGATCTCCTTAAAGCTCTGCCTTCATCATTTCAAAAGACCTGGTATAAGGAAAAGAGCCCTGGACATGGACTCGAAAGACCTAATTTCAAATTCTGGCTCTAGTCTTCTACTCTAGTTCAATAATCTGTTTCCTCATCTGTAAGAAGAATAAAGAAGTATTCCAATCTTCATTTGATACACAAATAATAATGATAACAACAACCATATTAGCTAACATTTATTGTAGCGCTTTTTGTGCCAGTCACATTGCTAAGCCCTTTACAATTATTACTGCATGTGATCTTCTCATGAGCCCTGGAAAGTAGATGTTATTACCATACTTTTACTATGTATACTTCATAAGGTTGTGTTGAGAGGATCAAAAAAGATAATTTATAAATGGGTCTGTGGGGTCAGATGTGTGATTTCATCAACACACATCAAGTGGAAAAAAGGCCCTTGACAATGCAGATCAGCAAAATTGCTATGCATCTTTTAGGTTTAAAGAGTTTGCCTAACGGCCCTGGCAAGTTAAATAACTTCACCGCAAAGTCACAACCAATATTTGTCAAAGGCAGGACTTGAACATAGGTCTTTCTGACTCAAAGGTCTACTTCTAATTAAGGCATACTGCTTTGTAAACTTTAAGATGATTTCTCTATGTTAATGATAATGAAACTATAATAGTTACTACTTGTGATTTTTAAAAATCTTTTTTTAGGAAGTATCAGAATATTTATCCCAGGAAAGATTGTTCAATAAGCATCTTTTCCTAAAGTTTTTGTGCACTCATAATTTTATTCCATTTATTAAAATCAGACCTGCAATAGAAAATATTGTTCTACTCGGAGATCTGTGGTATTCAATCCTAAATAGTTCGTGTAATGATTTTCTTGAGACAGGCTACATACAAAGTTTCTTGGGCTTCAATATTCAGATGGAAAAGATGATGCTGTGAATGCATGGAGAAGGAACCAAAAGACCTGAAGATCTTGGTGAAAGATTTTGCCAACACATTCAAAATGTGACCTAACTTTAAATGTTGTTGATGTCTGTTCTTTGTTTTTGAAGAAGACCAATGATATCATGGAGTGAAATCTTGACTTGCGCATAAATTGGATTTAAATAAATGAAGCAGAGTTGCACAGAGTCATTAACCTCATTCTCTCTTCCAGAGTCCTTGAAGTCCAGTGGCAAGGCAAAACACAGGACTTCTGGTATGGCCTTGGATACAGTGGATAAACTTGCTATCTTCAATGCCTAACCAAGCTTGAAGCCTTCCAACGCAACTTTTTCAGGCCACCTGAATGGTCACTGGGACAAATTGTTCTCATCTGCCTATTCTACCAGGGGAAGACTTCACATGCTTCTGTAGACACCCCTCTAATTCACCAAAGGTTTGTGCCTGACTTAGCCCATATGCTGAGATGGTTTACTGTGGCTTGGTGTGGCCACTGGATATGCTATGGCTTCTTGGGGTCACAGGTAATAATTGGGTGCCAGTTAGATATGAAAGGTAGTTGAGCAGCCCTAAAAAGAGATTGGTCTTTTTAGCTCACACAGAAGTGCTAGTTTTCCTTGAACACCCGTACATCTGACTTTACATACAGCCGATATGAAGAATGCATGATCCTCCAATACTAATTTTCTGTCTTTCATTTGAATATTTCCCCAAATGGAAAGTGCATCCTTACCATATGTTTGGCTTCAAGAGTGAAATTTCTGCCAAGAGCAACTATGTTTCTAATTTCCTTAACCTAATAGCAACATGGAGTTTTTAGAGGTATACTAGAAATTTGCAGGCCTCTTTTTTTCTAATTTTATGGAGATTAAAGCCAAGTAGGGTGAGATTATAGGGAGGAGCCAGTAATTTAAATTTTTTTTAAATTCTGAATTTAATGAAAACAAAGAAGGAACAGTTTCATGTACAGAACAGAAAAAGATTATATGTGAAACCATGAATCTTAATTATGTACAGATTGCGTTTTTTAAAAAGGTTATAAAAATTTAACATGTTATTTTCAAAGCTGTGTTCCCCTGCGAACTTCCTTCTGTTCCCTTCTTTGCATTTTTAAAAGATGCTTTAATGACTTTTAATTTCTTTTATTTTTTTTGAGGTAGTAGTACTACCTTCCCTCCCTTTCTCTGACACATCCCCTCAAATAAAAAGGGAAAACCTTAATGTTTGTAGCAACATCATTAAGCAAAACAAACTCATATTTTCCATTTTCAAAACTATATACTCACTTCTGTACTTTGAACCCATCACCCATCTTTTAGGACTCCTCTGGAGTCAAGGATGGTCATTTCGTCGTTTAGAATTCTTAAGTGTTTGCAAGTTGGCTCTCTACTTTGTTTTTACTGTATAAATTATACTCCATCTGCTTACTTTGCCCTGCTTCAGTTTATGAAAACGTTTCCTAGTGTCTCTAGACCTGGAAAAGCCAATAACGATAAGAATGACAGAACCGAGGTAGAGAGCTAAGGTCTCCATTGTAAGATATTAAATTTCACTACTCATCATGGATTCATTGCTCATCTTGACTTTTCTGTCCCTTACTTTTGCCACTCCCGGACTCCTTGTAATGCATGAGTTATGTAAGCAGCCTTCTTTCTATATTTCATATTCCTTTCTTGGAATTAAAAAGCCGTTACTCTCAAGCTCATATCTCACTTGAAGATATCTCATCCTCTTTAAGAAAAAACATAAAGAGGTGCTAAAAGGATTTTATGGATTATTCTGAAGCCCCTTTATTGATGTTTGCCCTATTACTATGACTAACCTGCTTTCGAGATGTCAGTTTTTGAAGTGAAATGAATGATGTGTAGGCTACCTTGGGTAGCCTGGTCTCAAGGGAGTAAAACCATTGCTTATTTTTATCTAAAAAATATTTGTTCTAGATCTATGGAGAAGGAAAGAATTTAAGACCAAGCAAGAGATAGAGAACATTACTAGATGTAAAATGAATAATTTTCATTATACTAAGTTTAAAAAGGTTTTGTACAGACAAACCAATGCATCCAAAATTAGAATGGAAGCAACAAACAGGAGGAGGGGGTTATAACAAATTTCTCTGATAAGGGACATCTGGGTGGCTCAGTGGATTGAGAGCCAGGCCAGAGACAGGAGGTCCTGGGTTCAAATATGACCTCAGATACTTCCTAAATATGTGTCCCTGGGCAAGTCACTTAAGCCACACTGCCTAGCCCCTACCACTCTTCTGTCTTAGAACCAATACACAATATTATTGGTTCTAAAGTGGAAGGAAAGGGTTTAAAAATTTTCT
Organism: Gracilinanus agilis; assembly: GCF_016433145.1. Classification (NCBI taxonomy): domain Eukaryota; kingdom Metazoa; phylum Chordata; class Mammalia; order Didelphimorphia; family Didelphidae; genus Gracilinanus; species Gracilinanus agilis. The sequence continues at coordinate 537,605,798 of NC_058131.1, forward strand.
CAGATAAATGTATAATTTCTCAAATATATAAAGAACTAAGTCAAATTTATAAGAAATCAAGTCATTCCCCAACTGAAAGATGGTCAAGGAATATGAATAGGTGGTTTTCAGAGAAAGAAATCAAAGCTATCAATAACCATATGAAAAAATTTTCTAAATCCCTCCTGATTAGAGAAATGCAAATTTAAACGACTCTGAGGTACCACCTTACACCTAGCAGATTGGTCAATATGACAGTAAAGAAAAATAATAAATGTTGAAGATGGTGTGGCAAAATTGTGACACTAATGCATTGCTGGTGGAGTTGTAAATTGATCCTACCATTCTGGAAGGCAATTTGGAATTATGCTCAAAGTGTTTTAAAAGAATGCATGACTTTTGATCTAGCAATACTACAACTAGGTCTGTATCTTAAAGATATAAAAAATGGAGGTGGGCCTATTTGTACAAAAATATTTATAGCTGAGCTTTTTGTGGTGGCAAAAAATTGGAAACTGAGGGGATATTCCTCAATTGGGGAATGATTGAACAAATTATGGTATATGATGGTGATAGAATACTATTGTGCTATAAGGAATGATGAACCGAATGCTTTCTTTAAGAACTGGAAAGACCTACATGAACTGATGTAGAGGGAAACAAGCAGAACCAGAATATTGTACATAGTAAGTGAAACATTGTGGGACAATCAAATGAAATAGACTTTGCTACTAACAGCAATACAAAGATCCAGGACAATTCTGAGGGACTTATGAAAAGAATACTATTGTGAAGATGGGATTGACTCTCCCCTTGCCTACTTTTAAATTTAATCAACAAAAAGTATAAATATCCCTACTTAACACTAAGTAGAAGAGGTCCACAAGCCACTTACTAAAGTGGGCAACAACTTCAGAAACAATTGACCACCCCCTGAGCAGAGCTAAACAAATTTAAAGACTGCAATTGGTCCTAGTAAAGTGGAGTAAGGGACAAGAAGTGACATTTTAAAAAGACTATAAAGGATGATGAACTTCCTGTCCAAGAGGTCTTCTTCCTGAATTTTCAGGTTGAAGGATCTTGGACTGGGACTGTGGCTTAGAGCTACGACTTGGACCTGGGACTCTGGATCTTGGACTGATCCTAGTAAGAATGCTCCTGGATCTTCTCCTTTGGAGCTTCGACCATGGTGAGTGAGAAGCTGACTCTCTTTTCCTGGCTTCTGGAGAGATTAGTTTCAGAGAGACCTCCCCTTCTTAGAGGAGGCTCTGTGGGTGGAACCCTTGCTTAATTTACCACCTGGCCCTCTGGTTGGGGTTAACAAACCCTGAGGGGTCGAACAGGCACCAGAGCAAATATTTAGTGTGGTAGGATAGACATCTCCTCTATCCTCTTTTTCATTTCTCTACTTTCACTCTCTCCACCTTTTTTGTAAATAAAACTAACTAAAAGACATTTTGGCTTGAGCTATGATATTTTTAAATTGGTGATCACAGTATTATCTTTAAATTCTTATGTATTTAATCCAACCATAAAATTTAATTCCTTATACAATCCACATCTAGAGAAAGGACTGTTGGAGTAGAAATGCAGAAGAAAACATATGATCTATTGCTTTTTTATTTGGGTATATGATTTGGGGGGTTGTTTTTAAAAATTATTACAAAAAATGAATACTATGGAAATAGATTTTGAGTGATAATACATGTAAAACACATGACCTGCTTGACAAATATGGGAGTGGGGAGGGAGGCAACATGAATCATGTAACCTTGGAAAACTTATGTGTAAATTTGTTACTGGAATAAAATTAAGAAAAAATTTTAAGAAGTGAAGCTTGAAATGGAAAAAAAGTATTTAGTCTCACTATTTTGAACTTAAACCCCAAATAAAGCAAGCATTTCTATACACACACCATAACAAAAGAAGAGGTTATACATGCAACTACTGGTCACATATACAGTTTGCTTTTCTTTTAAATACATAATAAATTCAATAGATAACTTTTAAAGCTATCCTACTTGTTTACTTCCGGCTCTCCTTCATTTTTCTTGTGGGCATTATGATTCCAGTTTTCTTTTATCTGTCTTATCCTTATTTATCCTTTTCCTCCTTCCCCAATTCCTAATTTGTTATTTATTGAAACAGATTATGAATTTATATTCTGCTGTGATTACTGAACTAATGAGAATTATACACACTCCTTGGTGATGGGAGGTATTTATTTTATGGGGTTTGTACCCTAAGGGTGAAGAGAGGAGAGGTGGGTTTGAAATCAACTAAACTTCCTTCAGTAGTTGTTTGCAAATTGGTTAATATAGCCATAAGTGAGGTACAATTTAGAAATGACTATTTATAATTTTCGCAAACTAGGCATCTAGATGAGTTAGTGGATAGAGTAGTGGGCCTAGAGTCAAGAGGACCTGTGTTCAAATCTGGTCTTAGATGTGTGACCCTGGGCAAGTCACTTAGCCTCTGTTTCCCTTAATTCCCTGGGGAAGGAAATGGCAAACTACTCCAGCACCTTTGCCAAGGAGTGGGACATGGCTGCACAACAACAAAATTCCCAAGAAGAAGTGAACATGAGCTCTAACTTCATTAAGCAAATTCATTCAATGAACTTTTATTGAGCATCTATGAAGTACTTAGCTTATTGTGAATATGGTGAGTGATGAAGTATAAAGTTATCACCAAGAAAAAAGTGTAAATCTTGCAATACTTAAGTTAAAATCACAACTCTCCCATGAGTGATGATACCAAAAATGCTAGCTGTTTACTTCTCTTGAGCGTTTTGGTTCTCCTATTCTTCCTCCATTTCATATATATATATATATACATACACACACATATATACACATATATACATATAAATATATATTTTTATACTTATATACATATATATATTTATTCTCATATAATCTCAGATGTGAAAAGGACCTTTGAAATCATATCCAACCTCAATGTGTTAAAATTCATTCTTTCTTGCTCTCTCCCTCCTTTCCTTTTCCCCTTTCCCACCTCTTCTTTCTCTCTCCTATGTATCTATGCATATGTGTATATGTGTATATACAGTAAGATTAAAAATTAAGACCCAAATACTCCAAGCAATATTTTTATAAGTTAATAATAATAATAAGCAAAAGAAAGAAATAGCCTTAGTAAAGAAAAAACCCTTCCAGATGGCATACTGGGGAGAGAGCCCAAAGCTACTAGAGCAGAGAGCCCCTGAGNTACATATATATATATTTATTCTCATATAATCTCAGATGTGAAAAGGACCTTTGAAATCATATCCAACCTCAATGTGTTAAAATTCATTCTTTCTTGCTCTCTCCCTCCTTTCCTTTTCCCCTTTCCCACCTCTTCTTTCTCTCTCCTATGTATCTATGCATATGTGTATATGTGTATATACAGTAAGATTAAAAATTAAGACCCAAATACTCCAAGCAATATTTTTATAAGTTAATAATAATAATAAGCAAAAGAAAGAAATAGCCTTAGTAAAGAAAAAACCCTTCCAGATGGCATACTGGGGAGAGAGCCCAAAGCTACTAGAGCAGAGAGCCCCTGAGGGCAGGATTTCCAGCAAATTTATTTCTCAAATGTAAGGATGCAAAGTGAGGATGCACTTAAAATGGATGCTGCGTAATCTAGTTCAGGTGTGTCAAATTTTCTATTTGCAATATATATACATATATATATATACACACACATACATACACACACACTCTTACCAAGTATATATATGTATATATGCATCTCTTTCTATCTATATATACTCTAACCAAGTGATCTTTATTAGAACACTTATTTAGTGAACTCACAACTTCATAAAATAAATAGCCTTTCTAGTTTAGGACAACCCAGATTGTGGGAAGATAAGCATATATATATATATATATATATTTTTTTTTTCTTTGAACTTTCTGTCTTTTGTCCTGTTCTATCCTATGGAGGTACAAAGAATAAGTCTAGTTCTCTTCCCGTGACAGACCTTTAAATGTTTAAAGATAGCTATTTTGTTTGTTCTCAAGTAATTTCTTTTTCAAGGTTCAGTCATCATCCCCAGTTCTTTCAAACAATACTTATTTGGGATATGAATTTGAGTCCCCTCACCACTTTGGTCTCTTTAGTTTGTCAAGTGGTCCCCAGAACTCAACACAATATTTTAGGTATATTCTGAACAATAAAATGAATGCCTTTCTTATTCTGTATTCTATGCTTTTACCATTGCAGCCAAGATCTTGGCTTTTTTAATGATTACCTCACATTGTTGTTTCAGTTTGAACCTGGAGCCAACCAAAACCTTTATGTCTTCTTTTCATATGAATTACTGCTAAAATATATCTTTTTCCCATCTTGCTGATGTTTTCAGCCTGAGTGCAAGACCTCTATGTGTCATTAAATAGAATCAAACCATTAGTTTGTTAATCTCTTTTTAAAATCTGGATTCATTATCTCATCAGTACATTAGCTATCATTCTCAGCTTCATATGATCCACAGATTTGATAGCTTGCCTCCCCAGTCTTATTAAGATTTTGCACAAGACAGTGCCAAGGCTATATCTTTTAGATTCTCTCCCTTCAAAGACCTTGTGTTTGTGCTATTATTCTTCTATAACATTAATTTATGAACTTAATTTAAGGACTTAAAATAAGTGATTCTGCATGTTTGGCAAGATGGATCCTCTTCCCCCATGCTTTCATCTGATCATCTTAGCCATTATTAGAACCTCGGTTCAGCTTGGCCTCCAGTTTATGATTTAACTCAATAACGTTTTTAAAATCAACTACCTTTAAACATTTTAAACCAAAATAAACTTGGAAAGCAGTGGTAAGAGTAAATAAGTAGCAGCCAGTTTTTTTTTTAATCTTCATGTTCCAAATGCATCACTCATGAAGGTGTTTGTACACTTAGAAATGACTAAGGTTTTGTCACCTGCATGAGCTACCACTAAAATGGTAGTTTTTCATCATTTTTTCCCAACCATTTACACATTCAGTGCATTGGCATCCTGCTTGAAAATTAGTTCTCAAAACCCCACAAGTGAAATTGATGGAGCATTAAGTTCAGTCTTTTTTGAACTTACCAGATCCCCTGTGTAAAAGTAAGTAGGCTTGGTTTGGAAAGGAATACATTTTAATTGCCCATATGGTGAATTTCAATGACAAATGAATGAGGAAAAGGCATGTCTAATTTACAAAAAAGACCCAGGAAGGTTAACAGACTTCCCAAGGGTCACATTTTAGATCAGGAACAGAGTTAAAAATAGAACATGATGGGTAATTCTATATCATAGGATCATAGATCTAGAGAGAGAAGGGACCTTAGAAGTCATTTCGTTCAACCCCTTCAATTTTATAGATGAGAAAACTGAGAGGCAGATAAGTTATAATGTGCTTACTGTCACACAAGTTGTAAATGAAATAATCAAGATTAAACTTGGCTCCTGTGACTCCAAGATCAATACCTTTTCCATTGTAATACACTGCTTTCCTAGATTAGCACTTGGCACAGTGCCTAACACATATTTGTTGCTTAATAAATATTTGCTGGCTGATTAAAAATGCTACTATTGTGTTCCTTTTTCTCCTTAGAACTGTATCTTATTTACTTCGAATGTTCAAGCCATGGGGATTAAAAATGGCTTTTCCTATCTGCTATGGCCATCTTAAAAGAAATGCTGTAAAAAAAGATATAAATAAGAAAAAAATACAATTTGGGAAGCTATCATTCACAGAGTATTAAAGTATACTCACAAATATTGGAAAAGACAAATGAGACAACATAGTGAAAGGGATAAAATGCTGGCCTGAGATTCTGAAAGATCTGAATTCAAACCCTGCCTTAAATCTTTACTTCCTATCTGACTGTAATTTTTCTATTTTCCTTATCTGTAAAATGAAGGATTAAATTTAGTAACTTGTAAGGTTCCATCCAACTCTAAATCTATGATCCTCTGAATTACATATTCATTAAAGAGGAATAAATGAGTCAGAAACTAGTATTTTAAATAACTGATCACTAATATATATCTTGCAGTTTTTATTTGACCCTCATTATATTCAGTAATCTCCATTTCAAATTCTCTCCAGCTACTCAACCAATAGATGTCACTATTGCCCTCTAAGACTTCAGTCCATCATTCAGGTTGTGAAACTAGTTTGAAAAATAGGAAGTGACTAATGTTTAGCAAAGACTGTGTTGGATCCTAAAGAGCTATTTCCAACCTGCAGGCTAATTTCAAACTTGAACCTAATTGAGAGAGGTCTGTTGCTTCTCAAGGAGAGAAGATAATTATTAATTTGTGGTTCCCACAGGAGAATTCAAAGCCACACCCAGAGTGGATTTTGAAGTGTGAGATTCTCCTTGGCTTATAGTTGATCAAGAAAATCTTCAGGCCTGAGAATAAGGGCATAATCTAAGGGAGTCTCACCAATGGGTCCAAAGTCTGAAAGTAATTTGATCAAGCCTAAAAAGATCTGGCAACAAGTAGATACAAATGTTAATGAACATTGACCTTAGGCAGGACTGTCAGCAATATGTTAATTTAACTACAGATAGATACAAATTCCCATCACTGGTGGGAGACTGGAGGCTGATACCCTATTATAAAAAGAAAAATACTATATGCACAAAAATAATTATAGTAGCCCCAAATTAGAAACCAAGGTGATGCCCACATATTGGAGACTAAATAAACCATGCATATGAATGTAATAAGTGATAAAAATGGATTGGTTCACAGAAAATTAGAAATTTTTCAATGAACTGATGCAGAGTGAAATAAGCCAAAGTAGGAGAATAATTTGTATAACAATAACATTATAGAGAAGAAAAAACTTAAAATATTTTAGAACTCATTCAAGCAATGAAATACTAAGCATCTAGAGGTTTCATTCAAAGATGGAACAACCCATCTCTTGCCAAAAAGGTAATGGACCTAAAATATAGAATGAGATACATTTTTTGGACATGATAAATGTGGGGAATTTGTTTTGCTGGACTGTGCATATGTTTAATGAAATTTTCATTTTTTGGTGAGGTTCAGTTGTTTAATTTGGCAGCCCTTGGGAGAGAAAGATTTGCTTTTAAACATGTTTTTAATTTTTTTAATTTAGAATATTTTTCCATGATTACATGATTCAGGATTCCCCACCTTTCTTCCCTCCCTCATCCCGGAGCCTATGAGCAATTCTACTGGGTTATACATGTATCATTGTTCAAAACCTATTTCCATGTTATTCATATTTGCAATAGAATGATCTTTTAACATCAAAACCCTACCCATATCCCTATCTAACTACATGTTCCATCATATGTTTTTCTTTTGCATTTCTGTTCCTACAGTTCTTTCTCTGAATGTGGATAGTGTTCTTTCTCCTAAGTTCCTCTGGATTGTCCTGGGTCATTGCACTGCTGCTAATAGAAAAGTCTATTATATTTGATTGTGCCATAATTAAACATATTTTAAACATATTTTTTAAAAAGGGAAATTGGTAATAGTAGATAGAGTCAGAGCCAGTGGGAATATGTGTAGTGTGATTAGTTATTTCAGCCTATTCAAACGGTATCTCCCTAAAGATAATAATTTTATCTGTAGTAAGAACTTATTAAATATGTGTTAGATATGATTTTACAAAATAAAATAATGAAAAAGGGGAAACACTATCTTATAAAGGGATTCTCCTAAATTATATAGTTTTCCTATTTCAAAATTATTTCTGTTTGCATCAATATTGGGTACCTCATTTTAGGAAGGATATTGACTAAGATGGAGAAAATGCAGATTGTATACAGAATGATAAAGAACACTGAGTTCATGCTATATGTAGATTAGTTGAATGAGCTAAGGATGATTAGTATGAGGGAAAGAAGACTTGGGGAAGAGGGAGATAAGATATTTATGTTCAATTAGGTGAAGAGCCCTCATATGGAAAAGGGATTTCACTTTTGACTTCCAAAGGGCAGAACTTGAAGCAATCAGTGAGAATTCCCAGGGGACAAATATAGGCTGTAAGCTAAGTGATACAGAGAATGGACTTTTGCACCTGCAATCAGAAAGACCTGATTTCAAATTTATTTACTAGCTATGAGTCCCCAAACAAGTCCCTTTACCTCTGCCTACCTTATTTTAATCATCAGTAAAAAGGGGATAGTAATAGCATCTACGTCATAGGGTTGTTTAGAGGAAAACTTGAGATAATATTTATAAAGAACTTTGCAAAACTTAAAGTGCTACATAGATGATATTATTAACTCTTGCTATTGTGTGTTTGATAATAGGTGAAAAAAATAACTTTTTAACAATTAGAGCTGTCCTAAAGTAGAATAGGCTGTCTCAAGTATCATGGGTTCCCCTTCACTGAAGGTCTTCAAGCAATAAGGCCGATTTGGCCACTTGCCAGGTATGTTGTTGTAGGGAATTAATGTTCAAGTATGAGTTGTACTAGAGAGCCTCTTAAGTTCCATTCCAACTCTGGGATTGTTAAGTATGAAAAAAGGGTAGGTTCTTATAGCTGGAAGAAGACCCTAGATATATGGATTCCACTTGGGTCTCCACACTACAACAATTCTTTGTGATGAAATTTCTGCACTTCAGATTTTCTTAAAATGGTTTCAAAGGAGTCTCTACCAATGCACCTTGGAACTATTAAAGAGTCTCTATCATTTGAACCTAGTATAGAATTCTTGTTCAGTTATGTCCAATTATTTGTTGGATTTCTTTGTAAAAATACTGGAGTGGTTTGCCTAGATCATTCTGCAGATGAGGAAATTGAGGCAAACAGGATTAAGAGACTTACCCAGGGTTATATAGTTAGTGTCTGAGACTAGATTTGAACTTGGGTCTTTTTGACTGCAGGCCTGGCATTCTATCCACTTTGCCACTTAGCTGCCCAGAATGTTAAGAGTCTAACCAATATTAAATAGTCTAATAGCTGCTGCCTAAGTGATTTTCCTCAAACCCAGGGTTGATCATGTTATCCTTTCCCCACTTAATAAAACTTAGTGGCTCCCCATTCCCTACTGGATCAAATATAATAGCCTCTGTTTAGCATTTTACAACATGGCCCTTTTTACCTTTCCATTCTTCTCACACTTTATTTGTGTCCGTATATTCTACAATCCAGTCACCCTGACTTTTTTGCTATTCCTTGCACATGACATTTCATCTACTGACTCTGACAGTTCACTGACTGTCTCCCATATCTGAAAGGCTCCCCCTCTTCATATCTGCCATCTAGATCTCCTTGATTCCTTCATGGATCAGCTCAAATCCCAATTTCTGCAGGATGCCTGCCTTGCTCCCTCCTCTCACTGGTAGTGCTTATTCTCTGAGATTACCTTCCATTTGCATCTTACATATCATATATATATATATTTATTTGCAAGTCTCCTCCATTAGGTAAGGAGTGGATTCAAGAAGACCTGAATTTAAATCCTGCCTCAGAGTACTTACTGTCTGTATGACTATAGGCAAATCATTTAGCCTCTGTTTATTTCAATATCCTTTTCTATAAAATGGGGATAATAATATTAAATACCTCCCAGGGTTGTTGTGAGAGTCAAAAAAGATAATTATAAAGCTTTTAGCACATTTCTTGACACATAGTAGGCACTTTAAAAATACTAGCTGATATTTAAAACATTTTGTTGTGTATTCTTTAAGGCAGGAATTGTGTTTATACCTTTATATCCCCAGCACTTAGCACACTTCTTTGCACATACTAAGCATTTAATAAATGCTTGTTGACTGATCCACTGACTAATAGGAGAAGCAAGAAATCTAACCTGTCTTCCTAAATCCACTTCTGACTCACTATATATTCTATGGCAAAAAATTTAGCCTAGTTTATCTGGTTCTCTTGTTTTAAGAAAGCACTCTCATCTTCAGAGCTCACAATTTTTTGCATAATCAAAATTTTTAAATACATTATTTTTCTGATCTAAACAAGCTTGTGAATGATGTAAACATTATGTAAAAATAGTCATGGTTTAAGTATATTAAATGAGTCTGTATCAATTACATAAAACCATAGTATAAACTGAGATTTCTATTGAAATACTTACATGAAGGTCCAAATGCAATTCACTCCTGTTGGGTTTCTCTTTCTCCTCATGAACCAAGAAGGGATAGGATGGTCCTGGTCTGTATCCCAGGACCCATACATCTCCATCCCTACTGGAATTGTCTTTATATGTTGACTGTTCAGTGAAGCCATCCTTGATGAAGCCCTCTAGGGAAATGCCTAAAAGATGTCAACACATACACAGAAGGTCATCAGTGATGTTGCCTGGAAAAATCTCAATCCAATTTACAGAAATCCCTACGTAAACTCTCGATTCTCTTCTCTTTACTTTTATTTCAGAGCTATCTTTTTAGAATCTGACTTTCTCAAAGACTTGGGTCATAATCACTATTTCTGATTCACATTCATAGACATGTCCAAATTCACAGTCAATAAAGGAAGGCAACTGTTGTTCTCTCTACCTCTACTGAAACCAAAGGTTTGCTTCTTTTTTTGTTGTTGTTGCAGACGCCTTTGGCAATTCAATGAAGCAGATAAGTCCCTTATCAGAATAATATTTTTAAACAATTTAAGGAAATTCCAAATTTCAGCTACAGCTTAGTGAAAATAAATATGAATTTTTTTCCTTTGTAAGTTTATGGACCCCTTAAAATCTATCCTTAAGTATCTTAAAGGTTAAAAACCCTTAGCATAAAGGAAACAACTACTAGACTAATATAGCGCTGCTACAAATTAGTCATGTAACCTTGAGTAAGTTCCTTAACTTCTTTAGGCCTCAGTTTCTTCATCTGTAAAATGCAGGGGTTGGACTAAATGATCTTTAAGATACCTTTCAGATCTAGCATTCTGACCAAACTCAGTATGTTAGTGATGTTTTAAGACTGATGGGAAAGAGCAAAGAGAGAGGGGTCAACCAACCACTGCATTCAGACTCATTGTCAAGCATGTGGCAGGTAAATATACCTATTAAACTGGCAATAGAGGTTGTTTTGGCAACGCTACGCATCTGGGGGCTATATATTTGCACAAGTTGCTTGGCAAACTGGCCACTGCTCTCCAATTGAAAATTCAATTCATGAGTAACATGAGCTTAAAATAAGCCAGCTGGGAAATGGACTGCCAGGCAGCATTTCATGCTGACCTTTCATTCCAGATGGCATTTTTTTTTAAAAGAGAGAAAAGTAGAAACACAAAAGCATCTATTATGCTTCATCACATAGGGGGCACTGTTTCTGCTGCCACCATCTGTCAAATTATCCCAGTATACGGCAGGTGTTTCTTTTGCTTATCTGGCTAAAGGTTTTTAAAGTAGCAACTGAGATAGATTGTGCTCTCTGGTAGTGTTTGTTTAATCTCTACTCAACAGACTTTAGGGTGTCCAGAATGTTAAATCCAGACTGCCCTTTTACCTTAGAAGGACAGATAAAAATAATTCCCCTCTTCAACTGTCATTGTCTGTTAGATCCTTTGCTATTCTTTCAAGGCAAAATGTCTTTAGGCTTTCAGACTTCTCATTTTCTCCATGTATACTCCTATTCTCATCACATGAAGTAGGAATAATGTTTTATAGAACTAAAGGATGGAATTCCCTTCAGATATTCTTCTTCTGACCTTTATTACTTCTTTCTGAGACTCCTCTCTTCATAGGATATAGAATTAGAGGATGCCAAAATTGATTTAATTTATGATTTCTCCCTTCACAATTTTCTTGCCCTCAGTACAACTTTCTCACTTCCAAATCTCTTTCTGTTTCCCCTTTCTATTTTGATACTGGAGTTACTGCTAGCATTAAATATAGTTGCAATGAATGAAAGATGATACATAAAACAAATTATACACAACTACATTGTACACACATCACAACACATAGGAAAGCAAAATACCTTCAAGTTTTTTTAAAGCATGTACAATCAATGGAAACTGTCTGATGGTATAGGTCCTTAATGGTATAATGGAACCATAAAGGTATTACAGAATTTCACAAACTTTAGTATAAATATCAAATAACAATTTTTCTTACTTTCCTGCTTCCCATTTTAAGTGGGAAAATCATCCTTCCATAATGACTGCAAACAGAGCAGTCCTGGCATTGTGCATGTGGTCTATTTGCCATCTAAACTGAGGATGGGAAGAAGCAAAACCCAGAATAAAAAGTTATTTAGTTTTGGAGAATGCTTTGAGAAATAAAGTAATTTATTAAAATAACTTTTTTTTTAAAAAAAGCAGACAGTAGGGGGCAGCTGGGTAGCTCAGTGGATTGAGAGTCAGGCCTAGAGACTGGAGGTCCTAGGTTCAAATCTGGCTTCAGTCACTTCCCAGTTTTGTGACCCTGGGCAAGTCACTTGATCCCCATTGCCCACCCTTACCACTCTTCCACCAAGGTTCCAATACACAGAAGTTAAGGGTTTTAAAAAAAAAGCAGACAGTACCCATATGAAGGAAACATGCATTAGGAAACCTTGACAGGTAAGCGTTTTTGTAAGTATTGTCAGTATGACACACGACCAAAAGCTGAATTAATGTGGACATCGAATTCAGTGCAAAAAGCTTTTATTCTAAATAATCTGATGATACAGGTTAGAATACAGGATACACTCTTCTTTTGAATATATAAAGCACAAATCTAGCAAGTTAGTTTTCCCCTGTTGTGAATTTGTATATTTACGAGTAGGACATGGCCACATTACTTTTATCACCTGATGAATTTTGGTGAAAAAGTAATAAAATTTATCTAAAATCAAGTAAATATATTTCTATTAAAATTTCACTCAAATATCACTCAAAGTATTGTGTAGTACAGGTTCAAGAGAATAAAGCTTTCATCTGGCATGGTAGTTGGCTATTTTTTTAAATCACCACATTTATCATTTCCCTATTTCTTTCATGTAAGTAAGATTAGTCCTATTAGCAGCTTTTCCTACTGTATTCCCTTTTATCACTTGTTTTAGTTTCCCGAAGACATTATTCAAATACACACGTACACACAAGGGTTAATCCTAGAACTGTGCCCTGTTAATGCAACATATCACAGTTACAGTAATAATGGTATGACTTACCTTAGGACCACTCTGAAAGTCTGGGCCTTCCCCATGCATTCAAATGGTGAACTGCATTTCCTGTTGCTAACCTAAAACATCAAACTGGCATTTCCACTGGAAATTGTCAAAAACAGTGGTTGCACAGAGGGAGGGGTCAAATTTGTGGTCAGGTTCCATTTAATGATGGGTACATACAACTAATATTTTTAAAATATCATTCATCATCTCCCCCACTGCACCGTCTATAAGTCCCAAACCCAAACAAATTCCATTTCTGTCATAAGGCAGAACCAATCCCCTTAAATTGAAAACTGAAATTTCTCCTTCTGTTATGTCAACTGTAATGAAAACACTCAGAATGAAGTCCAGAATTTTAAAAACCAAACCTTCCAGGGGAGAGTTTTTATCCTATTTCCTAATTAACACTGAGATCTCCACATCTACTAAGTGTCACAATTTTATCTCATTTACAAAATGATTTTTCATCATGAAAACATTCCCATTTCCGAGGATAAGTTGATTTCCATATACCACACAATCAGATCTGGACAGATCACCTAAAACAGGAGTTCTTGACTTCTATACCAAGGACATGTTGGGCTGTCTGGTGAAGTCTATAGATCCCTTCTTGCGATATGCTTTTAACTACATAACAGTAAAATACATAGGAGATCACAAAGGAAACCAATTATGCTGAAACACAGTAATCAATTTTTTTTCTTAAAAGAATTTCATGAACCCAGGGCTAAAATGCTTCTCCTAAAACAAAATTCCTATGCCTGTCAGGCCTATTCCTCTCACTTTTCCATCAACTAGAATCCTCTTCTTGGCAGCAATGAGAAATTGGTAATGCCTTTAAAATAAGGGGGAAAAATACTCTTCAATTTGAATTCTTCTCATGAATTTCAAAGTGCTACAGCTTCCCAAGCCATCCATCAGGCTCAAGTTAAAATAAATCCAACAAGGTGAAGTTTTCTCAAGTGTGAATATCACAAGTGATATGTTAGACATAGACAGATTGCTTTCCTTACATGATTTAAAACTTGTACTTACAAGCAAAGGAGACAGCAATCTAGACATGTACCTAATGGAAAGTGACAGTGTTAAGTACTCATGTATACTCACTGTATACACATGTAAATATTCATATCTATAGCTAGAAAGACAGCATAGTAATGGATAGGTTTTCCATGTGTCAATTGCAAAGAAAAACCACCACCTACATTACCTTGTAGGTATTATATCACTTAAAGTCATTGAATTAGTTAGATGGACATATTTTGAGACACTGTCTGTCTCTATGTCCATCTTACCATCCTAAATCCATACCACAAGAAGTAAGAGAGGAAAATGATGGGTATTGTGAGTGAAGGAACAGTACTCCCAAAAATATGAGCTTTTGGAGAGGAGAGAAAGAAAAGAAGGAAGGAAAGAAAGAAGGAAGGAAGGAAGGGGAAAAAAAGAAAGAAACCTTCCAAAAATGAAATTATTAGTTTGGTATTTGTTCTTCGTGAACAGATTTTTAGATCCAAATGATTACCACCTCTTTATAATTACTCACAATTATAATATTCACAAAATTTCTATTTAATATTTTATCCTCAAATTTTTCCAATATTCTATATTAAGTTTACTGATTAATAGTGTTCAGTGACCTTGTTTAATCTCTGTGAAAATCTCAAAATATATCACCAGTTTTCTGATAGTTTTCTCCTTTTCTATGACTTCTCAAAGATTATCAACAGAGATTCTTATTCACATTGCCTCATTATTTTGGACTCACAGGATATAATTAACTTGGACTGAGAAATATGGACTCATTTAAAATAAAACTTTTTTACATGGCAATACAATTGGCATTTTGTGATCCACGCTCTCTCCCTCATGCCCCTTTCCCTCCCGAAAATGGCAGGTAATATATGTTATATATATGTAATTACACAATGCATAGTTCTACATTTATCATGCTCTGAAAAAAGTCCATCCTTCTTTAAGAAGCTTTTCTCAATTCTATTCTTGGTGCCTTTCCTTTGTAACTACTCCCAATTTATTCTATGTATGTGTATACTCTCACACAGACGTGCACACATACTTTATATATAGTCATTTTCATGTTGTCTCCTTTGTTGGACTGTAAGTTTCCTGGAGAGCAGAAACTATTTGTTTTTTACCTCTTTTTTTTGTATCCCCAATGCTTAGCACAATGCCTGACACATAATAAATACTTAATAAATGATTTTGGAAGGGAGAAGAGGAACCAATAGGGGGAAATTATGGGCAAGCAATTTGGGGCTTAGTTGAGTAAGAATTTTTTAACAATCAGTTATCCAGAAATGGAATTGACCGATTCACAAGATAATAAAGTGCACTGTCACTGAAGATGTTTAAAGACTTGAATACTACTTTTAGGGACACTTTAAAGGAAGAAATTTATACAATGGCTAGAGTGTTTTCCAGCTTTAGAATATGATTATAGAATTCTAAATCAATCATAAGTATTTATTAAATATTTATTAAATGCCAGGCACTGAGCCAGTATCTGTAACTTATTCACTGTATGAATGAGGAGAGACCTAGGGACAAGAGCTAGAAGCTAGATTTCCTGACTCCCAGTCCAAATTCTATATTCTAGAATACATCTTATTTAATAGCAAAGAACTAGACTCAATGATCATTTCCAATGCCAATCAAAACTTATAATTAAGATAAAATATCTCTTTTAAGCTCACAGATAATTCTTTCATAAAGTGTAAACAAACTCCAGATTCATTAATTTATTAGTAGTTCTTCTTTGATATAGTCGTTATCTCCTATGTTTAGAGAGAGATAAGCTATCCACAAGTAAAATATTTTGCAAAGCTATCCAGTTACAATTGATAATTAAACTGAGGTAATAAATCATTATTTCAGAGTTAAATTCACTTTCATGTATTTTCTCACTCATTCCCACAATTTCCATGATATAGAGGTGTCCAATTAACTGCTGAGAGAAGTGAGGTTTATGGAGGTAAATGAGCTTTCCCCAGTGACCTTTTCTGAAATCTCCTCCTCCTCATAGCTGCTGGGTTCTTTTAAAAACAGAAATACTAAGATTCCTTTTTAAAAGAGAAAAATCTCTTTCTAGTTTAAAGTCTTTTCTCCTTATTCTTATGTTATATAGGGTATTCCAAAGGTCTTGGTATAGTTTTCAGCTATCATGGTTTCCTACTATATAACATGGTGCTTTTACTAATTTCTTTTTCCTTGTTCATGGGTTTTTTGTTTTTTTTTTGTTCCAGGATAAAGTAACCAACAAATCATGCTTCCCATTCCTCTTTTTTTAAGTGTTCTTCAAAACTGACTTCTTCCAGAAGTCCTTATTAGGTCCTGGTAGTAGTATATATTCTCCTTTCATGACATTTGTGAGGGTAGCACTCCATATTATGATGAAGCTTACCAAATATTAAACTGTGCCAGTGACCATTTTTGTTGAAGGAAATTAAAGAGAAAAATCATCAAACTCATCAGAATTCATAGGAGTATGTCAGTGCAGCAGATCCAACCTCCACCCAAGTCCTAAAATAGGATTCACGTCATCAAAGGCAATAACTCTCAGGAAGTCAGCCAATCATCTCAGCAAACAACCATAGTGTTGGCTTTTTCGCAGGCATCCCTGAACAATGCTTTTCAAAGCAGTAGATCTAAGTTATAAAATGAAAATACTAAGTGTTGTTCTTATAGATAATAAACAAATCTGGAAAAGACTTTAATGATAATATAATAATGATAAACCACCAGCTTATACATAAGAAAACTAAGACCCATAGAGGTTGTGACTTGCCCAAGGTCATGTAGTGACAGAGCCAAAACCACAACTATTCCTGCTGAGTCCAGTGTTCTTTCCACATTACAACATTATCTTCCTCCTGAGCTGGACTCGCCAAAAGCCCAGGAACTCACTAGATTGTTCCAGAGTAAAGGTGGATGCAGCCAGAGCGGGCCATTGTCAATGAGAGTTTCATATCTCCCAGAGAATCTCCACTTACTAATATTTTATTTATGTCCTTCTTCCTCAGCCTCCTTCTACAGGAAATGCACAAACATCAGAGAAATATGGTCACTGTCCTCAAAGAGGGCAGATGCCCAAAATTAGAGCACAGATTGCAAATTAGGTAATTATCTTCATCCGTAAAATGATGGGATTGGGCTAAATGATCTTTGAAGTCTCTTACAACTTGAACAGTTCTAGGATTCTAAGTCACAGAGTCACACAGTAATAAAGAAGACTGATTAATGCTAATACACTTTTGCAAGAGCTGAGAAATAACCCAACAATGCTGGAACTCAATTCATAAATATATCTACTGTCAAAGAAAATAAAATGATCCTGATACTGTACTCTGAAATTCAGGCTGAAATTTTCCAGAAGAAATTTTGTTTAATATAACATTAAGCAAATATTCAAGTATTTCTAGCTTGAAAAGAAATATGTCTAAACTGCTATAGGATACCTTTCCCCCCAACATGACTCACTTCTCCAAGACAATTTTAGGTAACATTTATGGGAAGAAAATCTCAATATATGATATTACAGTTCTGAGTTATAATTAGAAATAATTGAATAATTAAGTCATAATCCAAGTCCTCCTGTATCTCTACCTTCTAGGAATCAATGGGATTTCTCCCAGAAATCTATATCCAGAATCTAAAATGAGTTGGAGGCAAAGAAGGCCTTTCAATTGAAGTGGGTAATTCCCTTAGGTGGCACCAAAGGGAGAGGAAGGCAATCATTTTATCTAAGTTAGAGTTAAGTTTGGTTATCACCCTAAATCTATTTCCATAACAAATGCTGTTCTACTCATTTTTTTCCAAAGGGACAAGTATGGAAATAAATATTATTTCTTAATATTTTTAGAGAATCTAAACACAAAGATCATCCCTTCTCCCTCTCCTATCTTTGGATTATTGTGCTGTGTTTTCAAGTCTCCTGTGACCAGCTTTGAAGACATCAACATTGCATTTTATGTGAGATCCCCTCCCATCCAGACCTTGCTATTAAGCAGTTTGCTGTTAGATGTAGCCAGTAGAGTAGATTTTATCCATCCCTATACACCTGGGTGGAGATCCATAGATCTTAGAGTCAGTTTACCTATAACCCATCCTTACCTATCCCAATTAATCATTAAATATCACAGTTACCATACTCCTTCCTTGTCTTTCCTTACCAAGATACCTAGTTTGACGAATAAGAACCCTCTGTAAATCCAAACTGTTTTCCCTGGTTGTTATTCATCTATCTGTTAACCCAGATATTCCCCAGCTCATTGCGTTACCTGTGCTTTTTTATTTATTCATTTACCCATTCCAGTTAGTTTATTTTCTATTCCCATATAACAACTGTTAATAAGCCTCCTCCCACTTCTAGGAAGTTTAGGTAGCCCAGGAAGAGAGAATAAGAAGAATGAAGTCTTGAAAGTTTGAGTCACTGAAGTTTTAAGTATTCAATTCTGGATGATCATGGAGTACAAAAATCTGAAACTTAGACTTCCATGCTCCAGATACTTAGGATGATGACGGCTGCATGGCTTCATTTGAAGCAAGAAGATCTGGGTCCAGGTTCCAACACATTACCTTGCCACACTGGGACTCCATTATTCTATATGATTGTATGATACTCTGCCAAAGAAAGAGCTAAATCCTAAAGCCAACTACATGCAAGTCACCAAATACTATGTTCTCTTTTCCAATGTCTCATCTGTTTCCTGTCCAATACAACCATACTTCAAGAGGTGATCCTAGCAATGGAAGTAAAAAAGTACCATTTTTTTCCATAAATAATATATGCCAAATGTCTTTGCAAGTATACTGCTCTGTATGGGCATCACAGGTTAGCAACAATAACACTGGATTTACAGATGAAATACATAATTTTGAATTTTGTGACTTTGGCAAAGCCACATGGCCTTTTTGGACCCATTTCCTCATCAATAAAGAATATTGGACTAGACAATCTTCAATGTCTCTTTCTAGCTCTGTAATATTACTGATTTGATAGTGGAGAGGTCAAATCTTCAATTTTGAAAAATTTATAATCTAAAAGAAGGCACAAAGGCAAATAGAGAATGCTTTTCTTATATTCTTTTTTTTTGTTCACCTTTGCCAGTCAATTTTTGTGGTCTCTTAATTCTGGGATTTAGTGATTCTTAAAATGAAGGAAAGAGATGATAAAACAAGATGCCTAGCTCACATGCTAGTGTTCCTTATCTAGCAATCTTCCTTCCCAGATTATACCTCCTAATAGCTTTTTGCAGTTATGTCTGACTTTTTGTGACCCCATGGACCATCGCTATCTATGGAGTTTTCTTGGAGAAGATACTAGAATGATTTGTCATTTCTTTCTCCAGTAGATCCAGTGGATCACTTTGTCATGCAATCAGAGGTTAAGTAACTTGACCTTAGTCACACAGCTAGCTGAAGCTGGATTTAAATTCAGATTTTCATAACTCTAGGCCCAGTGCCCTTAACCACTAAGCCACAGTTGCTTCTTAATAGCAAAAGGGTACCAAAATTCTGGAAGTTTAACTCAGAGTCTTGGAGCTGAAAAAAAGAATGGGAAAGAATAAAATGAAGATGAAAGACAGCAAAGACGATAAGAATGCATGTAGGGCAATACTTTGTGATGGAAACAACTTTGAAAAGATGAGCTAAAATCAATGCAAAGACAAATCATAATTCCGGTGGACAAATGATGGAAGCATCTTATCGACCTCCTGACAGAGAGATAGTGAAATTAGGTATAGAATGAGACATTCATTTTTGGACATAGCCAGTGAGAGAATTTGTTTCACTTGACTATGTGTATTTGTCATAGAGATATTGTTCTTCCCCAATTAGGGGTGGAGGGTGAAAGGGAGTACAAATAAATGATTAATTGAAAAAGATAAGAAAGAAGATGAACCGAGGAGTAAGGATACCAAGTCTGTCACTAACTTGGACAAGTTATTTAAACTCTCTGGGGCTCAGTTTCCTCATTTACAAAATGAGACACTTGAGTTAGTTTGGGGTTCCCCAACATTTCTTGGAGAGAATAGAATATTTTCCTGTGCCAAAATTATGAATAGGTCTAAAGAAGGGGCTTTGCTTCCTGAGAATCTTGGCAAATACCAGAAAGAAGTACACAATGGTGGCAACAAACATTTGAGATGAATTTTGAGACAAAGCTTCAGAATAGACTATCTCCATAATAACTCACATATAAATAATGCTGTGAGGTACACTGTGAGATAAAGCATGTGGCTATTAGTTTCCCCATTTTGCAGATGAAGAAGGCAAATGAGGCTCTAAGAGACAAAACGACCTTTCTATGACCATTCTAAGTAAACATTTGAGGTAGAATTCAAATCCAAATCTCCTGCCTCCAAAGCCATGCTGACTTCTAAGTTCTTTTTTAGCTTTAAATTCTAAGTGAAAAGACTGCGGCTATACTTTGAATAAGCAAAACAAGATAACAAGGGTGAGTCCTTAAATTAATATTTCTTTTGCCATATTCTCCAAGATTTTCTTTCTTAGAGATCCTAATCAAAGAGATATAATGCTATTTTTACTATAACTTCAACAAATCAGCTTACTCTCTAACACCCCATTTGGCAGGCACTTCACTTTTCCCTCTGAGAAAGGTTAAAAAAAATGTCATTAACAGATGCTAACATTTCCTACTTTGTGATCCTGCAATCTATTTTTAGCTCTTTGTAAATCCTGACATGGAGTCTGGTGCAGAATGTAATTCCTCACTGAATACTAATCAATCAGCAAAATGCAATCCCGCTGATGTTGTCAGTTAATGAAGGAAAGTTCTCCCAACACAAATTCAACACAGGCATTAACTGTAGTGACAAATGCCTAAGGATTTTTCTTTAAGTGAATAGCTGTTACATATTCAACTCTGGTTGTCACTGAGCTCCTGTGAGCATTGGGAAAAGGGATGTGTTTTTGGACAAGTCAAAATTAAATGTCTAGCCTCAGACAGAAATTGAATGACAGTGGATAATTGTAACATTTCTTATCATCCACGTTTTCAAGCGAACCTTTCAACTGTGGCATTCAGTGAATACTCAGATTCCTGAAAAGAGCATAAAGAATTTCTGTGGATCAAAGCCTTACAGAAGAAGGTTGACCATCAGGTAGGAGAATACTAAGATAGAAACAAGGCACAGCTGATTAGTAAGAAGCTTTACACTCCAGGCTCTATAAAACCCTATGTTATGAACACTTGTAATTGAGAGGAATACTTCTGTTATCTGTTGATCTGTTGGCTAGGCTAACATTTGAATACTTGGAAAACCATATCCTCACTTCAAGCTTCATCTATTCAGAATGATTACTCTAACACATATTTATGATGTACCTGCTGCATGTCAGGAAATGTGCTAGGTGCTGGGGCTACAACTACAATGAAGAAAATGATCCCTGCTGGTAAGGAGCTTATATTCTAATGGGAGATACACGTGTGTATCTAACTATATATATCAAATAAATATAAAAAGGATGAATATAAAGTAATTATATTCAAAGTAGTTTGGAAAAGAGGGCACTAGCAGGAGATCAGGAAAAGCTTCAGTTACCTTTTCTTTTGTCTCATTCTTTTTTTGCCTTAATTGAGTGATTCTTTTCCTCATAATCTCTGGTTAGAAATCAGGTCAGTCATGGGAGTTGCAAAAAGTCAGGAGGTAAGTCAACAGAAATACAGGATTTGGAGTTCAGGCTGGGTTATTAACCAGTGCAGCATCAATGCCCTAAGGAATAAAATGACTTTGGGGAGTACCTTTGGGACCTTGGCCTGGTGGCAGCTAATATGAAAAATAATCTGACAGCAATGCCATCTTTGGACTTCCCCTTTGTGGGAAATATGGTTGTTTAACAGTTAAGTGTTGAACTTACTCCCCAAGAAGCCAAGATAGCAAAGGGGAGAGTATACTCTATAGGTATTGCAGAAAATGTTTATACATTTGTTCTTGCTATGTCTTTAAAGTAAATATGCCTTTGGAAAGGTGAATTGATGTTGAGTAGTTAAATGGAACTGGGGTACTAGTTCCTGGTGCCCAACAATAGGGGGAAAGGTAGGCGGTGGGGAGGCACTTGAGCCAATGGTGGGAGAGAAATAGCCACCCTAAACTATAAGGGTAACCTAAAACCCTGAGAGATGTATGTAGCCTAACTGCCTTGGGAACAGATAGAGCACACACATTACAGTCGCATTCCAGCAATGGAGTATGGTCCATTGCACACGGTCAAATGTACAAGGATGGAAATGAAGTGTCACATATGAGGGAAAAACTGAAGACCAATTTGGTTAAATCACAGAGTGTAGGAGGAGAAGTACTGTCCAATGAGGCTGAAAAGATAAGTTGGGACAAAGTTGTAAGGAATTTTTTCAAGCTAAGCAGAGGAGTCTATATTTGGTTTTAGAGGCAATCAGGAACGCCTGAATTTTACCAAGTACAGAGTGACATAGTTCTGTTCTACATGCAAAATCACTACATCAACATTATGGAGAAGTCAGGGAGACCAATTAGGGAGCTTCTGTCATGTCTGAGGTGAGAAGTGACAAGGGTCTGAATAAAGGCAGCAACTATGAGAATAGAGAGAAGTGGTCATTTCCACTATATGTTTATGGAGGTAGAAACATCAAGATCATGAAACTAAATGATATGGAGAATGTTAAAATTTGTAACTGGTATGATTGAAGTCAAACTGATATGTTGTAAAGCAATTGTTTCCCTGCTCTAGAAGCTTCAGTGGCTCTCTATTGTCTCTACCAAAAATATAAACTTCTCTGGCATTTAAATGATTTAATTATCTCCTTCCAATCTATTTTTCCAGCCTTTTTTTATGTCATTCTTCTTCATGCACTCTATGTCCTAAATAAAGGAGATTACTTGATGTTTCCTAAATATAACATTCCTTTATGCATTTCTTTTTTTTTTTTGCTTTTGCTTTTTTTATTTTTATTTTGAATATTTTCCCATAGTTACATGTTTCATGTTCTTTCCCTCTCCCCCAAACCTCCCTAACCCCTTTTATGCATTTATGCAGGCAGTTTCCTACATCTAAAAGTTCTCTTTTCTTATATCTGCCACTTGGAATCACTAGCTCTATTCAAAATTCAGCTTAGATGCTATCTCCTACACAAATGCTACTCCCCCTCTCATCCCCTTCATAAAAATACTTTACATTTACTCAACATATATTTTGTATTTGCCTCTCTGTGTTGTTTCCCCTCAATATTATATAAGTTAATTTTGTCTTTGTATCCCTAACAACCAGGAAAGTACTGTGCATCTAGCAGGTACTTAATAAATGCTTGATGAATTAAACTGAATTGGACTTCTTTACATTCTATTTATTTTCTTTTTCAAAAAATAAAATTTTATTGACATTTCTGTTTTTTTCTATCAATTTTTCCCCTTCATTCCTCTTGCCCTCTTCTCCAGGAGAGACAACCTATATACAAAATTATGTTTTCTAAAGAAATAAAAAAGAAAAAGTAAAAGAAGTAAAATCAAATAGAAAAACTAAGCAATATTTTAAAAGTCTAAAAATATGTAACATAGTATTGTTGTATGTAAATATATATTTTAATGTGTTTTCTCATATCTCCTCTTTTAGGCCATGCTTTTTCTTTGAAAAAATGTTAAATTCATTTCTAAAAATTATTTTGTGCCCATTTTTAAATTTACATTGTTATACTCATTTTATATATGCTTATATATATGTATATAAACATTACATATTTGGTTCTACTTATTTTGTTCTACTTTAGATATAAAACTTTCCATACTTCTCTGTACTTATAATATGGTAATATTCTGTTATATTCATGTACCATAATTTCTCAATGAATTCTTATAACCAAAAATGTTTCTTTATTTTCATATACAATATTTTGTTCAGCCATTTCCCAACTCTTAAGCACTGACTTAGTTTCCAGTAACTGAGTCAAATTGTAATAAATGACCTTAGAAAAAAATTAGAGCTGGAGGAGGAGGAGTTCAACTTCGATAATGGGGGGAAAACTGCTAATGGGGGTATCATTTTCCTGGGAAAAAAATGAAATCTGACCACACTGCCTTAGGGAGCTAGCCTGACAGCACAAAATGAGGTAGAGATTTAACAATTATGTGTTATGTTAGGGTGATGTGGCTAGCCAACCAGATAGGGCAACCTAAAATTTGAGATGTTTGCTAACATTCAATTTCATCAAGGGGTTCATAAGTAAACTTGGAGACTGCTGCTGATTTAGTAGTTAAAAATTTCTACTATTGTTTCTACAAACAATAATCCCTGTCTTATCTTTGTGGATTGCTTTCCTGATTACCAATCTGGGAAGAAAATGGTGTTTTTCTTTCACTAAAATATTGCTGCCAATTATTTCAGCTCCTGTCCTTCCTTATAAATAAGTGGATTTATCCAAATCCTCTTCATCAGAGAGATATCATAGGATTTAGAGTTAAAAAGGAGCCTGAGAGGAAACTATCTAGTCCAACATTCTCACTTTACAGGTAAATAAACTGAGACTTGTTAAGTAACTTCTACAGCTGTGCTGAGAATCAGGAATAGAGCTGGAATTCAAATTCAGGTCCTTTCACTCAAATGCTAGTACTTTTCCCGCTATAATATGCTCTGTTGTTGGTCAGTCATTTTTCAATCATATCTGACTCTTTGTGACCCCTTTTGGAGTTTTCTAGGCAAAGATATTGGAGTGGTTTGCCATTTCCTTCCTGACTACAGACCTAGCATTCTATCCATTATACCATCTAGTTGCCCTGGGTTTAATTCCCATCTCTGACACTTATTAATTGGGTGACTATATTACTTGATAGAAAGTAATTTAATCTCTTTGAGAGACTAATTTCCAGATTAAACAGTAATAACTATGCTTGCAGCATGGTATAGTGGACATAGCACTGATTTCAGAGTCAGGAAAACCTGGGTTCAAATATACCTCAGACACATACTTGCTATGTAACCCTGCACATGTCACTTACCCTTCTTGTGTTTGTTTCCTCACCTATAAAATTAAGGTATCAGATTCAGCGGTCCCTAAGGTCCCTTTCACCTCTAGTCTATTTGGAGTAGAATCCTTCTTTGGGTAGTTGTGAGGCTCTAATAGGAGAACATATTTAAGTGCTTTGTAAAAGACTATTTTGGCTATTGTTTATCCTAATTCAACTATTTACCAATAAATTAATTCAGTGATCACTTTGGGACATACTTATTTAGCACAGTGCTAAATTTTGTAACACGATACAGAAATATATAAGACATGGTCCATTCTTTCATGAAGCTTACAATCTAATACAGGAAACAGATGGAGAGCCAAAAGAATGAGCATAATACAAAACAGAAAATACATAGTCACATAAGGAAGATTTAGATTACAAAGGGAACATTTTGTGTAGCGTATCTGGAGAATTATACAGAGATAAATGATATTCAGTAATTACTTCTGAGTAGAAAAATATATTTGACTTCATTTTGTTAAGCTGGAAAGTATTTCAAAGAGGAGTGAGTTATCACTATACTTATTTTGTTAATATGCATATAAATTTACATTTTAAACATAATATCCGGGTTTATCTTTTAAAACAGCAGGGTGAGATAAAGCAGTGACTCACTGAGAATGCTTGGAAAACCAAACAATTTTCATTCTTATCCTTCATTTGAATTCCCAATGATATTCACTAATGATGAAGCTCCAGAATATTCTGAAAAATTCAGCAACCCCCCTAGTGTAAGGTCATGGAAATGATGATCACAGAGGACTCAGTACAATTAAAACTTGAAATGTGCCCAGGCTACTCAGACCATTAAAGACTGAGTCAGCTGTGGGAAACCAAAATAAAATTATCAAAAACAACTGGCACCAATCTTTCAGTAAGGTCTTCCAGCTAATTTAATTATAAAATGTCTCTCTAATTTGCTTTGGAATCAAAAAATATGGTAAAATAACTAAGGCAAGGGAAAAACTCATAAGAAAAAAAATTAAACAAAAACAAGAATGTCTTGGGTACAAATTAACAGTGTTACTATAGCTGATGGGGTATCACAGAGTAAGGTAGGATGGCAAATTGGATGGTGAGTTGGCCTCTGAGTCTGGAGTACTTGGGTCCAAGTAATGTCATTGAAGCATACTGACTGGTTTATCACCCTGGAAAGCCACCTAACCTCCTAAAGTCCTAAACAAGTCTCTAAAACTAAAATTTACAACAACAAAAATTTCCTAATAAGTATTTGTGAAGGAAATTTTCTTCCTGGGACTTCACTATACAGATAATTTGAGCAAAAAATCATTGGAGAAAGGGACCGTGGAACTTCATCTTCTTGACTCTAAACATCTATAGAAAGCCAAATACAGTCACATGATTTCTGTCTTTAAAATATAGACATACTCTTCTACATTATCAGTAGAGAAAATATCATTAAAGTATGTTACGGAGGGTAGTTAGCTCCATGGAAATAATATGAATGACTAAAAGTATTGGGGGATTTTTAAAATACATTATTACAAAACTTTACTATAAACATTACTGCAAAATAATATAGGATAAGTCAATAAAAAGTATATCTGTTGTGCTGATTGTATTCTTGGCTACTACGCCCAAAAATATGTCTAGGAAGATCCACTTTTGTGATTGTCTCATTGTTGTAGCAAAAGTCTTGACACTCAGATCTATGATCTCATTAACGTAGATATTCCTTCTAATTATGGAGAACATACTTCTTCCATGTCAGCCAATATGTATGTCCTCCTATACACTCAACACTATCCAACATGCTAGAGATCACCTTTATCACTTTTCCTTACCATCCCGAGAATTCATTTTAAAGTTTAGCTGTCCAATAACAAACTTGAAGAGAAAGGTTAGACTTCTAGGAGATACTGAACATATAATTTTTTGCTATTTCTTACCTAATGGATTCCTAAACCTAAATGGCTTCACAAAAATTGGCAAAGCTGTTGGATAATCAAGAAAGATACCAGTCCAAGAAGCATGGTTCCAAAAAGCTAAGGTTACAAATAGGAATCCAAGCTTACCATCTTCTAAAATATCATGTTCTATAGGGTGTGTCTTAGTTTTCTCCCATGGATGCTGATGGAAAATGGAAGGAAATTTATGTATCCTTAAAATACTGAATTTAGAATTTTTTTTGGATCCCTAATAACAGCCAACTCTCTTCTAGGGAGAATTTATATTTGTGGATTATTTTAAGACATTTATTTTTCTTCTTTCTTATTCTGTCTTCTAGGCCCTTTGTGATTAGGCAGTATCTTTCTCAGAAGACAGAAGGAAAGCAGAGAACTGATTTTGTGCAAGACAGAAATATTAAGATAAAATAAAAGCATTCCAGCAATTCCATTCTATTGCAATTTACTTGATAATTCCGTGATAAAGGAAATTGATCCTCATGAATTCTTAGAATAACCTATAAGTTAATGGTATTCTTATTACCAACTTCCTTTAAAAACTTTTTCCAATGCAAGCACCTAGACTATGGCCCCAAAATCATACGTAGAACATTGTTGTTTCCAATATCATATGATCACTTCACTTTCATTGCTCTAAATCAGGAAAAATTATACTGTGAAACTACACCATGGCATCTTTCCTTTTGATAAAATATAACTTTCATTTTCTCAGCCAGAACACTGGTATGATATTGAGCTATGCATGACCAGTTCTAAGGAAAATGAGGTGGCAGAGTGAGTTGGTAAATGAAGATAAAAGGTCAAGAGATAAAGGAAACCCATCCAGTCATCCAAATCCCTTCTATCCTCATTCTTTGGAAAAGTCAACATACAGCCCTTGACTCCTGGTCTGTAACATATCTCATTCCTCTTTTGATGTTCTTACTCTGAGAGCCTTAACTGCCCTTTTCTTGATTCATTACATGGTCACTTCAAAGAGACTCCAGAGAGTCAGCATTTGCCAAAACAACTGCACTGACTTGGTAAATACAGACAGAACGCAAACAGCAAATCCATCCTAAATTTCACACATTCTCCTCCTGGGTCCTCAACCACTTCTTCAACTTTCATACTGATTGCCACTTTGCCCTCCAATACTAATCCTTCAGTTGTTTGATCTATAGTCATAGGGTAGGGAATAACATGCTCAGCTATTGAGGAATGCATGAACAACTTATGGCATTTGTAGAATAGAATATATATCTTTAAAAAATAACAAAGATGAAAAATTATTAAGATAAATAGGAAAAAAACCCTCTACAAAATGATGCAAAATAAGATCATCAATATGAGAAGAGGATACAAATTATCCACTTTTGTATTGAAAATCAACTAGGGGAAAGAGATGTTATGTCTACTATATATCAGGCAATGTGCTAAGAACTTTTACAAAGTTTCATCTGATCTTCAAAACAACCCAGTTAAGAAGACTGAATCTAACAGAAGTTAAATCACTTGCCCAGGTCACACAGTTAGTAATTATCAGAGACTAGAATTCAATTCAGGTCTTCCTAACTCTCAGGGCAGCTCTCTATCCACCTAGCTACCTAAAAGTAATGGATCTTTAAGCAGTACACAGTAGGAATCAAAATGGGACATAGACATAATAAATTGTTAAACATATATTTACATGTATGTATACATATAGGCATATGTATAACATACATGTATAGTATATAGTTTTAAGCTCTTGAAAGTTTTAAGCTACTAAAGTTCAATTTTAAGCTATTTGAGTTTAAAACTGCACTAAGATTTTGGGGATATCCTGACTATATAATCTGAGTGCAAATGGTTTGGATTATGCGGTTTTATTGGAGAATTATTTTTCCCATATTTGGTAAGATTATGCAATTTCCCATGTCTGCTGTGAGTGCTGTTTATTATAATAAAAATAAATAAAATATTACTAATAAATCCAAAGAAAGATTTTATTACTGTTTTATAAGTTAAAAAAACCATATAGTAATTGTTAGCTAACACAGAAATCTAATAAAAGGGAAAGTGTACTCAAGTTTCCCTTGGGATGTCTAGTCAAAATATAGAAAAGTTCATGGAAGGACTCCATGTCAGACTTCAGGGTTTTAATTTAAACTCCATCATAGTAATCCCTTCTAAATCTCTGGCTGTTGGTAAATCCTCAGAATAGTAAATGAATGCCACATATTCAAGCACTGTTCTTTTAATAGATTTATTCTGCAAGTATTTATAAATAGACACACATAAATAAGATGAATAAAAATATATGTGTATACGTGCATGTATGCCTATATGTATATGTATGTGTATGTATGTCTTTCTCTATCTGCCTGTCTGTTTTTCTGTCTATCTTTCTATCTATACCCATACATATATCTGTATATCTATATGACTCACTCCCTATATTCTATAAACTTCTGATCTAGTTGGGTTAACACAGTGCCTAGCACATGGTAAGCACTTAAATGGCATTTCATTCATTCATTCATACCATTATGTAGATCCATAACTATAAAATGGACCATAAAATAGAAAACAAGACTGTGATTACTTGGTAATGTCAATTAACCTACTAAGGGCAGTCTTAGTCCAATTGCATGGGTCTCAACAACTCATAGAATGGCTTCATTCATGATAGTAAGAAGTGCCAGCTGCCAGGCAGATTAAGAAGCTCTAAGCAATGACCACATCCAAGAAAAAGTCAGAAGCAGAGTCAAGCAGGTAAAGCTCTCTTCCTGGAGCACATTAAGCATTCAGATTCCAGAGGACAGGGAGCATGACCCTCTTAGTTAAGCAAAATGCTTTAGAAAAGTGTTTTATAAAATGAGGAAAAAACTAAAAATATATAGATGCAATAAAAATCAAAGAGCTTTTCCCCCTTGTTAATGTACTTACATCATTGATCTAGAGGAGGAATTTCAAATGCCATTTTGTCCAGCTCTCTCATTTTACAGGTTCTATTATTCCCATTATAGGGATGGAGCCCATGGAGGTTGTATAACTTGCCTGAGGTCACACCAGAAAATCAGGCTCTGAGGTAGAAATTAAATTCATACTCCAATATGTCCTCACTGTCCTCTGCTGACCTCTGAGGCCACTGGTAGTTCTAGATCTATGATCCAAATATGAATGAAGGAAGGAAGGAAGGAAGGAATGAATGAAGGAATGAAGGAATGAATGAATGAAAAGCATTTATTAAGCACCTGGGATGTACAAATCATTGTGCTAAGCACTGAGAATACAAATAGGAAAGTAGAACAGTCTAGTTCTCTAAGAATTTATATTCTAATGGGGGAGATAACATAGATGGAAGAGTTCAGTCGCAGTTCAGATGGAAAAGTCCCATTATACTTAATGTACAGCAGAAAAGCAGAGAGATTGCAACAACTCTTCCAAATGTCATATATATATACATATATATATGATTTAAATATGTGTATATGTATGTATATACTTATATGTATATATAGATATAATTACATAATTATATATAATTGCATAATTTATATATATTTACATAATTATATATATGTATATATATAATTACTGGTAGGGCAGCTAGCTGGATAGAACACCAGGCTTGGAGTCAGGAAGATCTGAATTCAAATCCAGCCTTAGATACTAGGTGTGTGACCCAGGACAAGACACTTAATCCAGTTTGTCTCTAATTGCCAACAACAGTAACGACAACTTGGAAAATATACTTTGTGAACTGCATCTGTGAATTGTATAGTCAACTCACAGTTATCCACTAGTATATCTCTCCATGACATATTCTTTCCCTTGACTCTTGGCCAGCCATCTCACCATGGCATATCATTGGTTGCTACTTACACTGAAGTATAAATGAATGAAAATTATAACTAAAAAAAAAATCGAAGTGCATGTCTTTTTAAAAAAAGTTAGAATTATATTTTAAGGTCACCAGGGTAAATGAATACTTGTGTCCATGCCAACTATGATCTAAATATAGCAGAGATCTTAAGGTGTACATCCCCAAAGATACTGTTATGTTGAAGTTTCTTCAAAAGTCTTGTAAAATTTTGGCTTTCCAAATTGAGCCAGTGGTATGTCAAGTTTTATGTCAAAGTTCCTAGATTAAAATAGATTACTAAAATATTTTATTTTATATCACTTTTATTTCCAGATGTATCCTCACTCCTCTCCTATCCAATCAACCTTTGTAACAAGAAAAAGGGAAAATAAAGAAAACAGTACAGCAAAACTCATGTCCTCCTTAAGTCTGACAATATATGCAGTGTCTTCCACAACCATATCCCCAGCCTCTACAAAGGTTTGTTTTCTCATTTTTAGACATGGTGAATGCTGTTGAGACCCTAGACTAATTGTAACAATAATAACAATGATAGCCATTGACATTCATATAACAAATATTCATGTGTAGAGATTAATATATTTAATTTACAAAACATGACATGATATATATATGTATTCATACACAAACATAGATATACATATGTATGTATATATAAATTTGAGCCTCACAATAACCCTGTGAGGAAAGTACTAAGGGTATTAATAGATGAAGAATCTGAGGTTTAGACATATTAAGTGACTTGCCCCAGTTACAAATAGAGTAACTGGGATGAGATTTGAATCCAAGACTTTTTGATTCTAGGTCTAAGATTCTATCCTCTGGACCCTCATGATGTTTATAACCCAGACACTAACAAAAACAACTTCAATTCAAATATTCTGTAAAGCAGCTTTGTAGGCAGCTCAGTAAAAGTGAGATGGAGCAGTGGATAAAATATCAGGGCTGGAGTCAGGAAGACTCATCAAATCTAGCCTCACTAACTGTGTGACCCTGAGCAAACCCTATGTGCCTCAGTTTATTCATTTATAAAATGAGCTGGAGAAGGAAATATCAAACCATTCCAGTATCTTTGTCAAGAAAATCCCAAATGGGATCATGAAGAGTTGGACATGACTAAAATGACTAAACAACAAAAATTCTGTAAAGCTCCCTTTTGGGCATTTAAAGCTCTAGGCAGTCTTCTTACTCTTATCTCTCTGCCTTTTAGCTTTCTTGGCTTCCTTCAATACAGTGCTCACTATCCTCTTACAAGAAAGACTAACATATATAATCCAGATCATATTGTTTACCATCTCCAAGAGGGAGGAAGGGATGGAGGGAGTGAGACAATTTGGATTTTATAGTTTCACAAAATAAAAGTTGAAAATTATTATATGTAATTGGAAAAATAAAACATTTTTGAATAAAAAATACTGTACTCACTTCAAATCCTTCCTTTCCCAAGAGGTTTTTTCCAGGCATTGCCCACCCTCCACAAATCCTCTGAGATTATCTTCCCTTCATGTTGTGCACAGTGTCTCTCTCTCTCTCTCTCTCTCTCTCTCTCTCTCTCTCTCTCTCTCTCTCTCTCTCTCACCACAAGGGCAGAATTTTGTTTTTGCCATTTTTAATTTATATCTCTAGTGCTTACCACAATGCCTGCCAAACATTAAGTGCTTATTAAAAGCTTATTGAATTAACTTGGTGACTTTTCTTGAGTTATAAAACAAGGAGGTAATTTAAAATATTTGTGGTTAAACTCCCTAGTTTTATTCTTTTTTAAAGCTACTTAAAAAGACTTGTTTTGGAAAAGTAATTGGCTCATTTAAGAAATACTTTGGGATACACACTGACCTTTTGAAGATATATTTCAGAACGGGTTAACATTAGGGTCATAGGGCCATAGAGCTAGAACCACTGAATGTTAACTAATCATATTCCTTCATTTTACAGATGGGGAAAAAAGAGGCGAAGAGAGGTTAAGTGGATGTGGAGCACATGTAGTAAGTGGAAGAGATAGAATTACAATTCAGGCCAAGTTCGGTGGTCTTTCCATTAAACCACACTACCTCCCTCTCGCCCAATTCTGGACCTAGCTGTTAGGGGAAACGAGATGCAAAATCTCATTTCACATAAAACTTCACTAACATATGGATCAGAAGGGATGTGAGAGGTTGATGTTCCCTCAAAAAAACTAGTTAAAAATAGGAAAGCTGCCAGTCACACAAATTTCATTTTATTGTTGAATCCCCTGGTACAGAGCAGGGTGTTTTGCACACAATATGTTCTTAAATATTTGTTTAATTGACTTGGAGACCCCTCACACAACATGACTCCAATTTGTGAGTGTGTGTGTTTCTGCCACTGTGTATCAAATTAATCATTCAAAAAACATTTATTAAATATCGATCATGTGCCAGTCACTGGGGATAGAAATGCAATCAATGTGACAATTTTTATTCACAATGAGTTGATATTCTAACAAGCAAGAGGAGCTTTGAAAGAAAAATGCCAGAGAATGGGTATTATATTTTTCCTTTAATAACCATCCCACCTTGCACACACATAAAGATAACCTAAGCCAGGGTGAAACTAGAAGTTAGACAGTGATGGTGCTGAATTCCACTGGATTGATATATTAGAGCTCATACAACAAAAGGATTTCATAGCTAAAAAGCATGAATCATTAGAAGATTTTATACTAAACTGGGTATCCCAGAGACTATGGACAAATGCTAGGAAGATTCTAATTCCAAAAGAATTTAGGGTGTACTAGAGAAAATCCATTCTGCTCAAAACTGGATAGTGATGACAGCAGCATCAGAGAAAGCAACAATTGATAAAGACAGATGAATGACTTCACTTAAATCCTGTTCTGATGCTTCATTATTGCATGGAGGTAACTCTGCATTCTCAAAGGCAAGACCAGGAAATTTCAAAATCTGGTCAGCTCTACCAAATGGCTTTGAGTAAGATTCTGGTGAGGGTACATCAACGTAGTTACATCTATAGAGATTTGTCAAGTTGGTTTTTACTAAGTGATGATTTGTTTTTGTCAAAAAATATAAACACATCTCCTAATATATGCAAACTTACTGTACTGCACTGATAGAAGTCATGTCCATGAGGATGAAATCATTAAACTTTTGAAGAACCAAAATACATATATTAATGAAAGAATTATTATATTTTGCTAAAGATGCTAAAATTTCAATTTCCATTGAAATATTCATTTTCTCCATTCCCCATTTGTGAATATAGCCATCCCTTCCAGAGGAAACAATCCTTTGTAAATTTTTTTAAAAAAGAAAAAGAAAAAGAAGGGACATGAAAGCAATTCATCAAAAATGAATCAATACATCAACTGGGTATGACACTATATATGTATTCCATACCTATAATCTTCCACCTCTCCAAAGGAAAAAGCCAGTATAATTTCTCATCTCTTCTTTGATGAAAATATGGATATTATAGTTAACATCATTCAATTTTGTTTTGGTTTTGGGTTTTATTATTGTTGTTTTTCCATTTCCATTTTTATATTGGTTTCTTGGTTCTTCTTACTTCACTATCAGCTCATATAAGTCTTCTGTCTCTCTGGATTCTTTATAATATTTTATGACATGATAATATTCCATTACATTCATGTGTTACAATTTGTTCATCTAATCTCCAATAAATCTTTTCAATTCTTAACTGCTACAAAAGTGATGCTATAAATTTTTCAGCATAGGTGGAATCTTTTGGCTTTTTACTTCCTTGGAATATATGTCTAACCAGGATATTCCTCAGTTGGAGGATATGGGTCTTTAAGTCATTTTCTTAGCATAATTCCAGATTGTTTTAAAAAATGATTGGACCTATTCATAGTTTCACTAATGATATGTAAGTAAATTTGTCTTTCTGCAGATCTAGAACTAAATATTCTAATCTCTTGCCATTCTTCCCAATTGTTCAGTATGAAGTAAAACCTTGGAATTATTCTGATTCATATTTCTTTTGTTATTAATGATTTGAAACAATCTTTAATTTAGTTGTTAATAATTTGCAATTATTTTGAGAAATATTTGTTCATATTCTTTCACAACTTATCCATTCAAGTGTAACTCTTGGCCTTATATAGCTGTATTGGACCTTATTTTTTGAAAGTATGTTTTATAAATATATATTTTAAAATTACAGTGGTTTTTATGATAGTCAAGGAATTAAACTGGCTAAAGAGAATGGTGAGGTAAACAGCTCCAGTCCAAAGATACAAATTCCAATAATGCATCTGGCGACAAGACAACCTAGGCGAATTATTCTTCCATTTTATTCTTTAATTCTTGCTTGGTAAGGAAAGTATGTAGGAATATTATGAGGACTGACTATTATCAGGGAATGAGGATTGGAAAAAGAAGAGAAAAAAAAAGATAACAAAATAAAGCTACTGCTAAGAGCCAAAGGGAAACTGAAATCCAGAAAAAAGAAACTAATCAGAAAAAGCATTATAGTAACCTCAATGCTTTTATGGTAAGGAATTTTTCCTCCACATTGTAATAATGCCTTGAGAGTACAGGAATATGGATACACAAATGAAGAAGAGATGGTCCAGGAAGGGATACAAAAAAAGGCACCAATAAAACTGTAAATCAACACACCTTTTTTAAAATGATAATTTAGTGCAAAATGATGCTAATCTCTATTATTTGACCACACCTATGAATGAAAGCTGTTTGGGCCATGAAACCATAACAAAAAGAATCAGATTGGTAAACCTAAACCCAATAACCAAGTGGCTAGCGTCATAAGATGCTTCTCCCAAAACACTTACCAAAGAGAATTGAATCTGAGGGTGGTTTCGCTTTGTCAGGGAGAAAACAAACAAACGTGGATGCTCTTTGGTCATCAGACCCACATAAACCTCTCTGATGTGTTTGTGCTTCCTCTTGGGTGTCATCATTAGCTCAGGTGTTTGACTCACATCATTCACTTCTTGTTTGGGTAAACTATGCAAATATCACACAAACACTAGTCTCTCCCACCTGACTTATGACAGAACCACCAAAAACTTTCCTCCTCTACAATGTAACCAACAATGTTCCTTTATCGAAAGGTGTCTAATAATTAGAGCTTGGTAGCCATTCATTTCATTTCATTTCAATGTCTAAATTAAACTATATTTCCCCCTAACTGTATTGAAAACATATATCCCACTCACTCTTCACCAAGATACATTCTTATATAATTGAACTTAGAAGCTAGAAAATGTTGGGTGGCACAGTGAGAACAATGAAAGAGTCAAAAAGACTTGAATTCAAATCTTGCCTCAAATACTTACTAGCTGTATGACTCTGGGCAAGTCACTTAGTTTCCATTTAATTCAGTCTCTTCATCTGTAAAATAGGGATAACAATGGAATCTATCTGGCAGAATTTCTGTGAGAATCAAATAAAATAATACTTGTGCCAAGTACTTTGCAAAATTTTTAAGTGCTCTAAATGTTCTAGGTAGCAATCATTATTATTTTTAATTTAAAATTATTATTTCTGAAATTATTGAATACCTGAGTGGTTAAGTTCTTAAAATTCTCTGACACCTAGAAGTAAGTCTTGCTGATGATAATAAGAGGAAACTTTTATATAGTACTTTCAGGTTGACAAAGTGCTTCACAAATATCTCATTTTATCCTGGCCACAACCCTGAAAAGAGGGTCTTATTATTATTCCCATTTCACAGATGAGGAAACTAGGACAGATAATGGTTAAGTGATTTGACCAAGATGACAAAGCTATTTGAGGCAGCATTTGAACTGAGGTCTTCCTGTCTCCAGGTCTAGCATGCTATCCATTGCACTCTCTAGCTGCCTCTGTTTTGTTCTGTTGTATATTTGCTTCTCCTGCATACATTATTTTTACTTCTAGCCTTAATTTAAAAAAAGATCTATAGGGGGCAGCTGGGTAGCTCAGTGGATTGAGAGCCAGGCCTAGAAACGGGAGGTCCTAGGTTCAAATCTGGCCTCAGACACTTCCCAGCTGTGTGACCCTGGGTAAGTCACTTAACCCCTGTTGTCTACCCTTACCATTCTTCTGCCCTGGAGCCAATACACAGTATTGACTCCAAGCCAGAAGGTCAGGGTTTAAAAAAAAAAAAAGATCTATGCTACAGCCACAGATAGTGTCAAGGCAGCCACTGCAAAGCCTGAAGGTATGGAGGCTGAAGGAAAATGTGGTTGAGAGTGACATGACCTATTCCTAGGTTCTGTTCATTCAACAGACATTATTTGGTTCTGAGGGTCTCACTGACATGACATTGTGTAGCCATATTACTAAATACTCACATCAGCTAAATCCTCAAACCTGCATGGGGGTGCCTAAACCTTTTTTTGAATTGCTGAGGTCTCTTTATGTGACTTTATCCTACATGGACTAAAGTGATAAAGCTTTTTTTTTTCTTCTCATAAGCATAAATAGCATCTATGTGCTGGTTGGGTTGGGGGAGTTAGGTAGAGGAGAACTGGTGTCTGTACTTTCATCTGCTTGGCTACCATCTCCACCAAAGCATGATAGGAAAAGCTCTCTGCCACAGTACTCAGTCAATAAGCCTTATGATGACTCTGTGTCTGGCACTGTGCTAAGTGATGGGATTAAAAAAGAGGGGGAAAATTCCAAAGCAAAAACTCCAGACCCTTACCTCAAGGAATTCACATTCTAATGGAGGAGATGAGAAACCTGTAAATGACTAAGGACATAACTAGCTAATAATAACAGCCAACATTTATATAGGGCTTTAAGGTTTGTGAAGTACTTTACAGGTTACCTCATTTGATCTTCACAACAACCTTGTTAAGGTAGTTGCTATTATTATCCTTATTTTACAGATAAAGAAACTGAGTTCTGAGGGATGTCAATCACATAACTAAGGAGTGTCTAAAGCAGGATTTTGTAATAGTCTTTCTCAGTCCAAGACCAGCTTTCTCCCTCCTATACCACCACCTTGTTGCAAACTGCATGAACATAGAGAAAAGATGAAAGTAATCTGAAAGGGGTAGGTATTTGGAGCTGTGGGGAAGCAGAGATGATGGGGAAAAGGTGAGGTTTCAGCTGAATTTTGAATAAAGCCAGGGAAGCCATGAGATAGAAGTGAGAGAGCAGGACATTCCAGACATGGGGAACAGCCAGGGTAAAGGAAAATAAGCAAGATGGCCAGTGTTTCTGGATCATATAGTACCTAGAGGGAAGTCAAGTGTGAGAAAACTGAAATATAGGCAGGGACTATATTTGTGAACAGTTTTGAAATGCAGAGGATTTTATATTTCATACGGGGGGTGGGGGAGTAGGTAATAGGGAGCCACTGGAGTCTATAGAACTCTGTGTGTGTGTGTATTGAGAGTAGTACCATCTTCCCAGTCTCCCTGGCTTGCTGTCCTCAATTCCTCATTTTCTTTCATAACCCTCTCTCTAGTATCCAATGATCTATTGAATTGTCCTATCATGTCCTGTCAATTCCATCTTTCCACTATTTTTCACATACCATTCCTCTCCCCTCTATCCTCTGAAGCTGCCACCATCTTGGTTCAGGCCATTCATCACTTTACACCTGAACTATTGCAATAGTCTGATAAATAATCTCTGCCTCAAGTCTCTCTCTTTTCTAATCTGTGCTCCACTTAGCTATCAAAGTGATTTTCCTAAAATGCAGGTCTGACCACATCATACACACCACACCAGTTAGGAAGAGAGAAGAATTTTGGGGGAAAGTTACTGATTTCAGTTTTGGACATATTGAATTTTCAAATTCTAAGCAGTATCTAGTCTGAGATGCCCAGGAGGCAGTTGGAAATACAAGATTGGAGGTCAGGAAAAAGATTAGGGCTGGATAAATAGAAATGAGAATTATCCACAAAGATATGATGATCATGAGGACTGAATTCATGAGAACTGAAGAAATCACCAAGCAAAACAGTAGACTGGAAGAAAAGAAGAGGACCCACTTGAAAGCCTTGGCAGATGCTCATAGTTAGTAGGCACTACTTAGACTGATTCAGCAAAGGAGTCTCAAAGCAATCAGACAGTTAGGGAAAAAAAACCCAAACAAGATTCAGCTACCTAATTTGAGTGTGTTTTCCTGCTACCCAGAACTGAATTCTGGTGGCAGACCATAGAGAGAACCAGTAGAGAACAGTGTTATGAAAACTAGTGTCATGTGTGGAGCTTCAATGCTGAAGGACTTGGCCCTAAGTGATGGGACAATTCAACAGTTCCTTTAGTCTTTTAACAGTAGAAAGAGGTGCCTTTGTCAAACAGGATTAGCTCCTGAACCAGGACGTATTCGATAATCAAAAGTTTCTGCAGAGAGGACAACCTTTTATCTTACTCTTTCCTTCCTTTCTCCAGAATTCCTAGTAGTAGGCAATATACTTATTTATTGATCAGGTTTCTGGCTGACTTTTTAGCCTTATGTTTCCTATCCTGAGCAAAGATAATCAAAAAGTAATTCTGAGCTGGATGGTTTTTAGCATGGGAAAGACCATCATTTGTTTGAGAGGTCAAGAGCACCTAGATCCCTCAATTGGTCTCAGTTCCATTGTGTGAAGTACTCTCTAAAGCTACTAAGATGTTTCTTAGAAGACATCTGGTCTAGCTTGCTAGAAGACAAGGACCTTAAGGGTTGTTCAAACTGCAGAGTCAAGATAAAGGTGAAATGTCTTTTTCTCATCCCACTGAGTGTTCTTTGGTTTAATGTTTTAAATATCTACTTCACAGGAAAAGAAACAATAAGAATTATTAGTTACTAGTTATATAGTGTCATTGTAAATGCACATTTATGAATCTTTTATGGTTTAAGCACTTCTTTTGTAGCAGAAACAAAGAAATAGCCTATACTTAATCTCTATACTACACTGAAGAGCTTTCTGTTTTATTTCAGAGAGAACCTAGACATGGAGCAAACCTAGACTTTATTTTTTTTTCCTCTATGCAACCTGGATAGGTGCATAAAGAACAATAAATAAGAAAAGAAACTTTGAAGAAGCCAAGCTCCTCCCAAACATAAATTTGACTCCAATCCACAGAATGAACCTAGAGACAGGGGCGCACCTTAAAGGGATTAGGTTAGCTCCCTCTACCTTACTGGGCTTTAGTGCTAGTCTATTGTGTATTCAAATATAATTATAGGGTATGCATAAGAGGCATCTTTCTATATAAATTGATATAAACTCATAAATGATTATCTTTGGATCTAATCATTCAAGAAGTACTGAATCCACTCATCTATTTTATTTTCTAGTGCATTTCTTCAAGTAGAGCATGACCTGGCAAGCAGTTCTCCACTCCCCAGGCCAATCTCTCTGCATTCAACTTCTTACAATTCTGCATTGAAATCTTTCCCCACTGCCCTCACTTCTCTAACATGCCTCAATTCCCAGATAGGCAGGGATCATTATTTAGAA
The DNA here is from genome assembly GCF_016433145.1 of Gracilinanus agilis. NCBI lineage: Eukaryota > Metazoa > Chordata > Mammalia > Didelphimorphia > Didelphidae > Gracilinanus > Gracilinanus agilis. The sequence goes on from NC_058131.1 coordinate 537,646,075, forward strand.
TGTTGCTAAATTATATACCATTTAGAAGAACAAGACGGGGCTTACCCAACTCTGGGTACCACTAGAACTGAGTTCCTATGGCAGACCCAGTGGAATTCTTACAATTTTTCTAGAGGAAAAGAGTTTTTTTTCACCCATTAAGCAGTTTGAAGTGGAGAAATCACAATTATAAGTAATAAAATTATTGCTCCCCCAAAGTAATCATTTTTCTCCTAAAAAACCATGGGCATACACATGGTAACAATACAAAGGATGGATGAGCGCATGAATGTAAAAGTAATGTTATCTAGTTAAAATGAAAACTATTTAAGGATCAGGGCACCAATATTCAGTAGCAGCAGCAGCAGAAAAAGGAAAAAACTATGCACATAAAATTTGTTTCCAGTAGTGAAAGGAAGACAGGTCTCTACTGGTAGAAGTTTAGAGTAGGACTGTTTATGAATGATTAAGATGAGAAAGAATGTTTAACTGGTTGGCTGGTTGGCACAAGAGCCTGCCCCCCCACACTCCAACCCACTCCTCACAAAACAAAAACTAGATGCCATTGCCTTGAAGCTATACACCTCCATAATCCATCTGTCAATAAAAGAATATGTAATTATAATTTCCTGTCATAAAGAATATAATGCATGTATCCTGCTCCTACTTAACAGTTGATTAAAATTTAGATAATTTAGTAACTTTATATGGATTTTGAGTACTAGTACTATGATGACTTTGCATTGAGCAGGAGTTCTTAGCCCGGGGTTAAGAACTTAAACTTGCTTGTAAAAACATGTATATTCTGATAACTGCATTTCAACAAAATTGGTTTCCTTTATAATCCTATATATTTTATTTTATGTGTGTAAAAATATTATCCTGAGAAGAGGTATATAGGTTTCACAAAGGTTTCAAAGCCTTGTATCTGTGATACAAAAGCCCTGCTCAAGGGTCTCAGAGGTTACGATCGTGAATTTCATTCCTTGGGTTTTTCCCATTTCTATATGGTATTTATATTATATTCTATATGGTATTACACTTTGACATGCAAGTAAATGACAATCTTAAAGGACAGATTTTTGGAAATTGTAGTTTATGATGATTAAAGCTAACAGCACTTTGGGTTTACTTTAGGGACTAAAATTGTAAATGAAAATGAGATAAAGATGAAGGCAAGCAAAATGCTTCATATTGATTCCAATAATGGAATAACACACATTTCAGATATATTTTTATCTACCTTTTCACAAGTTCTTCAAGTAGCAAAGTTGGTAAGAAGGAGAATGGAGGCAGTAAAGAATAGAGTGGTTACAAAATGTGCCCAAGGTCAAAAAGTAAATCAAAAACTGAACTAGAAATAAAATCACACTGCTATTTCCCATCCAAATTCCCTATTACTAAACTATTCATCTTGGCTCATTAAGTGAAAAGAATTTTGATTTTGAATTTACTATGCCTTTTGGTTCATTTTCATTATCTTCTTAGGAAAAAGCTTTTGCCCTCCAAATCAAAATGCTTATTTGCCATATGTGAAAAAAAATGTGTATTTTAATGTTTTTATTACCCACCATACAAGAAAAATAAATGGCAAAATGCTAAATTAATCTGACTACTTTCACCTAGACTCTAAAAAAAAACACATTAGCATCACAAGTTGTGGCTCACAATATTAAAAGTGATTGTACTCACTGATTAAAACATTCCATGGGAAACCAGTCTTTTTGCTTTAATTATTAGTTACCAGTGGACAATTACAAGTTAAAGAATATTCTCGTTGATTTCATTAATAACCATTTTATATGTAGACTGAAAACCCTTCTCACTTTTTTCTCCCAACAGAAAGATGATTTAATCCACATTAAGAAGTTAATGAAAGGGGGAAAATGTTTAGAAAAATGACTATGTTATCAAGCAGAATGAGAAGCTAGCTTAAAGATTGGTAAAACAGGGTGAAATAAAATTTTTTGTATTATTTCTATTTTTTCCAAAATAAATTCATCTTTCTAAGCAATTATCTCTCAACATTAAAATAAAATTTTAAGACTTCCAATCAGTACCAATTTTTGAAAATGACAGATAAGAGATAGGGAAATGAGGAAAGAGGGAATCCCTTTCCCCCCACATTCATGAATAGCTTTAGGATCAAAGATTTAGAGTTGCAAGAGACCTCAGAGTTCATCTAAGACAACCCTATTTTACTGATATGAAATTAAGACTCACAGAGATTAAATAATTTGTCCAATGTTACTACATAGAGACAGAACAGAATTTGAACCCAAGTCCTCAATATTCCAGACCCAGTGTTGTTTCCACTAGACCATACTGTCCTCATTTATACAAATACCCAAGTTTATAATATTTAAAAGGAAGGCACACTTTTAACAAAAATAATCTTATTCTCTAAACATATAATCATTGCTTCCTTGATTATTCATTTTTTCTTGCTTCATTAAATTTTTAAGGTGTAGACCAGAACTTCAGTTTAACAAAGGATGTCTAGTATACATCCCCAAAGACACAACCTTCAATTATGAAACAACTTTCTAGATAAGAATCTATTCACAAGCCTTACCTCCTTTTCAAAAAGTAAAACACAAATACTAACTCTAACCTTTTAGTCCATCATACTGGCTCAGTAAAATACAACCAACTGATCAGTATTCAATCTGAAACAAACCCCAAATGGAAGCCAAAACACTATAACCTTAAAACAACCCTACAGGTAACAGTTAAAGCATATGTTTAAGCCATTTCACCACTGCTGGGTTGCCAAAAAACTACCTTGTCCCTTAAGTATTTATTTCAGTAGTCCATCAATACCTGGAATTAATACCATTCACCCTTTTAAAAATGGAATTTAGATGCTGAATCATATACAAAGATAGGCATATTTGGCTCTCTTAAATGAGAATTTTGTAGTAACCAAAATGCCAGACCCAAACTTTCAAGCTTACCTTCCTCTGGGGTTACTGATCTCCTGTGACGGCATTTCCAGATGGTGGCAACTGAAATGGATTGGCCATGTCTGGGATTATGGTGGTAGCAGGGACTCATGGTGCTGAATGGTGGGGAGCCTGCAGCAAACATGATGGGCTCTCAGGATGGAGAGAGGAGGGAGAAACCTTGGTGGACACTCTTCTCCTGTTCCATTGCACAAGCAACTAGTTACCATGCCACACTATGCAGAGTATACTGAACACTAATGAGTCAACCAGCAGTCTGTACATAGGGTCAAACAGGTTTCCCCACTCTACATTCACATATCAAAAAAAAAAACAAAAAAAAAAACCAACTAGCTATTTTCTTTCTGTAAAGCTGAATAATTTTCCTCTGGGGATGGGGGAACTTAAAGAGGAGCTATTTTCCATATCATTTTTTTTTCATTTAGAATCAGAAACTTCAGACCCTCTGGTTTATATATTTGCTTTAAAAATCCCATGATAAAATTTCCTTGCTCTAAAACCCAAAGGTCTCGTGTCTATCGGTCCCTTTAAAGAATATTTGGGGACTTTTCTTTAAGTTCCTAAAATTTGTTTTCCCTCATTTCCCTCTGTAAAAATTATTTCCGTCATACAGCATTTAGTCTCAGCTATAAACCTGAAGTAGAAAAATAGCAGTATAATTATATTTAATGAGACTTTATGTTTATATAGCGTCTTTTATCTGAGGAGCTCAAAGCACCTGACCAACATGATCTTATTAAGCTTTACAACGCCCCACTTAGGAATGGTGATGGAAAGGATTATTATACCCATTTAACAGGGAAAGAAACTGAGGGAAAGGAGATTAAATGATTCATTAAAGGTCATACTTCAAGTCGAGGTCATATTCAGAATTCAGAATCTGAAATTTTGGTTTCTTTTTATGATGTTTTCCTTGACTAGTTTTCTTTTCTAAGTAACTGAACCTTTGTGCAGAAAAGGGAGTCTTTTAGAAAAAATGTTCTTTTTCAAGGAGAAACTATCTCTTCTCTTAGCCATTTAAATGTTTAAAGTTCCTATTTAAATTTTTGACTGATTGCATTTGGGCTAGATTAGGTATCCAAAATAATATGTGAAACAAATGTTTGCCGCATAGCCATATCTCCACTACTATTTTAGATTTAGGGGTAGAAGGAACCTCAGAGGCTATATAATCCAACTCATTTTACAAACGAGTAACTACTACCCAGAGAAGTTAAGTGATTTGCCCAACTTCTCACAGATCCATAGGACCAAAGATAGATCTAAAAGGAACCACAGAGATTTTCTAGGCAAATGGTGTCAAACTCAGATAGATCATATAAGAGGATTCCTGTGGGCAGCATATTAATTTAGAAAACTACATGCTAAACTGACCTATGTTCTATTGCACTTTTATTTATTTTGCTAAATATTTCAAAATTATATTTTAATCTGGTTCAGACTACCCTTGAGGCCACGTAATCCAAAAGGTTTGTTGCATTAAATAGATTAGAAAGCTACAGGATGATTGATACCTCTGATATAGTCTAATCTTCTCTAAATGGAACTGAGAAAACTGAGGTTCAGAGATGTTATGAACTAGAGCAAGGCACATAATTCAAATTAATAAACATTTTTAATAGCCTAGTATGTGCTAGAAACTCTGCTAAAATATTGGGGATACAAAAAGTGGCAAGACAGTGAGAGAAAGTTCTGGAATTTAAACCCAGCTTCTCTGGCTTAAAATTCATTGTTCTTGAGAGGCACCACCCATCTTACCATCATGAAAGTCAGCCACTAGCCTATACTTAATACACCTCCAATTCTGAGAGTTGGCAGCAAGCATTCCCTCACATGAGAAGTAAAAGAGTTTGAACCTGAGCTAGTACTATTCAGAGATTGTCAACCCCTAATCTAGATAATCACCATGGCAGCCAGAGAAAAGGGTGCCATGCCCTCACATCCCTATTCATTTGGAGGTTGATCCAGGATGCTCATTCACTAGTTGTTATCTTTCTGTTGTTTTGTTTGTTTGTTTTGCTATGCTTTACATATCCATGGGTGCTATAAGCCTATTGCTTCAAGAAGAACTGTAGTCTTTAGCCCTGTGTAAAAAAAAAAATGAAGTTTCAACACCAGTCCCTTCTTTTCCTCTTCACCCACTTCTTCTTGGCAGAGAGCCTGACTAAGTCAGCTCTTCCTACAATGACCCACAGTTGGACAAGACATTCCATCACTATGATTCAAAGATTTGAAATGGGAGACACAACACTGAGAAAAATATATGGGTGGCATTGGACTGAGAATAGTACCATCAGCCATCTGGTATTCAGGGTTTTCATTTTAGTTTGAGAAGAAAAGAAAAAAGAAACTTGGTTGCTTCTAAGTCTGAAAAAGAAAGTGACCACATTTTTAAATTGCCCAGTGGGCCCTTTACTGAAAGTTATGAAGAGGTGATGGAGAGGACACCTAAAAACCAAAAAATATGGATTCAATTCCTAGAGCTGAGTTAGTATGTGATATGGAGGGGAAATTTTCTTATGTTCCCTTCCTTCCTCATTTTATCAAAAAGCTGCCGGGTGGGTGGAATCTAAAGCCCTTAACATTTGACCTAAATAGGGAGCTAGAAGGGGAAAGAGGGCTGATCCTGAAGTCTGGAAAACCTTAATTCACATCTGGCCTCATAAATTACTGCCTATTTGCTCCTAGGCAAGTCTCTTAATTGCTATCTGCCTCAGTTTCCTCTTATAAATTGGAGATTATAACCTCTTCCTCCCAGTTTGTTGGGAGAATAAAAGGAAATGAAAACTGTTCATTCTCCCTACATTGTGAGGATTTTTTTTTCAAGGATTCTTAACCTGAAATCCATGAGCTTGGTTTTCAACACAATTGGTTTCTTTTGTTATCCTAGGTACTTTATTTTATGAATTTAAAAATGTAATTTGTCTTTTTTAAACCCTTACCTTCTATCTTAGAATGAATACTGAGTATTGGTTCCAAGGCTGAAGAGAGCAGTAGGGGCTTGAAATGAGGTTTAAGTGACTTGCCCAGGGTCACATAGCTAGAAAGTGTTGGAGGCCAGATTTGAACCAAGAACTTCCCATCTTTTGGCCTGGCTCTCAATCTGACTTCCCCTTAAAAGTATAATTTTGTAAAGAAATCTATAGACTTCATCATAATGGGAAAGGAGTCTATGATATAAAAAGGTTAAAAATCCTTGCTTTAAATCATCTTCCCTCTTTTTTCACAGGTTGTTGAAGTGTCTGAATTCTTGTAACCAAGGCAACTTATTTCAAGGGAAAGAGACATGTGTGTGTGTGTGTGTCTGTGTGTGTGTGTGTGTTTTAAAAATAGCTCCACAACAGGTTACCAACTAGTTTCTCTCTAAAAGTACATGGTATAGAAAGCTAGTGACTCTGGCACAATACAAGGTTTTAATTAGCCTGACCCTCCCTCTGACTCGTGCCTCTAAATCAGGTGCATTAAACTCATTCTTTGAATATTTGATGTAATTTCCCACTGCCAAGTGCAATGTGCATTCATATATATATATATATATATATATATATATATATATGTATGTATATGCTATGAATATATATACACATACATCCATAAAAAGGTACATGAGTTCTAGGGCAGCTGCCCCTTTAGCTCATTTTAAGCTCATTTCCTCACTGGGGAAATAATTTTCCTTCTCCGTGGAAGAGCAGGGATGACTGACAGGATAGTGACAATGATTTCATCTTGTTGGTAACAGCATGATGTAAATCCTGCCTGTGATAGCCCATCTCTCCCCTAGGGTGCAATGCAGATACAACTAATTTTCTGTGTAATCTAAAAGGAAAGAGAACTGTTCTAATTTCTCTCTCTAGGGATGGTGGGAAGTTGGAATCATTCTTTCTGTCCAGTTTTTATAAAGTTCTTTGAGATAACTAGATTAAATCCCAATTACTTTCCAGCTAATTCTTTTTAGATTGTAAAAGAAAGTAATTTGCAAGGCTTTGTGGGGGGACCAAGTTAATGAAAGAACTTAATAAGCAAACATTCTTCTTGTCCCTCCTCCAACCTCTTTGGAATACCAAGCTAAAAAGTCATTTTAGTAATGCTTTGGGGATCATTCATCTTCATCACCCACTAATCCTGAGCAGGCAAATGTAGTACAAATACTAAGTATAGAGTTCAATAGATGTCAGGGGTGGAAAGTTGACAAATCATTGAATATGGAGTTCAACAGACATTGTGAATCATGGAAAGCTAATGGCAGATAATGCATCTCAGAGTTTCAAAGGATCAGGCATTACCTAACCCAATCCACACCTGAACAGCAATATCTACTACAATATCTACAATATCCATCTGCAAATATGGGGGTAAGGCTAGATTTCATTGAATTAAAAATATAAAAAGTGCTGGCTATATGTAAGGCCCTAGCTAAGTGGTAAGGACACAAAGACATAAACAGGACAGCTTCTTTCTTCAAGAATTTTACATTTCTGGGAAGTGGGGTTTGGGGGTAGAAAAAGAATAAAGCATATATTTAGAAAAGTATAAACATATATGTTTATAAACATGTAGTCATGTTTATAAACATAAACATACACTAATTTTTAAAAGTTAGTAACTAACAGTTGAGGCAATCAAGGAAATGCTTTATAAATACAACATCTAAGCTAATCCTTGAATAAAATAGGAATTCTGAGAGACAGATATAAAAAGGAATAAATAATCTTTAAGTCACTTTAGCTAAAAATTAATTATTTTATTACCCTCTGATCCCTAACAAGATCCAGCCTTTTCTGGTAGACTTCTTTTCATTTTTTATTATTTTTTTCCAAGAAGATATTTATTTAGACTATTTTCCCATGGTTACATGATTTATGATTTCCCCCCTCTTCCTTCCCCTCTTCTGGAGCTGACAAGCACTGGTAGATTTCTAACCTTGAAGAACTTGCTCATTGTTGGGAAGAATCTCCCAAGAAACTTCCACCCATTTTTAAACAGCTCAAATAATCAAGTATTCCCAACCCTCATGTTGACTCCCAAATCTACTCTTCTTCAATTTCTACCCAAATCTCCTGGGTTTGTCTACTGGGAACAAGCGGAATAAATATAACCCCTATGCATGTCAGTTATTCAATTATGGGTGGCAGCTAAAATGACCCACCTAAATCTTCTCTTCTTCAGGCTGAAGAGAACCTACAACATTGTTCTAAGTTCCTTCAATATCCTAGTTACCATCCTTGCGAATTGAATACAATGTTCCAAATTTGACCCAGGCAAAGATCAACTAAACAGAGACTTCTTTCATTCTTATGTTCATATTACAGTTGCATGTCACCATTTCCAATTCAACTCAACAAGCATATGCCTCTTGGGGATACAGCACTGGCAGATGATGATATGGAAGCAAAAACAAAAACCCAAGACTCCTTGGGACAAGAACTTTGAGAGTTAGGTACTATTGTTATCTCCATTTTCCACCTGGGAAAAACAAGGCAGAAAGGCATTATATGCCTTGGCCAAGGTCAAACAGCTAGTAAGGGTCTGGTTCTGGATTTTAATTGACCTGACTTTGAGCAGCTAGATGGTACTGTGGGACTGGCCTTGGAGTCAGGCAGACTCATCTTCTTGAGTTCAAATTTAGCTATAGGATCTTGGACTAGGCACTAAACCTAATTTATCTCAGTTTTCTTATGTATAAAATAATCTGGCGAGGGAAATGGCAGGCCCTTCCAATATCTTTGTCAAGAAAATCCCAAATGGGGTCAAAAAGAATTGGACACAACTGAAAAACTACCAAACAACAACTTCCCAACTTCAAGTCCAATACTCAATGTATTGCACCATGAAGGACGCTAAATCTTTATGTAGTCTAAAGTTCCATTAGCCTTTATATATGTATGTATTCAGATCTATCTATCTATCTATCTATCTATCTATCTATCTATCTATCTATCTATCTATCTATCTATCTGCTATTTCACATTGTTAGCTGATAGAAAGCTTGAAGATTACTAAATTTTCCAGATCTTTTGCAGATATACTTCTACATTTCCAGGTGTCTACTGTATCATATTTATTAAAACCGATTGTTTTAACTCAAGTATAAGACTTTTATCATCTCTCCCTATTATGATTCAACTAATTCAGTTTGACCTAATATTTCAGCTTGTTAGTAACTCTTGGTAATGTATTCCTCCATTCAACATATTAGATTCAGTACCAGATCTCAAAGACATTTTAAAATCAACTTTGTCTTTTAACTACAATATTATGGGGTGAGGAGTAACAGTTTAATGGAGCCATCATAAATTTTCACAGTCCCAAAGTCATCTTCTTCCTATACTTCTAGTCTATGCCAGTTTAAAGTATGTAAAGGTGATCAATTTCTTTTTCTCATCCATTTGCTCCAAAACAGTAGGATAAACAGGAAGATGAATTCATCATGCTGTCAACCAAAATAATTTAGTAACTGCTAATACATACTCTCCGTAGACATAAAAATCTACTGAAATATACATGTGATGAGTTAGTTGTATGGAAATTTTATTTTACCTATAAAAGCTTGAAGTGCTTACATAAAATGTACTAATATAGACTTGTTAGAAACCTATAGTTACATTTTAAAATTACTTTCCCAAATTTTCACAAGTCTGTTAAATATAGCAATGTTGTTCTGTATCTTAGTTCCCTGGAGAATTATGCCACTGGATGATAACCATGGGATACTGTGGGGATGATCACTATGACATCCAATACTGGATGTCCAAAAGCTAAAGTGAGGAACCAGATTTCTGGAGATTTAAAAAAGGCAGGAGACAGAGGAAAAGCTGGTAGTACAACAGCCATAGCTATAAAGCATCTAAGACTCTTATAAATATCATCTATAAACATGAATATAATATCTTATAAATATAACCTAAAAAAGCCAGCAGGTAAAAGGAGAGGAGGAGAGTAAGAATCATTTCCAACAATAGTCTTCTTCTTTGTTCCCCTTCCAGTCAGTGGATAAGAATTTTATGAAAATAAAATATGCAATGAATAAGCCAAATTTATGAAGTACTTAAATTTTGCCAGGCATTGTGCTCCAAATTGGGGATAGAGAGGAAGGCAAAAATAAGCCCTGCTCTGAAAGAGCTCACATTCTAATGAGAGCAAGAACATATAAACCACTAGGTGTTTACATACAGATTAGATGGAAGGTCATTTTAGAGAGGAAGTTTCTATCAACTGGGAGGACTGGAAAGAGCCTTTTGTCAGAGGTGAGATCTGAGCTGAGTCTTGAAGGAAAGAAACCAGTAGAGGGAAATGAGGAAGGGAAGTGCTCCAGGTAAGAGAGGAAGCCAGTGCAAAGGCACAGGAATGGGAGGTGGAGATTGTCATGTACAAGTGATCGTAATTGGTCAATGTCATTAGATTCTAATATACAGAAAATGTAAGAAGACAATAATGGTAAGTTTTACACTCCAAACAGAAGACTCTACTTTTGATCCTGGAGGAATTAAGGAGCACCTGAATTTAATTGAATTGGGGATGGGGAGGGGTTGACATGGACAGACCTAACATTTTAGGAAAATCATTTTGGTTTAATTTCTCAAATTTATAGAGAAATGAGTAAAATTTATAAGAATAAAAATAATTCCCCAACTGACAAATGGTCAAAGGATATGAACAAGCAGTGTTTTCATATGAAGAAATGAAAATCATCAATAATCATAAGAAAAAATGTTCTAAATCACTCTTAATTGGATAAATGCAAATTAAAGCAACTCACACCTATCAGACTGGCCAATATGACAGTAAAGGTAAGTGATAAATGTTGGAGGAGATGTTGCAAAATTGGAACTCTAATATATTTATTATTGGTAGAGTTATGAACTGATCCAACCATTCTGGAAGGCAATTTGGAACTGTGCCCAAAGGGCTATAAAACTGTGCATATATTTTGATTCTGTATTATCACTACTGGTTCAATATGCTAAAAAGATCATAAAAAAGGAGAAAGGACCCATTCATACAAAAATATTTATAGCAGCTCTTTTTGTGGTAGCAAAGAATTGGAAATTGAGAGGATGTCCATCAATTGGGGAATGGATACACAAATTGTGGTATACGTTGGTGATGAAATACTATTGTGCTATAAGAAATGATAAGCAGGATGATTTTTAAAAAGCCAGAAAGTTTTGCATAAACTTATACAGAACAAAATAAGCAGAACCAGGAGAACATTATATACAGTAACAACAATATTATATGATGATCAACTGTGAAAGACAGCTACTCTCAGCAATACAATAATCTAAGACAGTGATGGGCAAACTTTTTAAAGAGGGGTCCAAAGGAAAGGAAATGCTCATCTGTCAGTCTGTTTCTAAGGCAACTCTTTTGAATTCTCATTGTATTATATCCTACTTATTGTATTCATCAGATTAGGAATAATGTTGCACAGCCAGATAGAACATTTCAGGGGGCCCGCATCTGGCCCACTGGCCATAGTTTGCCCATCACTGATCTAGGATAATTTTGAAGGACTTATGACAAAGTCCTCCTCTAGAGAAAGAACCATTAGAGTTAGATGCAGATCAAAGCATACAGTTTTCCACATTAGTTTATTTATGGTTTTATTTTGGGGTTTGGGTTTTAGATGAGTATTCTTTTACAACAACAATCAATGTGGAAATGTATTTTGCATGATAATACATGTATAGCACAGATCAAATTGCTTACCATCTCTGGGAGGGAAAAAAAAGGGAGGGAGACAATTTGGATCTTATAATTTTGGAAAATGTATGTTGAAAATTGTTATTATCTGTAATTAGGAAGATAAAATATCTTTGAATAAAAAAAGAAAAGAAAATCACTGTGACAGCTGAGGAGAGGCAGGTTTGGAGTGGGGAGAGACTACAGGTAGGTAAACCAATTAAAATGTTATTGCAATAATCCAGGCAAGAGGTAATGAGGACCTGAACAAGTGTGGTAGTTATATGAGTGAAGGGAAGGTGATGCATATGAAATGTAGTTTTGTGAGATTTCTTTTCATTTCATACTCTACCAACACTGTTGTCCCTGTTGTTCATTATAACTAGATTGTACTTCAAAAAATAGGGGACAGGGCACTACATGTTACTTGCTCTAGATCTCTACCCTCCACAGTATAGATTTGGTTGCTGGTGCAAGTAGATTTGTTAGTTAAGAGGAATTTCCATTTCAATTCAAATAAGTGTATTCACTGATTGCCACCTATGAGATTGGCACTGTGTTCCTATCGGATAGGGTACAGTTCTAGCATCAAAATAATATGTCAATGCAGAATTTTATTGCTTTTGGCCAAAGGCTATTTTAGTTCTCTCAGAATAAAAATTAGGTACAATATATTCTTTCTAAATGATTTAAAGTTGCAGGTAGAAAAGAACTAAAGGATGTTTCCAAGTCCATAACTCTACTAGATTTCAGCATTCCTTTTTTGTAAGGAATAATAAAACTTCCAGATTTACACTACTGCCCAAGCTAACTTCAGCTCTGACTGTGATAGCCAGAGAAAAAGAAATGCTCAAGAACTTACCTACATTACCATGTAATGTCAAGAGGGTGCTGTAACCATCATAAATCATCTTCTATCAACAATCAGATGGCACCTTAGGCATATGGCTATTGTTCAAGAATTCTGCTTCTGTTCCTTTCCCTAGGAGCATGATTCTTTTCAGAGTTTCACTTCCTATACCCATCCTACTTCTACACCTCTTCCTACTTTTCTCTACTTGCCTTTAATCCATAGCCTCTGAATCAAATAGCATTAATTTAGAAAGGAATTTAATTGGATTAAATAAAAAGTCAACAAGAGACTATAATTTACAATCTCCAGACTAAATATGTACTTGAACCTATATCACTGAAATGGAGTACAACAAAGAATACTCACAAGAATAATCAAAGCCCCAAATCTAACGCCAAAAAAACAAGGGAAAAAAATACAGAAGTGCCTGCCACCGCCCCCACCCACCCACTTTGGTGTACTATTTCCCATCTCTCTTTCTCACTTCGAAAGATTCATTCATGGGAAATACATCCTGTATCACAGTCATCCCACATGTCCATCAACCAAATTTAATACCAATAGACTTGTTCCTCACTATCTTGCTCCAATTAGGTAATGGAACCATATCCCACTTACATAAAGAGTAACTTACTTTTTAATGAAATTGTTTCAGGTGACTACTTTGAGAAGCAACTAATATAGTTTTACAAAGGGGAGAAAAGGGGTACATGTTCTTTAAGGGAGCAAATGTAAATAAAAGTTAATTGGGCTAGAGGAGTGTAATAATCTTTGTCTTCAATCACCCCTGTGGGCTTGGTTTGAGACTAGATTATAGTTAATATTTGTATGAGTTTCAGAAAGGTAAAACTAATAGGTAGATTGATTTATTATGATGATTTTTTGTTCCCATATGCTATCTGGAAAAAATGTTCCTAATATATTCAGTCAAGAGGTAAAGTAGTTGAGTTGTGGGGTAGAAAGGCAGAAGTAGCTGCCAATTTACTCTGAGTAATATATCAGCCTTTGTCCTACACATAAGCTACCTAAAGTTGGCAAAAAAAATTTTGAGAAGCAAAACTTCTTTGTTGGTGTTTATGGGTTGGCTGGTTATATTACAGTCTAGAGTTTGTTAAAACAAAACTATGACTACATAAATTAGGATAAATATAAAATCATCATAATCATAAAATCATAAGGACAGTGATAGTGAACCTTTTAGAAATCATGTGCTGTTCACCCACCTAGAGACTGCATGCCATGCCCTGCTCCCCTGCCAGAGACTGAGTACTGCATTACCACTGCAGATTCCCCTACCCCAACCTTACTCCAGAAAGGGGAGGGAGAAAGCACTCCCACTGGGCTGTTGGGCAGAAGGACAGGTGAAATGAAAAAAAAAAAACATCCTCAGGGTTAGGGTTAGGGTTAGGGTTAGGGTTAGGGTTAGGGTTAGAAACAAATTTAGGGTTAGAGTTAAGGTTAGAAATTAATTTAGGATTAGGGTTAGGAAGGGGAGTTGCCTAAACACACTTCGCTTCCCTCCAACTCTGCTGCCTATGACCTGCCCACCTTATCCCAGACAAGGGAGGGAGGAAGCACACCCACTGAGCTGCTGGCCAGAGGGGTGGCTGAACTGAAAAAAATGTCCTCAGGCATGGTGGAGAGGGGAAAGGGAGCAGCTCAGCCCAAGTTCCTCTGCCTTTCTAGTAACAAACTCTGGTGGGCAATAAGTATATGTCCACAGAGAGGTGTCTGCATGCTTTTTGGGCACATGTACCATAGGTTCACCAGCACAGATTTAGGACAATAGGTTTACTCCTGCCAGAGAGAAGAAACTGGTTAATAATTAGGAAATATGACATGAAATCTTATCATGATTAAATTTGGGAACAGAAAGAAATTATAAAGAGACAGTTTAACATAACAGACAGAGAGCCATCCTTGAAGCCAGAACTGGTTCACTGAAACTCATACAAAAGGTTCACCATCAATGTCCTAAATTATGATTTTACATTTATCCAAATTTATGTAGCCAGTTTTCTGTTTTAGCAAACTGGTTCAAGTTTAGCCTCTGACTTATACTGGTTGTGTGGATTTAGGCAAGTCCCTTAACTTTTTGGAGTTCTAGGTAACTAAAACTATAAATTACAAAGTGTGTCAGTTTGCATTGGTGGAAAGAATTTCTTTTACCCAAAAGTTCTTTCCAGTAATGGCATGACAGGTCCACTCTCTATTCCTATGCCAAAAAAATTCCACTAGACTCTATACCATACTTTTCCTTACGTAGACAAGAAACTAAAATTTCCTATAAGTATTTGTCACCTGATTGGTTCTACGATTCAGGTCATGAAACTAGATCTATATCACTCTGAGACAATTCAAACCAATAAATATTAAAGGCCTACTATGTGCTCTGCTTGACATGATTACCCTAATGGTTTTCTGGTTCAATCATCTGTCAGTACCACAAACTTCCAGTTGCTTAATAATTGGGTTTACTTTAAAATCTTAAACTTAATCTATTACTAAAGAATTAGATCATCTCTGATTTTATGAACTCCAAACTGAATGGAATCTAGAAAAT
The DNA here is from genome assembly GCF_016433145.1 of Gracilinanus agilis. Taxonomy (NCBI): domain Eukaryota; kingdom Metazoa; phylum Chordata; class Mammalia; order Didelphimorphia; family Didelphidae; genus Gracilinanus; species Gracilinanus agilis. The sequence goes on from NC_058131.1 coordinate 537,661,118, forward strand.
AATTTTAATAACAACTAACTAAGCTAGGAATGGTAGCATTTATTTTATTAAAACCTTGTGAACCAGTGTAGGCTATTTCCAAATATTAAAAAACTACTGAATAAAAATTAAACCAGAATATCAAAATATTTTCCAAACTAAACCTGTACCCAATCCATATCTCATATGTCCATGTCTCCACTTAATGCTAATTCAATGCTATAGCTTATTCAATTTAATAGACTTTTGCTTACAGCTGTGAAACTATATTTGGTATAAGATTTATGGAACAGAAACCAAATTTCTGATGGTTGTCATTATAAGGATCTTTGTATCACTGATACTGTGCCTCATCTTCCTGTTTGTTGAAAACCTAAGTACATTTTTCAATTCTTAACCCCTAGAATATGTTGACAAAGTTACACATGTGAGCTGTGCACAGTACACCCCACATGAAAAAGTGCCTGTGACTCTAGGGAGCTTCCCATTTATGCTAACTCTCCAAGAAGATGGAGAAAGATTGGATGGAGATGAAAATTTGGCAAAAAAGAGAGACAGAATACCCAGAATGGAGAGACAGAAATAAAGAAAAGAAGTAAGTTGTAGGTTACAGCAGAAAACAAGAGATAACAAAAGTAGGAAGAAGCTAAGAAAAGAATAAGGAAGAAACATTATAGGAGCTAGGTCACAATGGAAATAGGTTTAAAAAAACCTTACATTTTGAAGAAGCAATAGAAAATTAATAAAAGATACATGGAGGAATATAAGTTGAATGTGTCCCAAATCAGAACAATAAGAAAGTGAGGAGAGAATGTTGTCGGGCATGTTCTAGGAATAGAAAATTTGAAGTCACAGATTTCTCATGTTACCCCATACAAGTAATTTTGGTGCCTTGGTTTATCTCCTTTTCTATCTTTTCACTCAAGGAAAATGAACCTTTTCTCTTTTCAGCAGAATTAGTATTCCTAAGACATTGAAGGTCCAGGCATATGAAACCTCAGTGAAGTTTAACATCTTACTATATTCATTACTATGCATATGAGACATTAAGGACTTTCATGTAAATACATTTTTTAAAGCCTGAGTAATACAACTTAGCAATTAAAACAGCAATTAGGCAACTCCATAATGTAAACACCTGCCAAAATGGGGCTGGGATGGGAATTTAAATAATACAGAACAATTTTTAAGTGTGAGCAATTTAATGTTCTAGCCATTTGCCCCAGTGACTAAATCAAACTAAATTCTATCAAGTTTGGATTTGGGATAATAGCTGAGTTGTAACTCTCAGGGAGAAATCAGTAATCAGTGTCAGCATTATTTCTATAATAGGGCATCCTTTAGGTGTTCAGTAGTAACCAATTCTCATTGATCGCTTAATAAACATTTAGCACCTACTATGGGCCTGACAATTGCTAGGAATACAAAATCAAACAGGAAATAGTCCTTGCTTTCAAGAATTTCACATTTTATCAGCAAACCAAAATATGTATTTTATATTTTACCATTAATTAAAATTTTTCTTGTGAATTTCTACCCAGAAAGGAATAGAATCCAAGCATTCATAAAGAAAAAATAGGACTTAAACAGAGAGTTTACTGCCCAAACACAGAACTCAAGAGAATCACCATTAGGTAATCAAGAGAATGTGTGTGGGGGACGGGGGGGAATCTTTAATCTTTTCTTTAAGGGACCAAATAAGTTCAATCAATTTGTATCCCTAGAAGAAAAGAAGATATTTGCAAATATTAAAAATTGTTATTACCAACAGAGTAACTAGAAGAAGTTTACATAGAGGGAACAGTGACAAACTGTATATCATGAAATGTCAAAATATCTTGACATTTCATCCTATACAGTTTGTTTATATATAAAACTAGAGGGGGGAGAAGAAGGTAATAATAAGAAAAATGGGAAAACAAACAAAATGGAGTAAATTTATATTCCATAAAGAAGCACGTGGGGCCAACAGGGAAGAATAACAATACACTGTAAGGGTAAAGAGGTTAGAGAGAGGAAATATTTAATACTTAAGTGCATTGAAATCAACTTTAAGATGGAAGAACAATCAGGTCCATTTGGGGCAGAGAATTGATTCACATCCTATAGAGAAGTAGAAGGGTAACAAAAAGACTGGTGGGGAGGGAAGTAACACTAGGAAGGGAGAGGGCAGGGTAGGGGGGGAGATAGTAGCTTAAAAAGATCCTAAAGAAGAATAAGAGGGGAATAAGAAGGGAGAGGGGAGAAAGGGAAGTACAATAAGGGAGGGGATTAGGGGAAACGATTAAAAGCAAAACACTGTTATAGAAGGAAATAGTGAAATAAGAAAGGACAGGATAAGGAGAGAGAATCAAAAAGTCTGGGAATACACAGTTGATAATTATAACTTTGAATGTGAATGGGATGAACTCACCCATAAAATGGAAGCAAATAGCAGAGTGGATGAGAAACCAAAATCCTACCATATGTTGTCTACAAGAAACACACATGAGACAGACAGACATACATAGAGTAAAAATGAAAGGATGGAGCAAAAGCTATTCGGCTTCAAATGAGAAAAAGAAGGCAGGGATTGCCATCATGATCTCTGACAGAGCCAAAGTAAAAATAGATCTGGTTAAAAGAGATAGAAAAGGTAATTACATCCTGATAAAAGACAGTATAAAAATGAAGAAATATCAGTACTCAACATGTATGCACCAAACGGTATAGCATCCAAATTTCTAAAGGAGAAGCTATTGGAGATCAAGGACGAAATAGATAACAAAACTATAATGGTGGGGGACCTCAACCTTCCCCTATCAGATCTAGATAAATCATACCAAAAAAATAAATAAGAAAGAGATAAGAGAGATGAATGAAATCCTAGAAAAATTAAAGTTTATATATATACATATATGTATGTATGTATATATATATATATATATATATATATATATATATAGGA
>NC_058131.1:537668958-537704059 GCF_016433145.1 Gracilinanus agilis
TCTCTCTCTCTCTCTCTCTCTCTCTCTCTCTCTCTCTCTCTCTCTCTCTCTCTCTCTCTCTCTCTCTCTCTCTCTCTCTCTCTCTCTCTCTCTCTCTCCCCCCCTCCCCACTTTACCTCTTGTCTTGCCCAATTACATGCAATCTAGTTCTGACCTTGATCAAGAATTCTGAGAAATGCTTGAGACCCATGGACTAAGAGTCTGACCCTCTGGCCTAGATGTCCTCTAAGATGACTAAATGACTCATTCTAAATCTATGATTTTCTGAACTAAAAATCAGGTTTAAAAAAGGGAAGCTAAGAATAAAAAACTAAAAGTTAAAAACAATTTATGTGAATAGTGTTTGCCTATGTGATCCATATTTTCTTCAAGACTAATTTTCATGCCACCTATATAAAAGCTCATACAAAAAAGGGATTGTGTTATCCGTAAATTTTGCATATTACATACTAATGTGTGGATGCTCAATCAACAATGAGCCCTTGACTCAAGGATCTTTGTATGCAAGTATAGATAAGGATCAGGCCTGGACTTGGGATATTATTAGTATTGGGAACTCTTTGAGTAAAGAAAACTCTGTTCACTAATCTAGGTAGGCACCTTTTTGCAACTTATCTTGAAGAGTTGTCTCTTTAAGATCTTCCTGACTTCCAGGCCAGCTCTCATTCCACCATCACACTATCCTACAAGCACAGTTGCCCTAAAGGGAATTCTAAACAGAAATATCATGGAGATTTGCCAACAAAAATGAAATAAACTGGTCACATTTCCATAATAGCAAATTATTAGGCAAAGTTTACAAGGTAGATTGCCAAAGTTCCTGTTGCCCTGTTGGTTTCCTCTCTAGAAATAGTGTTCATAAGTCATAGAGCAAATAACTTTGCAAAAAGTATTTTCAGGCCTTAGATGGCACACAGGATAACTAAGCCTACTTCTAACTACTCCACTGGAGACAGAATGGAGAAGGTAGATATTTGTTCCAGGCTTAATTCCCCTCCCCTCAAAATATTACTCCCTGCTCTTGGGAGAATGATACTAAACAGATAACATATTATTATCATTATTTTCTCATACTTACTTTTCCACCCTTCATAGAGATGGACAAGTCAGAGTTAGAAACAGCCACTTGTCCTAGGAAGCTTCTTGAATGTATTCTATACCTCCCTCTCTAGTCAGAGGGAAGCTCCAAGACAACAGAAAAAAAAATTCTAAAAGTATCTTTTCACTAACAGGATAGGATAATAGGGAATCTTCAATCATGTTGCCTTCAAATTCTGCTTCTACCAACATTCAATTTCAAAAAGATTTATAGTGCACCAATTGTGTGGGAAGGGTGGTATCAGGCACTTGTGGAAATAGGAAACATATACAATTAGTCATGGCTAACCTACCAGGCTGGAAGCCATTGCCAAAAGCTATTCTTTGAATAGCTACTCCTGACATGAATCCCACAAAAGGCATGTGTTTCCATGGAAATAGAACTTAACTTTCACAATAAAACCTAAGAGGATAAGCATACTCAATTGACACCAAGTGCTTAGTACTTTTGTCCCTAAGCACACCACAAAATTAGCTACCACAAAATTAGTTTTGTGGAGAAAGATTATCAGGGCTAGAGAAATGAAATGAAACAAACTGACCAAATTCTCATGATACCTTATCACTAAGGAGAGTTTCCATGGGCAGAAAATTCCTATAAAGATTCAACAACTATGAGTAGATGAACATTCATCCTTTCTATTTTCATCAACTATCATTTCAGAAGAATCTTTAAGTTTAATCTCTCTGTAGGATTCTAATATGATTAATCCCTTCACCCTGGAGTTGTTGGAACTGGGGAGGGCAGTAACATTGAGGCAGGATCTGGCAATCATATTGAGTTAATAAGTTTACTGCATTTGTCAAGGTGAAGTCTGTCATCATTTTTTGGTACCATCAGGAACATGAACCATAAACCATAAAGAAGGAAATTTTCAGACATAGGCTGGAATGCCCAAGCCTGCTTCTTCTTCCCACTCTTTTGCCCATAATATTATTCCTAAATTAGCCCTACATTTAATATAAGGAAACACTTAAGGTTGTGGATTCTATTTTCTAAAGTAACCTTTAATATTCTCTTCTAATCCTTAACAGCAAGACAACTTTTACTTTATCATCATTACCTTCATCTCCACCCAAATGATGCCAGTCCCCAAACTTCATTTCTTTTAACTAAGCTCTCCCTCCTAAATGTAGTTAGGAGAATTGAGAGTAGTCCAGAGGGGAGTTAGTTTATAAGGATATACCCCCCTCTACTGGGCAAACAATATTGCAACATACCAAGACACCATGGAATCCCAGAGTCAGAATCACATGTTTAGAGGTGAAAGGAACTTCATAGATCATTGAGTCTGACCTCCTTAAACGAGGAAACTGAAGCCCACAAAGGCTAGATGACTTTACCAATCAGTTACACAGGAAGTTAAGTATAAGAATTTGAATTTGAACCCAGGTTCTTTGACTCCACATCCAGCATTCATTTTAGCACTCACCACACTGCCTTGGTGATCTAGCTCCATCCCTCTCATTTTATATCTGAAGAAACTGGCATATGCAGATGTTAAAGTATTTGTCCAAGGTAGCATAGAAATTTATTTAAAATGAAATTTTATCTTTTGTTTTTTTACAACCCCAGAAATTTTCTCTGAATTTCTTCCTGTCTTCAAAGACCATTTCACATGACAAAGAAATTTTTGAAGGAAAAAAGGAAGAAAAGAAAAAAATAATGTGTTAAAACAATCGATATATGCAAAAAATCTGAGAAATATATTCAATGCTATGCATTGAGGGACCTCCCAACTCTGCAAAGGTGATGGAGGGCTACCTTTTCATATCGCTTCTGTGGGACTATGTTTTTTCTTTCTAATTTACTCATATTTTGTGGTGGTTGTATTTTCCATGTACATTATTGTAGTTGTGTATTGTTTTCTTCATTCTGATTATATCATTCTGCATCAATTCATGTAAGTCTTTCCATGCTAGGTATGAGGTAAACCTTAAGGTTGTTTTGTTTTAGATTTTCTTATTTTTAGATATTTGGAGCATTTTTTCACGTTAATATTTTGCAGTTATTATGAAAAGTCTTTGTTCTCATCCTTTGACCATTTATTTCCTGGAAATATATTTTAGTCAGATATATATGTCTACATACATATATATGTATACCATGTATACATAAATACATACAGATGGCGATAGTGATATACCTGTTAGGTGTCTGTATCTTGAATGAAACCAGTTAATATCATGACCATAATTAAAATCATAATGCATTAGAATTGGAAAAGACCTTCCAGATCATTTTCACTAACCACGTCATTTAATAGATCGGGAAAGTGTGGCTCAAAGCAGGAAAGCTCACTGAGTTAATAGAAGAAAAAACAAGAATTCAAGTCTTATTATTCCCTGTTCAGTGTTTTAGCAATTCTATTATCTCATCTCTCATATTAACTTCAAATTAATTTAGAATCATGGATACTTAACTAGGGAGAATCTTCTCAGGATGACTGGCTCACAGCTACACCTGAACTTTCTAAGGAACAGTCCTTAGATTACAAATAACTGGATATTAGAGAGCCACAAAGAAATAAATAATTATAGTATGAAGAACAGATTAAGAGATCTGTCTTCTCGTGCTAGCTCTTCCACTAACTAGCTGTGTCACTTCAGGCAAGTCACTTTACATATGTGGGTCTCAGTTTTCCTCAGTTGTAAAATGAGGGGGCTGGATTAGATGATCACTGAAGACTCTTCCAGATCTAATAGGCTGTGATATTGTGACCCAATTAATTACTAAATCTTGTTAATTCCCTCTCCTCAACATCTCTTTCAACTATCCCTTTCATTCTACTCATAACCCCACCACCCCAGTTTAGTCCTTCATCCTCTTTCACCTGGACTATTATAGTTTCAGCCTAATGACCTCCCTATATCTGGTCTCTTTCCTCTCCAATCTATATACTTGACTGACATTTATATTACTAAAATGAGCTCTGGCCATCTCATTTCTCTGCTTTGGTAACTTCTCATATAGGATAAAATCAAAATACCTTTCTTTAGTATTTAAAGACCTTCACCTTATGGATCCATCCATTTCCAGGCTAATAACACATTATTTGCCTTTTCTCAGTCTCCTCAGCAGTCAAACTGATCTAATTCCCTCATGTGTAACATCATTTCTTTCCCCCAGGTCTTTGCACAGTTTGTCTCCCAGACCAATAATGTTTTCCTTCCTTACTACTTTCTCCTAGGAATCTCTGGCTCCTTTTGAAGTTCAGTTCAAATTCCATCTCCTATTTAAAGCCTTTCCTGGTTCCCCCTTGATTGCTAATGTACATACTCTACTCTCACTGACAACCCCACTACCATCCTTAACTCCCATCAATGTTGGAATTTATTTTGTTATATACCTTGTCTTTATTTTTCTGTGAATAATGTTTATCTTCCTCTGACATCCCTAGGAGAACTCAGGGTCTTTAAGGTGTTTTTTGTATTTGTTGCCACAGTGACTGACACATAATAGGCTCTTAATAAATGATTGCTGAGCAATTAAGTGAATTATCCAGTGTCACATAGAAGGATGAACAAAAGAGAAGGAAAGAGTTTTTTATCTGTTTTTTGTTTGTTTCTCTATTTTTCTTTCCATTAGGTTTTGTTGTTGACATTCAAATAACCCATGCCCATACTTTACCTGTGCCATTTTTCTTTTCCATCTTTTCCATTAAAATGTATCTTCTTTCCCCATTTTCCATTATAGTATATTAGCTATTAACTCAGGTTTCTCTCACTTTTCATTCACACTTAGTGCAATTCTCAAACCAGCACTGACTACTCATACAAAGCTTATTAAGACATTACAGTCTGAGTATACAGCAGTAGACTAAAAAGCTCACCTTGTTGAATCTGCCCCTACCCTGTTTTCATTCTTCTTATGGAACTGAACAATTCACTTGACCTTTGTGATCTCAGCTTCCCAATTTAAAAAGCAGGATGAATGGTCAATGAGACTTAATTGGAAATAGAGATAAGTTTAAAGTTACTTGGGAACTTTAAAGAAGGGTCTCCACAACTAATCAGACATAGGTATGGTGATTCCATTAAAAACTATATTCTTTTCTTATTTGTATACGGAAACAATTTTTAACATCCTTTTTCTGACATTTTTGAGATCCAATTCTCTCCCTCCCCCTTCTTCTTCCTCCTTCCTTCCTGAGGTAAGCAAGCATTATTGTATGTTATACATGTGCTATCATGTAATGCCTAATTCCATATTCCTCATGTTGTGAAAAAAGGCACAGGTTGCAACAAGAAACTCATGAAGGGAATAAAGCGAACATTAATATTCTTTGACCTGCCTTCTGACTCTATCAGTTCCTTCTATGGCAGTGGGCAGCCTTTTTCATCCTAAATCTCTTGGAGCTGTCTTGGATCCTTGCATTATTTATTTATTTATTCCTTCATTCAGTCATTCATTTATTTATTTATTTTGAATATTTTCTCCTAGTTACATATTTCATGTTCTTTCCCTCTCCCCCAAGCCCCTCTTACCCCCCCCCTTAGCTGATGCACAATTTCACTGGGTTTTACATGTATCATTGATCAAGACCTAATTCCATATTATTGATAGTTGGACTAGTGTTATTATTTAGTGTCTACATCCCCAATAATGTCCCCAACAGTCCATGTGTTCAAGCAGTTGTTTTTCTTCTGTGTTTCTTGTCCCACAGTTCTTCCTATGAATGTGGCTAGTTTTCTTTCTTATAAGTCCCTCAGCCTTGCTCTGGATTGGATCCTTGCATTATTGATAATAATTAAGTTGTGATGATTTGTAACTATAGAAACACAGTCTATTAGCACTAGAGGAGACCTGAGAAAATATCCAATCAGACCTCTCATTTTATAAAAAAAGGAAATGGAGGCTTAGATGTATAAAATGATTTATCCAAGGCTACATAGCTGGTTATTGACTAAGCTAGAATTGGAATACAGATCTCCTAATCTGTCTCTACAATGATTATTTATTTCCTTGTGTATCTCTAACATCCAGTCGTTTATGATGAGTGAGATAATAATTGAGACCGATTCTTATGGTTTGGATCTAGATGGCTGGAATGATGGAAGAGATTTTTAACTAAAGCTGTGCCTCAGCTATCCTACTGGAAAATAGGGAGAAATTTACATTCATAGGAATAATATTATAAAGTATTTAAGTATTCAAAGTAGGAACTATACAAGCTCCAGGTATTTGGTTTATTCCATTTTCTCTCTATAAATCTTTTTAAATGTATTTCCTTACTAAGAAACTTGAAAAAAGAACATGAAGGCTCATGCAAAAGTGATCTGACACTCAAACCTTTGCCAAACAGATAAATACTTTAAATGTTTAGTGCCTGGCTCATTGAGGGAATTTATCATGAAAATACCACTACATAGAAATATTCAAATATCCATATTATGAAGAATTTTGAGAATGCTTGGTATTCTAAAGTTGCTCTCTAACCTCCTTTTATGAAGATGTTTCACTGAAAATAAAGAGAATATTGATTTTAAATGCTAGAATAGACCAAAAAAATAGTGGGAAGATACAAAATTAAGATACACTGACAGGACAACATAACCTAGTTAAGAGAGAAAATGCCTGCTTTATCAGCCTGCCTTCCCTGATGCTGATTCTCTTTGGCAACAGGTGGGAAAGATCCATTTCACACCTAAACAGAAGTTTGTACTGTCCTTCTGAAATGTGAGAAAACAAATTCCCACAGGGCTGAAGAGGACACTTTGCATGGGTCACTGAAGGGGAAGAGACCAAGAGCCTGCCTAGCACTCTGATAAAGCAGTGGCTTTCTCATTTGGAATGGCAGTGAAATTAATGACCTTACTTGGCTATTCAGCTTGTGAAAATCTGTTTAGGACTATATCCAATCATCATGAAAAAGCTCACTATTAATCTTCCAGGCATATAATTAAATAATATTTTAACAGACTAGAGAATATGAAAATGTTTTAAAATGCATTTAATTGTAATAATTCTCTACTTTTGGAACTCTTCAATTAAAATGCAACTTAAATGTTTGTATATCTTTAGTTGGAAATTGGACTAACATCCTAAACTAAACATATTCTGAACCAAATGCATTACCTTTCTTACCTTTAAAAAACCAAACTGTCATTTGACTTTCCTATATGTATCAGTGTTTTCTGTATTTGGAACCTAGGTATCATCTTTGACCTTTCTCTCTCCCTTGCCTTTTATCATCATCATCGTCACTGTCATCTTAAGTATTTATGTGTTAGGCACTGGATTGAGCTATTGGGATGCAAATTCTAGATAGTTAGCAGAGCTAGAATCACTAGGACTTGGTAACTGGTCTCCCCCTTCCCTGTCACTATTGCTGCTAGAGTCTTCTTTCTGAGATTATCTTCTAATTACTCCAAATATGTTTTATATACAGATAACTGTTTCCATGTTGTGTTTCCCATTAGAATGGTGGGTTCATTATCTATAAAATATGGGGACTGGTTTTGAAATTCTCTAAATTTCCTTATTGCTACAAATGTGTGTTCTGATGATGCAGTGAGGTCCAACTAAACCAGGCAGATCATTCCAAGAGCATTTCTAGATAAAAATGAACAGTTACAAAATGCATGAAATAGATCATGTTTGCTTAAAATATTTTAACATATGTCTATCAATATCCATATGTACATATGTATATATGATATATAAATATGTGAGACATGTATGTATATACCTCCTAAAATATTTCAGACTTTACTCCTTCCCTGTCTCAGTCTACTCTTCAAACCACTATAAATATGCATTATTTAGGCAGACTAGATCTTGTAACTCCTTGTTCAAAATCTTTATGTAATAATAACAATAATTAACATTTATACAACAATTACTATGTGGCATGCATTTAGCTAAACATTTAGCAATTTTTATCCTATGTGATTCTCACAATAATTCTGAGAGATAAAAGCTATTATAATCCCCAATTTATAGATGAGAAAACTGAGGCAAACAGGTTAAGTGAGTTGTCCAGGGTCCCCAGCTATTTAGGTGTCTGAGACCAGATTTAAACTCAGAATTTCCTGACTCTAGAATTGGCACTTTATCCATTGAACCACCTAAATGCCTTAAAAGTTTGCAAAGCATGCACACGAAGACACACACACATTCACAAAATCTCAAATGCCTCATTTGATCAACACTATGAGATAGATACTATTATTATCCCATATATATATATGTATACATATATATATAAGTATATATATGTTATCACATCCATATATATATATGGAGACACACATATAGAATGAATGCTTGAGAAGTATATATATTTATGAATATATCCATAGATATAAATTTAGATAAAGATAGAGATAGATAGATAGATAGATAGATAGATAGATAGATAAAATAGAACAATATTGAGCAATCCTGGTAGGTTCAGAAAGGAGGATCAGGATCAGGCAACAAATTTTAGAACTTTTAAAACTGGACAAGAATCAGGTCTGTGCTACTTATTATCACCAAACTTTGACCCTCAGACTTTGTCTCTCCAGCTATCACCACTGGCAAATCCATTTACTCCAATGAGTTCAGTTATCACTAAGAGTAATAATAATTAACTCTTATATAGTGCTTACTATGTGCCAGGCATTATGCAATGTGCTTTATAATTATCATCTCATTTGAGCTTCATATCAACATTAGGAAATAGGTGCTACTATCTTCAATTAAAAAAATAATTTTATTTAAAGATATTTTATTTTCTCAATCATAAATAATTTTAACATATGTTTTCTGAAATTGTAACATCCAAATTGTCTCCCTCCCTTTCTTCCCTCCTCCCTCTCGGAGGTGGTAAGCAACTTGATCTGGATTATACATGCATTATCATGCAAAAAATATTTGCATATTGGTCATTGTTATAAAAGAATACTCATAGAAAACCAAAACACCAGAATAAAACCATAAATAAACTAATGTGAAAGATAGTAGCCTTTGATCTCCATCTGATTCCAATAGTTCTTTCTCTACAGGTGGGTAGCATTCTTTGTCATAAATCTTTCAGAATTGTGCCAGGTCCTTATATTGCTGAAAGTAACTAAATCTTTTATAGCTGATCATCTTATAATGTTGCTATTTCTGTGTAGAATGTTCTCTTGGTTCTGCTTATTTCACTCTGCATTAGTTCTTATAGAACGCTCCATTTTTTTGGAAATCATCTTGCTTATCATTTTTTATAATAGGATTCCATCACCACCACATACCATAATTTGTTTCGTCATCTCCCCAATTGATGGACATCCCCTCAATTTCCAGCTGTCTGCCATCACAAAAAGAGCTGCTATAAATATTTTTACAAGTGGGTCCTTTTCCCTTTTTTATGATTTCTTTGGCATACAGATCCAGTAGTGGTATAAAAGGAGCAAGAGATATGGACAGTTTTATAGCCCTTTATTTTCCCAATAAAACTGATGCACAATGTCACACAGCTAGGAAGTGTCTAAGGCCAAATTTGAATTCAGGTCTTCCCAACTTTAGGCCTAGTACTTTATCCATGGTGCCACCTACCTGTCTCTGAAATGACAGGCAACATAGTGTAAAGAGCATAGAATTTGAACTACAAAAACCTGAATTTAAAATCTAGTTCTGCCAACTGCTAATTGAGTGAATTTGGGTAAGTCACTGAATATCCTTGTGGTCTCAGATTCCTCATCTGTACAATGAAATGACTGAGAGCCTTCCAACTCCAAATCATAAGATTCCTCTAGCCTTGATCTCTCTGGCTCTAAATCATATCTCCAGTTACCTTGATATCCTACTGGCACCTAAATTAAAAATATTCTAAGTCAAATTTATTACCTCTCCCAAAATCTGCAACATATCCTAACTTACTATTTCCATAAATGGTATCACCATTTATACAGTTTTCCATATTTAAACCTGAGATGTCACCTTGGACTCTTTCATCTCCTTCATGTCTTATATTCAATCAATTATCAATTTCTATAGATCTCTCCTCTAACAGCTTTTCCCTCCACTTTAGTTTTATTGCTACTACTCTACTCTAGTTCAAGCCCTCATTACTATTACTACTCATTACCTCAATACTATTTTGTATTATTGCAATAGCCTTCTAAAACTATTTTAGACTCCACTCCTGCCCTGCTTCACCCTACCCTCCATACCATTGTTAAACATACATTCATTACATATATATGATTTTATCTTTCTCTGTCAAAAACATTTAATGTGCTTACAAAGTCAAAATTCCTACTCCAAGTATTAAAGCTTTCTACTATCTCCTACTACCCTACCTTTCCAGTCTTACCACTCCCTTCTATGTATACTTATGGTCCAGCATCTAAATTAGTAGGCTCTTGCCTCACATCCAAGTTATATATTTCCTTTCTCCATAACCTTTACTCATATGATCCATTTTCTTAAACGTACTTCTCCCATCTCCCTTCGCCGTCTAACTCAATCTTTTGATTTCTGATTGATCCTTTAATGTTTAATGATTCAAACCCCATTTCATGAAAGAATTTTGCATCAGGATTATGAACCCAATGTTCTCATTCTGTTTTAATCACTAGACTCTTATAGGTCACTCAGTCTGATTACATACCCAAAGAAGGAATCAATTCTACAAAGTCTTTTGAAAGCATTAATAGCTTCAGCAGAAACATTGGATTTAAGAGAGCTTATTCTGGCTTTGAACATTTCTAATTGTTCAAAAGTTCTTTCTTATATTCGGTCGAAATCATCTCTATAATTATGACACACCAAATGAAAATCTGTTCATTGAAGCGATATAAAATAAAGCTAATCCATCTTTCCAACTGCAACCGTTCGAATAATTGAAGGTAGTTACAATACACCACTGACCTGCCTCCACTACCATTTAAGTCAAGTCTTCCCTTCTTCAGCTTAAATATCCAAAGACCTTTCCACTATTCTTCATAACACATGTGCAATAGTTAGGTCAGATATTCTGAATTAGCTACTTCCCTAGCTGACAGAAATAAGGATGGAGAAGAAAACAAACATTATTATTTATCTGTGAATAAAATCAAGGATGCAGGTAGAATAGGAAGCCATGTCTAAGGGAATTCAGTCATCTGCCATAGGAGGCATATAACAATAGAAGTAGAACTCAAGAAGTCAGGTTAGATAATCACATTTAGTTCAATATAATAATGAGAGGGGAAGAATTGGAAGAGGAACACAAAATATTTATATTACCATCAATAAATATCACAAAGCTTTTGACTTTTTCATAATCCATTGCTCATTTATTTATAACAAATACATAAACTTTGTATAAACATAGTGAGAATGCTAGAGCATTCTATATTTAAATGGAAAACTATTGGCCATTTAAAAATACCACAAAAATGACCAAATGTGATAGATTTAGCTACTATCAGCTATACAATGATTCAGGACAATTCTGAGAAATTGTGAAAAAGAATGCTATCCATCTCCAGACAAAGAATTATTGCAGTAGGAATGCAGATGAAAACATATGATTCATCACTTCTTTTTCTGGGTAAATGTTTTGAGGATTTGATTTTATAAGATTATTCACTTACAAAAATGAGAAATATGGAAATATGTTTTGTATGATAATACATGTATGTGTAATCCAGATTGAATTGCTGGCTAGTTTCAGAAGTGGGGAGGGAGGGAAGGAGACAATCTGGATCATATAATTTCAGAAAATTTATATAGAAATTTGTTATGACATGTAATTGGCAAAAAATAATAAATAGGGTTAAGATGGTGGCAGAGTAGAGGCAGGGCAACTTTCTCTTCTTACCAACTGATATAAAATACCTCCCCAACAAAAAAGCAAATCCAGATGAAAGAAGGAACCCCACAATAGGGGACAGTATCAAAAGTATGTGGGGTTTCCAGGTTAAGATGGTGGCAGAGTAAAAAGCAGCTACTTGACCTCTCCTAACCCACTCATATATAATTCCTCGAGAAGACATAAAAACAAATCCAGACGAACAAAGGGACCCCACAACAGGGCGTAGCATTGAAGGTACGTGGATTCAGGGAATTTCCATGCTATAAAGGGGTGAAGCAACTCTCACTAAAACGTGAGCTGAGCAACCCCCTCCCCAACCCCATACCACCTACAATGCCAAAGCCAGCACACAAGAGTTAGAGCAAGTTTGGGGCACCCATTAAGTCGCTGGCAGCTCATCAGGGCTTCTTCCTAAGAACAGCAAGACTTAAGACCCCAAGAAGCTAAAGAACTCATGGACTTTGAACACAGACCTTGAGCACAGGCACAGGTGGAGGTGCAAACAGGCATGGGGCTAAGGAGCGGACAAAGGGGCTGATCCTGAGCACAGGAGTGGACCTTGAGTGGGGACCCAGGGCAGAGAGGTGCTAGACAGTGGAAACAGCACCCTGAGACTGTCAAATGAGCTTCAGGCAGAAGAACGAGCAAGGAGACCACCAGGAGGTTTGACCCAGAGAACAACTAGACCTGGGACTTCAGGAGCCTAAAGAGCGCAGACAGATCCTGGGCGTGAGCATAAAGCTGAGAGGGCACCCAGCTCACACAATGGCAAGCCAGAATTAGGAAAACCAGAAGAGAAAGATGAAGAAGAAATCTTTAACACTTGACAACCTTTAAACAGAAAAAATCCAGACAAAGGAGCAAACAGTAGAGGAGAACAAACAAGTAGCCATATCCAAACCTTCCCAAAACAATGAAAATGGGTCACAAGAGTTCAAATCTGAAATTATGAGAAAGATAGAAGAGATCTGGCAAGAAAATAACATTTTTAAAGGCAGAATTTCACAATTGGAAAGTGAGGCAAGTAAATCAAAGACGACAAATTACCAGATTGAAAAGGAAAACCAGTCTCTAAAGGCTAGAATTGGGCAATTCAGAAAAGATGCCCCCAAATCCAAAGAATTGATGAGCAAATTGTAGACCAAAATCAAACAGCTGGAAAACAGGACAGACCAAATTGAAAAGGAAAATCAAAAGCTTACAGCAGAAAACAAGTCTCTAAAGACAAGAACTGAGCAAGTAGAAGCCAATGATTTATCAAGACAGCAAGAACAAATAAAACCAAGTCAAAAGACTGAAAAAATAAAAGGACACATGAAATATCTCAATGAGAAATTGACAGATCAAGAAAACAGGTCTAGAAGACACAATCTGAGAATCATTGGACTTCCTGAAAAAGCAGAAATTAATAGAAATTTGGACTCCATATTAAAAGAAATTATTCAGCAAAATTGCCCTGAAGTTCTACAACAAGAGGACAATATAGACATTGAAAGGATCCATAGATCACCCTCTACACTAGACCCAGAAAAGACAACCCCCAGGAATATAATAGCCAAATTCAAGAGCTTCCAAGTAAAAGAAGAAATTTTACAAGAAGCCAGAAAGAGACAATTCAGATGTCAAGGAACACCAATTAGGATTACACAGGATCTGGCAGCCTCCACACTAAAAGACCGCAAGGCTTGGAATATGATGTTCAGAAAGGCAAGAGGACTGGGTCTACAACCAAGGATGATGTACCCATCAAAACTGACTATATACTTCCAGGGGAAAGTTTGGCCATTCAACAAGATAGAAGATTTCCAAGTATTTGCACAGAAAAGACAAGGCTTAAATGGAAAGTTTGATATCCAACCACAAAAATCAAGAGAAACATGAAAAGGTAAATAAGAAACAGAAGGGAAAGTAAGAAAACTCATATTTTTAAAATTTTGCCTCTTCAAAGGCTTCAATGAGATCTAATTATTTGTATTCATATGTGGAGAAATGTTATGTATGATTCTCGGTAGTGAACTCTGTTCACCATTATAGTATTCACTATTATAGTAATTAGAAGAATTATTCATAGGGAGAGGTTGGAATACTGTATGGTCTAAGATGATATGGGTGGGTGGGAAAGAGAGGGGTGAATAGGAGAGGACACCAAGAGAAACTTGAAGGAATAAGAAAAATAGGATATTCTAATGCACACAAAGATGGCATGGGAAGAGGAGGGGAGCATTAAGAGGTATTATTTAAACCTTACTCTCAGTGTAATTAACCCTGAAAGGGAAGGGTAGCTATATACATTGGGAACAGGGGAATGGGGAGGTCAAAAAAAGGGAGGGAAGAAGGGGGAGGGAATCCGTTAGGCCTTAAAAATAAAAAGAGGAGAATAATAAGGGAGGGGGTAGAAAGGGAAGTAAATCAAGGGTGGGGACAAGTGTTACTGGCATAAGGCAAACCACTGGTTTAAAAGGAAATAATGTAAGAAGAAGAGGTAGAACTAGGAGAGGATACCAAAATGTAAGCGAATACACAACTGATAATTATAACTCTGAATGTGAATGGGATGAACTCGCCCATGAAACAGAAGCAAATAGCAGAGTGGATGAGAAACCAAAATCCTACCATAAGTTGTCTACAAGAAACACATATGAGGTGGGTGGACATTCACAAGTTTAAGGTAAAGGGCTTTACCAAAATCTTTTGGGCTTCAAATGAGAAAAAAAAGGCAGGAGGGGTGATCATGATTTTTGACAAAGCCAAAGTAAAAATAGATATAATTAAAAAAGACAGGGAAGGTAATTACATACTGATAAAAGGCAGTATAGACAATGAGGAAATAACGTTGCTCAATATGTATGCACCAAATGGCATAGCATCCAAATTCATAAAGGAGAAACTGGTAGAGCTCAAGAAGGAAATAGATAGTAAAACCATACTAGTGAGAGATCTAAATATTCCTCTTTCAGATCTAGATAAATCAAACCAAAAATAAATAAGAAAGAGGTAAGAGAGGTGAATGAAGTCCTAGAAAAAATAGGTTTAATAGATATGTGGAGAAAAATAAATAGGGACAAAAAGGAATACACCTTCTTTTCAGCTACACATGGTACATTCACAAAGATTGGCCATATAATAGGGCATAGAAACATTGCAAACAAATGCAAAAGAGCAGAAATAATAAATGTAACCTTCTCTGATCATAATGCAATAAAAATAATAATTAGTAAGGGCACCTCGACAGGCAAATCAAAAACGAATTGGAAATTAAATAATATGATTCTCCAAAACCAGCTAGTAAAAGAAGAAATGATAGAAAGAATCAATAATTTCATTGAAGAGAGTGACAATGATGAGACATCTTACCAAACTCTGTGGGATACAGCCAAGGCAGTACTCAAGGGGAAATTTATATCCTTGAGTGAATATATTAACAAATTAGGGAGGGCAGAGGTTAATGAATTGGGCATGCAACTTAAAAAATTAGAAATTGAGCAAATTAAAAATCCCCAGATGAAAACTAAATTAGAAATACTAAAAATCAAGGGAGAAATTAATAAAATTGAAAGTAAAAGAACTATTGAATTAATAAATAAGACTAGGAGCTGGTTTTTTGAAAAAAACAGATAAAATATACAAAGTACTGGTCAATCTAATAAAAAAAGGAAAGAAGAAAACCATATTGACATTATCAAAGATGAAAAGGGAGACCTCACCTCCAATGAAGGGGAAATTAAGGCAATCATTAAAAATTATTTTGCCCAATTATATGGTAATAAATATAGCAATCTAGGAGATATGGATGAATATTTACAAAAATATAAATTGCCTAGATTAACAGCAGAAGAAATTGAATACCTAAATAATCCCATATCAGAAAAAGAAATTGAACAAGCCATCAAAGAACTCCCTAAGAAAAAATCGCCAGGGCCTGATGGATTCACAAGTGAATTCTATCAGACATTCAAAGAGCAACTAATCCCAATACTACACGAATTATTTGATATAATAAACAAAGAAGGAGTCCTACCACATTCCTTTTATGACACAAATATGGTACTGATTCCAAAGTCAGGAAGAGCAAAAACAGAGAAAGAAAACTACAGACCAATCTCCCTAATGAGCATAGATGCAAAAATCTTAAATAGAATACTAGCAAAGAGACTCCAGCAAGTGATCAAGAGGATTATCCACCATAATCAGTTGGGATTTATACCAGGAATGCAATGATGGTTAAACATTAGGAAAACCATCCACCTAATTGACCATATCGACAATCTAACAAACAAAAATCACGTGATCATCTCAATAGATGCTAAAAAAGCCTTTGACAAAATACAGCACCCATTCCTATTGAAAAAACTGGAAAGTATAGGAATAGAAGGACCTTTCCTAAACATAATAAACAGTGTATATCTAAAACCATCAACAAACATCATATGCAATGGGGATAAATTAGAAGCCTTCCCAATAAGATCAGGAATGAAACAAGGATGCCCACTATCACCTTATTATTAGACATTGTACTAGAAACACTAGCAGTAGCAATTAGAGAAGAAAAAGAAATTGAAGGTATTAAAATAGGCAATGAGGAGACTAAGCTATCACTCATTGCAGATGATATGATGGTGTACTTAAAAAATCCTAGAGAATTGGGGGCAGCTGGGTAGCTCAGTGGATTGAGAGCCAGGCCTAGAGGTGGGAGGTCCTTGGTTCAAATCCGGCCTCAGACACTTCCCAGCTGTGTGACCCTGGGCAAGTCACTTGACCCCCATTGCCTACCCTTACCAATCTTCCGCCTATAAGTTAATACACAGAAGTTAAGGGTTTAAAATTTAAAAAAATCCTAGAGAATCAACTAAGAAGCTTGTAGAAATAATCAACAACTTTAGCAAAGTTGCAGGATACAAAATAAATGCACATAAATCATCAGCATTTCTATATATTTCCAACACATCACAGCAGCAAGAGGTAGAAAGAGAAACACCATTTAAAATCACCCTAGATAATATAAAATACTTAGGAATCTATCTACCAAAACAAAAATAGGAATTATACAAAAAAACTACAAAACACTTTCCAAACAATTAAAACATGATCTAAACAATTGGAAATTGATTCCTCACGGTTAGGATGAGCTAACATAATAAAAATGACCATTCTACCCAAACTAATTTACCTTTTAGCGCCATACCTATCAAACTACCAAAAAACTTTTTCACTGAATTAGGAAAAACTATAATAAAGTTAATTTGGAATAACAAAAGATCAAGAATATCAAGAGAAATAATGAAAAAAATGTGAAGGGAGGTGGCCTAGCAGTACCAGATATTAAGCTATATATAAAGCAGAGGTCATCAAAACAATATGTTACTGGCTAAGAGACAGAAAGGCGGATCATTGGAATAGACTTGGGGTACGTGACATCAGCAAGACTATCTATGATAAACCAAAGAGCCCAACTTTTTGGACAAAAATCCACTATTTGACAAAAACTGCTTGGAAATTTGGAAAACAATATGGGAGAGAATAGGTTTGGATCAATATCTCACACCCTACACCAAGATAAATCAAGAATTGGTAAATGAATTGAATATAAAGAAGGAAACTATAAGAAAATTAGGTGAACATAGAATTGTATATCTGTCAGATCTATGGGAAAGGGAAAATTTTAAAACCAAGCAATAGTTAGAAAAAATTACAAAATGTAAAATAAATAATTGTGATTATATTAAATTAAAAAGTTTTTGTATAAACAAAAATAATGCAACCAAAATCAGAAGGGAAACAACAAATTAGGAAAAAAATCTTTATAACAAAAAATTCTGAGAGAGGTCTAATTACTCAAATATACAAGGAGTTAAATCAATTGTATAAAAATTCAAGTCATTCCCCAATTGATAAATGGGCAAGGGACATGAATAGGCAATTTTCAGATAAAGAAATCAAAAGTATCAATAAGCACATGAGAAAGTGTTCTAAATTTCTAATAATTAGAGAAATGTAAATCAAAACAACTCTGAGGTATCACCTCACACGTAGCAGATTGGCTAAAATGATACAAGGAGAGAGTAATGAATGTTGGAGGGGATGTGGCAAAATTGGGACATTAATGCATTGCTGGTGGAGTTGTGAACTGATCCAACCATTCTGGATGGCAATTTGGAACTATGCACAAAGAGCTATAAAAGAGTGCCCATCCTTTGATCCAGCCATAGCATTGCTGGGTTTGTACCCCCAAAGAGATCTTAGATAACAGACTTGTACAAAAATATTTATAGCTGCTCTTTTTGTGGTGGCAAAAAAATGGAAAACGAAGGGATGCCCTTCAATTGGGGAATGGCTGAACAAATTGTGGTATATGCTGGTGATGGAATAGTATTGTGCTCAAAGGCATAATAAACTAGAGGAATTCCATGTGAACTGGAAAGACCTGCAGGAATTGATGCAGAGCGAAAGGAGCAGACCCAGAAGAACATTATACACAGAGGCTGATACACTGTGATAAAATCAAATGTAATGGACTTCTGTACTAGCAGCAGTGCAATGACCCAGGAGAATTATGAGGGATTTGTGGAAAGGAATGCTACCCAACTTGAGAGGAAGAACTGCAGGAGTGGAAACACAGGAGAAAAACAAACACTTGAACACATGGGTTGATGTGGATATAGTTGGGGATGTAGACATTAAATGACTACACCAATGTAAATGTAAATGTAACTATCAATAATATGTAAATAAGTCTAGATTGATCACACATGTTAAAACCAGTGGAAATGCGCGTTGGATATTGAGGGGAGGGTAAAGGGAGGGTATAGGGGAAAGTAAAAACAAGAATCATGTAACCATGGAAATTTTTTCTAAAAAAATAAAATATACGCCTAGACATACAAATCGCAACAAAAAGACTAAGAAAATAGACAACTATCCTATAAGGCACCTTTGTTAAAAGAAAAATCAGATCTAACATTTATATTTATTTCATTAAAGTTTTACTTGTTTTCCTAAATAATAATAATAATAAATAAATAAACAAATAAATAAATGAATAAATGAAATACATCACAACAAGCCAATAACATTAAGAACAATTGACATAAAGTACATCATCTTTTGGTGAAACAACAACAATTTATAATAGAACTTCAAGATTTATAAAGTGCAGGCATAGAATAAGAATTATTATCCCAATTTTACATTAGACTATAAACACCTTTTGAGTAGAGATTATTTCATTCTTTTTATTTGTATCCCTAGTAACTAGCCAATTCCTAGATCTTAATCAGCATAAATGCTTATTGATTGTTTCCCCTAAGTTCATCACCATTTCTACTTCATTAAAGCATTCCTCTTTATTGATCAGAATTAAATACAAAGGAGCAATTTTCTTTGATTGTTTCCTCTATTGTAATCATCAAAAAGGCAAATCAAGAATTCATGAATTATTATATACCTGGAGCAAGACAGTCACACTCCCTAACTTACAAGGTCAAAAGAAATGTATATGCATCAAAATTTTAGTAAGAATCGTTCTTAAATATGTCAAAAATATCATCTTCTCACATTTTTAGCTAATTATTAATGCTGAGCCTTGGTAATTTTCCTAAAATCGATGTCTTAGTAATATAGAGAGTTTTGTTTTCAGGTTCAAGGTACAAAGAAAGAAGAGCTCCAGATTCATTCCTTCCATCCCTAAAAGAACTAGAATGTAGAATGAACTCTTTGGCTCAACTCCACTCTCTCCAAAACATCTGTCTAAGAGCCAGAAGTCTTGGAGTTGAGTCCCAGATCCAATATATGCCAACTATTTGACCCTGGGCAAATTACTTTATCTTTCTTACCTGAGTTTCCTCATCTGTAAAAATGGATATGGTATAACAATAATAATATCACTTCCAACTTTATAGAAATATTATAAAGAAATAATTTAATGAATTACAAAGTGTTTTACATAAGTCATTATTACCTAAAAGTGACTTATCAGCTCTCTTTCTTTCTCATCTTTCTATTTCTGCCTTCCTTTGTCTTTATGTCTGTCACTATTTCTGTCTGTCCCCTTTTTGTCGTTCTATCTTTCTGTCAGTGTCTTTATCTTTGTCTGTCTCCGTCTCTCTCTGTCTCTCTGTCTCTGTCTCTCTGTCTCTCTCTGTCTCTCTGTCTCTCTCTCTCCTTTTTCCTTCTTCCCTCCCTCCTTTCATCCCTCCATTGCTCCTTAATTTTCAGCCTTACTGAGAATTATAACCAGTGTGGACTCCCTGAAGCTTTTCCAGAAAGCTGAGAGTGGGAGACAGTGACAGCACTAGCCATCTGCCAACAGCATAGATAGCATGCAGTTTACCACGGACCTCACAAAAATTGTTATAATTAAAATGGGAAGCTACTAAATAGTGGTTTGTTTCCTTTCCCTGGACCCTAGTGGGGCTGAACTTTAACTGAGCTCCTTCTTGTCTCCATCCCACTAATAACTTACTCTAATTGTGAAAATTGCTCCTAAAAGACTTGGTAATGCCCATCACTCAACACGAGAGGAATTAATTCACCCATGATATAGATTCCCACCTGCCACAGACACCATACATAGACTGCAGGTGTTCTTTTCCCAGTGACTCAGCTTCAGTGTGTTCCCTAGTTATAGCCTGACACTCAGGCCACTGTTCAGTTGGCTTCTGTCTCCACAGAGTCATTTCAGGTGCTGGCCTGGCCCCTCTCCAGTCAATTCTCTTTACTAAAAGGCCAGGGAGCAGAGAAAGGAAAACTATCCACCTCACCTCACTTCACCCCATCTCACTGGGACTTGTATGAATCTTGAAAGAAAAGCCCCAAAGTGAGCAAGCAAATCCTCACCAGTGAAGAAAAATGGCACTCAAACTCAAAGCCCATCCCTAATACTGCAAGAAGGGAGCAAAGACAATTCCACATATCAAACAATGGCCGAGGAAATCAATACTGGCAGGCTAACTAACTGCCTAAAAGGAACAAACTGAGAAGAAACCTTCCAGCAATTTCCCCTAGCTGATGCTGCATTATAGGTGATTACTCACATTTATGTCCACAAAAGCAAGAGGGCAAGATAGTCTGACAGCAAAATGAAGATTGGCTATAAAATGTGTTGGGATTCAGAATTAAGCACATCATCAAACAAACCAGTTAGCTTAAATTAGAAATATCCCTGTATATCCATGTCTCTACTTGTTTTTTTTCCTACAGAGCTTCTCAAATATTTGAGTACACTTTTAAGTATTAAAAGCTAAGATTTCAATAACTAAGGTTCTGCCTCTTATTAGATTAGAAAATCTTACTTCCCTTTAATATTATTATGAGGACAAAGGTGACCAGAGACTATTTTAATTATAGAATCATCTTAAATTCTCCCAACTAGCTGGTGTTACCAATCCCTTTAACAAATATTAAGCACCTGCTACATGCCCAGGATTGTACAAACTAAGACAAAAATGAAAAAAAAACTCATGGAGTTTGTATTCATTTGGGAATAAAGAATTCATGCACAGAAAAGTAAATGAAACACATATAGGGTAAATACAAAGTAATTCTTTCAAATGAAGTGCTAATAATTCAAGGGATCAAGAAAGGTCTAATGTAGGAGGTCATGCCTGAGCTGAGGTTGAAATGGAACCGAGGATCCCAAGAAACAGGACTGTGAAGGAAAGCATTCTGGGAAGAAACCTATGCAAACAAATGGAGATGGGAAAAAGAATATCATTTGCAAGGAATGTAAGGCATATAGGCCAGGTTAGCTAAAACATAAAGGAAGAACCATGAAATGTCAAGAAATGCAGGGAGAAACCATATTTTTAAGGTCAAAAGTGTCAAAAAGAGGAGTTGATCATTCATTTATCCTAAGGCCTGTCAGGAATGACTAAAGCATTTTAAGCATAGCAGTACCTGGTAAGGGGCGGCTAGATAGCACAGTGGATAGAATACAAGTCCTAGAGTCCAGAAGACATATATTTTAGAGTTCAAATCTAATCTTGGAAACTTCCTAGCTATATGGCCTTGGGCAAGTCACCTAACTGTTTGTCTCAGTATACTCAACTGTAAAATGAGCTGAAGAAGGAAATGGCTTTGCCAATAAACCCCAAAGGGGTTTATGAAAGCTTAAACACAATTGAAACAACTGAACAAATATTTGGGGCTGCTAGATGGTCCAATGGATAGAGAACTGCGTCTGGAGGTAGGAAAACCTGATTCAAATCCAGCCTTAGACTGGTTGTGGGACCCTGGGCAAGTCACTTAACTCTCTTTGCCCCAGTTTCCTTATCTATAAAATGAGCTGGAGAAGGAAATGGCAAGCCACTCCAGTATCTTTGCCAAGAAAACTTCAAATAGAGTTACCAAATGACACTGTTGCTGTTCAGTTGTTCTCATTTGGATATGACTGGGAACAACTGAACAACAACAGTGTCATTTGGTCATAACTGTGCTTTAGAAATATTTGTTCAATAGCTACATAGGGAAAATAATGGAGGAAGAATAAACTAGAGGTAGTCTGTTCTTTTTTTTTTGAGATTTTTTTGAGTTTTTTGAGATTTCTAGAAAGAAGAAAAGAAAAAGAAGTAGCAGCAAAACAAAACAACCTGATCTCTCCTTTAATCCATTCCTGGTCTTTACTAGCCCAACCTCTACAAGTGACCATTCTAATCCCTTTAAAGATGTCATTCTCTGATATTATAAATTCAGAAAATATATGTGGGAAATTGTTATTACATGTAATTGGGAAAATAAAATATAGTAAAAATATTTGGGGGTAATAAAGATATATAGGGAAAATAAAATACCTGAAAATATTTTTTAAAATATGTCATTCACACATGTAAAACCCAATGGAAATGCACGTTGGCTATAGGAGGCGGTGGTAGAAGGGGAGGGAAAGAACATGAATCATTTAACCATGGTAAAATTATCTTAATCAATAAAAAAATTAAAAAAGAAAACAATTGTCAATAGTTGTTTCAACATGTTATTGAAAAAATAAATGATTGTTTTAAAATATCCATTGTGAGAAAAGTGTAATGTTATGATGAATTGAGGAAAATGTAACAAAAATCTTGTGAATTCATTGTCAAATCATAAATATGTAATTGCAGCTAAAGGATATATTACGTATTATATTTATTAAAGATGTAAAAATTTGTGGGTGATAAACATCTGATTTGCACACTAATGTAAAAGCTATAGAAATTAAGTTCATTTTAATGTATATTTACCCAGCTAGTCTGTACATGTCAATACAAATTTATGATGTAAAATTAAAACTAAAACTAAAAATAAGAAATAAAAATACTATGTCATTCTGAGATCAGCTTCCTCTGTCTCTCTTCTTTTACTAGGAGAGAAGAAAGAAGAAGGAAAAACTAGTTGAAGGAGGGTTGGTACAGATAACAGTCTAACTACAGGTTCTTTTCCCCAGAAGAGGGAATAACATTCCCTAGAAAAATCCAGACAGCTTAAAGAGTTGGGAAGGAAGGCAAATGAGGAGAAGGGTGAAATAGACCTTGCCAAATGGAAAAGTCAGAACCAAAACACCATTCATCTTACTCGTTGACTAGTGCTCTTACTGCTATGCCATGAAGTCTCTCAAAATTTAGGGGAAAGGAATCTTCTGTGTGAAGTCTTTCCTAACCCTCTATACCTTCCAACTGCTTGTGTCCTGTCCCCTATACAGCCTTGAATTTAACTACTTGTAGTTACTAATTTTATGTTTATTATGAATGTACTTACATATGTAACTCTTTTCTTTTCTCCTTTACAATGTATGTATTTAATAAGAAGAAATTGTTTCACTTTTGTCTCTCTATTCTCAGCACCTAGGACAGAGCCTGGGACATAGAAGGAACTAAATAAGACCAGAAGATAGTCCTAACTCTCAAGAAGTTTGCAGTACAATGAGGTAGCCTGCATGTAAACATCTGTAAAAAAAAAACAAAAAAAAAAAAAAAAAAAGTTATATACAGGCTATACTGTAGAGAATCAAAAGAGGGAAAGCATTAGACTTCAAGGGGAATGGGGAAATGTAAGAAATTGTAAAATTAAACCCGGCCTCAGCCACTTCCCAGCTGTGTGACCCTGGGCAAGTCACTTGACCCCCATTGCCCACCCTTACCAATCTTCCACCTATGAGACAATACACCGAAGTACAAGGGTTTTAAAAAAAAAGAAATTGTAAAATTGTAAATTTTAAGAAGATGAGATTTTAATTGGAACTTGGAGAAATCCAGGGAGGTCAAGGCATAGAGGAGGGAGAGAATTTCATGCCTGGGGAATAGCCAATGAAAATGCCCAGAATCAGGAGGAAGAATGTCTTGTGAGAGGAACAGCAAGGAGGCTAGTGTCACTGGATCACAGAATATGTGGAGGAGAATAAGATATTAAAAGACTGGAAAGGTAGAAGGAGCCACTTTATGAAGCTTTAAATGCCAAACACAGGATTTTATATTTGGTATTGGAGGTAGAAGGAGACCACTGTAGTTTATTGGATGGTATGTGGAGTGAAGGAGAGGAGAAATGGTGTGTGTAGGGGGGGGTGTGCATGCATGTGTTGTGTAGGAGACATGGTCAGACTTGTGATTTAGGAAGACAAATATGACAGCTGAGTATAGTATGAATTACAAGGGAGAAGACTTGATTGAGGCAGAAAGACAAACCAGCAGACATGAAGTGATGAATGCCTAATCACCAGAGTGGTGGCAGTGTCAAAATGCTTGATAATTGAGGGAAGTAAAAAATACCTTTTCTTGAAAAAAATTTTTTTTCACCTCTGTGAGTATGTAAGTTTGTTTTTGTGTGGGTTGGGGGATGAAATTTCAGAACTCCTTGTGTAGTTTCTACTATTGAGGATATGGGTTGAAAAACTGAAGAAAAATCATTAGAGTCAATCTTGAAAAGTTAGCATATTAAAATGTTTAGGACAATTACATCATATAATTGTAATCATGTCCTCACCTTCAAAAGACACCATTTTTTATTAGAGACATCGTCTATCCAATGACTCTCAAATGGAAGGAAGTCTATATATACCAAGATACCTGGGCCACTTGTCCATTTGGATATAGTCTTCACCAAGTTTTTCTGATCCCATGCCCTGGCTTTCTCTGACCATCTCTATTACAAACAAGAAGAATTATGAATTATGACCTCTAGCTGATGGAAGTGTTCTCGATTGCAAAAGAAAAAATTTACTTTATTTTAACTGAGAAATTCACCTAGGTTGTGGGGCATGGGATTTCTAAGTTATTAAAGGTTTTCTAGTTAAACCCTTCAAAATGACACAAGAACTTCATAAAAATCCCAATGTTGATTAAAATAATTAAAAAGGCACACCAGTAAGGCAAAGACCAACAATTTCATCTTGAGCATTCCCAGGGGAATTAAGTAATGATGTGAATCCCACCTTAATATTTATGGGAAATGGAAGAACAGGTGAGTAAAGAATAACAGGTACATATATAGTGGAGAGTGATAGATTCAAATGCTTTAGATGACATTTGGTAGTCTCTTATTAAGAACAGTTTATTCCTCTGCTAACATCAACATGTTATCTCAATGGTTTGGGCATGAAAATTATTCTCCTCTTAGTCAAGCTAAAGACAAGGAGACAAGTGATTGAGAGATTCTTGGGAACCTCAGGTTATCTTAAGCTTTCTCTGATTTCACTCCAGCAAACTCCACTATTCCTACACCTATAATAGCATAAATATTTGTAATACATCATCCTAGAGCCATAATTAGCATTGGCACTGATCCATCAGGACATTTCCCCAAGGTAATAACTCAAAGGACACTTTTTCCTCCCCTCAGGGTACCAGGTGTAACAGAGGATCATCAAGTAGGAAGGGAAAATGGATACTTACTCAGGTATAAATGTTTAAGAGAGAGGAAGTGGGGGCAGCTGGGTAGCTCAGTGGATTGAGAGCCATGCCTAGAGACTGGAGGTCCTAGGTTCAAATCCGGCCTCAGACACTTCCCAGCTGTGTGACCCTGGGCAAGTCACCTGACCCCCATTGCCTACCCTTACCATTCTTCCACCTATAAGTCAATACACAGAAATTAAGGGTTTAAAATTTAAAAAAAAGAGAGAGAGGAAGTATATGCTTCCACTTCCCCAAAGATCTACCCTTTTCCCCAAGCCACTCTTTGCCACTGTCATTGGCATTTCTGCACTCAACCCAGGCAGATTGCCTGTACACCACCTGGTTTGGAGATTTATAATGGCAATGTGCATCAGCCACAGGGTGTCCTGGTTTCTCTGGCTCTTCACCTTCCATGCCAAAATAACTTAAATTGCCCCAGGTACTAGAATTTTGTTTTTGACACTTCCAACATGCTACTATGATAATCAGAAGAACCTAGACAAATACCTTCAGATTTTCTGAGTAGCTTTTCTCTTATGGGTTTACCTTGGCTTTAAGAGTACCAGTGAATTGAACTATAAGAAATAATAAACAGGATGATTTAAGAAAAACCTGGAATGACCTACATGAACATTTGATGTAAAGTTAAGGGTGCAGAGCCGAGTGAACACTGTACACAAGAGCAGCAATATTGTACAATGATCGACTATGAATAGTTTAGCTTTTCCTGGTAATGCAATGATCCAAGACAACTCTAAGGACTCATGATGAAAAATGCTATTTATTTCTAAAGAAAGAAGTGATGGCGTTTGAATGCAGACAGAATCATACTATTTTTCACTTTATTTTCTTTGTGGGGTTTTATTTCTTTATTTGGGGGTATATATGTCTTCTTCCACAACATAACTAATGTGTAAATATGCTTTGAATCACTGTGTGTGTATATATATATATCCTTTTAGGGGAGAGGGGAAAACAAGGAGAGAATTTGGAACCCAAATTTTTAGAAAAGTAATGTTAAACATTGTTTTGACATGTAATTGTGAAAAAATAAAATATTGTTGCAAAGAGGAAAAAATGAGTTCCAGTGATAGTTGAAAACTAAGTTTCTTTCATTCACTAGCCCATCATATACACCATCCTCAAAGAAACTAAATATCCAGCAACTCAAGTGCTGCTGTGTTCAGGTTTTTTTTTTTTATCCTGGGACTCCATTCTAGGAGCATAGGGCCACAACCAGTAGGCAATGGGTTGCTCAGGGTCACCCAGCTGGGAAGTGTCTGAGCTCGGATTTGAACCTAGGACCTTTCGTCTCTAGGCCTGGCTCTCAATCCACTGAGCTAGCCCAGCTGCCCCTACTTTAGGTTGCAGTTTCTTTAGCAGATGTAGTTTTTACAGGGTGGGGTTGCTAGCCCCACGCCCAACCCTCCTCCTTTTTCATCCGGGCTAGGGACCGTCCTTAGCCCAGGAGTGGTAAGGGTGGGCGATAGGGGTCAAGTGACTTGCCCAAGGTCACACAGCTGGAAGTGTCCGAGGCCGGACTTGAACCTAAGACCTCCAGTCTCTAGGCCTGGCTCTTAATCCACTGAGCCACCCAGCTGCCCCAATTTAAAGAAAATTAGTGGTCATGGTAATGTTGGAAACCAGGGGAAGTAAAGCACACAAAATGCTGCAAACAGCTACAGACTTAAGTTAATTCTGATATAAATTAAAGATACTCGTTTCAAATACTTTAGAGTGTCCTTGAAATTCATGCCATATCCACCTTGTCAGAGGGCTATATGCCTTGTATTTCTGATATTAATAAGAAATTTAATTTCAGTGAGAAATGGGGCATGAAGGGTACTTTACATTCGGATATAATTTGGTTCTTATTGTTTCATAGTAATATTGTACAAAAACCTAATATTCAAGAATAATTCAAGATTTATAATCTCTACACCCTTTGTTCTATTAATCATTTAACCTAACCTCATCTTTATTTTCAACCTATTAAGTACTGAGGTTGAATTCTTGGACAGCAAAATTGTTAAATGAAATATCACTTAAGGTCACATAATAATAGCTTCCTAATTTCCTTCTTTTAGAGATCCTGTCTTTAGGATGTTGAGGAAGAAACAATAAGATATAGAATATGATGAAAAGAGCACTGAATTTGGAATTAGAACAAATCTGGGAATAAATCTTGCCTCTGACAACCTGGGTAACTTTAGGAAAATCACCTAACCTCTTTGGGCCTCAGTTTCCTTATCTATAAAATGAGCACGTTGGACTTGATTACCTCTAAAAGTCCAGCTCTAAACCTATAGGCCTATGAATAGAGTAGCAATGTAGTGTATTAGATAGTGTTCTAAACCAGAGTTGGGAAACATGGGTACAAATCCTACCTCAAACATTTGCTAGCAATGATTATGAACAAGTCATTGAACCTCTCAGAGATAATATCTTCAAATATCAAATTTCAATGATACTGGGAATTTCTAAGAATACATTTAAAAATAATACAATAGCTAAAAGTGGTGGTATACACCTGTTGTCATTGCTAACAATTGAATCAGAGTAGCTTGATAGTTCTATGCCACAGTGGGCCAAAACCAACTGAATGTCCAGACAAAGTCCCATCATCAATGGGGATGAGGAGAGGCAATTAGCCAACAGAGTGTCTGAGGAGTGAACTGGCATAGGACAGGATGAGAGAAAATTAAAGCTTCCACAAGTCTGTGAGTGGCTATTGAAGTAGCCTGGACAAAATAGGGAAACCCAACTTGAAAGAGAGAAAGAATCATTAAAAAGAATATATTACAATAGTTCTCATTTATATATCAAACTTTTAAGCACTTTTCATAGAATGACATTTTGAGAAAAATAGTTTAAATATTTTCATCCCAATTTTACAAATAAGGAAATTGAGGCTTAAGGAAGTTAACCAATTTGCCCCTGAACTTACAGTTACTGTTAAGAGTTAGAATTCAAATCAAGATTTGGTTTGATGCTCTCTACTTATCTTTAACTGCCCCTGTCCCCACAAAATAATCCCAATTTTCATCTGTAACACTTCTGCATTGATTAGTGATCAGATCAAGTTGTCCACAATTATAATTTTCACTACTGGACTTTGTAACAAATCATATACCCTTATTTGACTTTTTCATTCCCCTTTTTCTTTTTTGCTTGTGAATAGAAATGATGTGCTTCCCAAGTTCCTCCATGAAACAGTAAAGACTACATTAGTTCCCTTTCACCATGATCATTTTACACACCCAGCTAAATGATGATAAAACCCTTCACAATCCATCATTTACCCTGGGAAATCTAACCTGAAGATCATACCCTCCCCCTTCCTCAGGTCTACCATTCATTAAAGCATGGCCTTGAAAAGGACAATAGGAAAGTGTGATTTCCTTCCGGGCAAATGGTAACTGAATTAATGGAAACAATCATTCAGATTCTAAAAACCAGTGGCTGCTCTTTGGGGCTACTGCTATTTAGAAACCTACTCCCAGGCTCCCAGATCCTGATAGAAGCAATCAATAGACTTGAATTCTTTCACACCAATGAAATAGTAGAAGCCTGACTCATTCTCAAACAAATACAGAAGTTCAGCCACCACTCATAAACTAATACAGAAATAGCTTTGTTTTGTCATAAGGTGGTAACTATATAATTTCAAAATCATTTCAACTGTTTCAAATGGAATTCCTTTTTAGAATTAAGTTCTGTTTCTAGTTTCTCCTAAATAACAGGGAAGTGGTTTTGATTTTATGAAGATCCCTTCTAGTTTTAAAATCTTGCAGGAGTCCAAGAAGATCAACTTGCATTGGCAAGATTATCTTTCTGGAGATAAAAGAACTATTCTAGAAGCAGGTTTAAGGAAATCTAGAGGTTATCTAGTCCAACTCTCACATTTTGCAGATATTGATATTGAAGTTACCATGGGCAACATTAAGTGAGTTGCCCAGTCACACAACTAGATAACGGCAGATCAGACATGAGAGAAGCTACAAAAGCATAGAATCATAAAATGTTACATTTGGAAGTACCCTAGAAGATGGTCTGGTGCCCACCCTTATTTTATATGTAATAGTGGGTTGAAAATGAAATGGCATTCTGGATTTGTAGTTCAAGGGGACAAATATTTCCTTTATAATTCTGAGAGTGATTTGGGCAATCATTATTCTTGAGCTGGAAATATGACTTAACATCTAAGAGTTTTAAAAAGAGACACATAGAGCCTACAAGAGAACAGAATAAAAGGAAGAAGGAGAGATATAGCAACTAATGGTCTACCTGGATTTGACAAGTTATGATAGAAAGAATTGATATGAAGTGATTTGAGCAATAGAGAAGAGAAACTGAAGGGAAAGTTGAACCATGGAAGAGAGGGGATAGATGGAGGTGGGAGACTCATGAAGCCTCTGTACTCATCTTGGAAGAGATAAGTTGACTTAAAGCTACTTGCCTTCCCAATCCACATAAATCATCAGCATTTCTATATATTTCCAACAAAATTCAGCAACAGGA
Organism: Gracilinanus agilis; assembly: GCF_016433145.1. Lineage (NCBI taxonomy): Eukaryota > Metazoa > Chordata > Mammalia > Didelphimorphia > Didelphidae > Gracilinanus > Gracilinanus agilis. The sequence continues at coordinate 537,699,206 of NC_058131.1, forward strand.
GTTAGAAAGAGAAACTCCATTTAAAATCACTCTAGAGGGGGCAGCTGGGTAGCTCAGTGGATTGAGTGTCAGGCCTAGAGACGGGAGTCCTAGGTTCAAATCTGGCCTCAGACACTTCCCAGCTGTGTGACCCTGGGCAAGTCATTTGACCCCCATTGCCCACCCTTACCACTCTTCTACCTATGAGCCAACAAACAGTAGTTAAGGGTTAAAAAACAAAAAAAAAAAATAAAAAAAATCACTTTAGACAGTACAAAATATTTAGAATCCATCTGCTAAGACAAACTCAGGAATTATTTAAACATCACTACAAAGCATACTTCACACAATTAAAACTAAGCATAAATAGTTGGAAAAACATTAATTGCTCATCGGTAGAATGAGCTAATATAATAAAAATGACAAACATATCCAAATTAATTTACTTATTCAGTGCCACACCTATCAAACTACCAAAAACTTTTTTATAGAATTAGAAAAAATTATAACAAAGTTCATCTGGAAGAACTAAAGTTCAAGAATATCAAATAATGAAAATAATGTGAAGGATGGGGGTCTAGCAGTATCAGATCTTAAACTGTACTATAAAGCAGTGGTCATCAAAAATATGGTAATAGCTAAGAGACAGAAGGGTTGATAAATGGAATAGATTACGGGTAAATGTCCTCAGCAAGCTAGTATTTGATAAACCCAAAGATTCCAGCATTGGGGACAATAACTCACTATTTGACAAAAACTGGTAAAATTGGAAAATAATATGGGAAAAATCAATTTTAGATCTACATCTCACACTCTATACCAAGATGAATGCAAAATGGGTAAATGATTTAAATATAAAGAATGAAATAATAAATAAAGTAGGTGAATATAGAACAGTATACCTGTCAGATCTGTGGCAAAAGAACAAATTTAAATCCAAGCAAGAGATAGAGAACATTGCAAAATGTAAAATGAAATGATTTTGGAAACATCAAATTAAAAGGCTTTTGAACAAAAAAAACCTAATGTAACCAAAATTAGAAGGAAAGAAGCAATCTGGGGAAAATTTTATAAAAAAAATTCTCTGAAAACGTTTAATTTCCCAAATATATAAGGAACTAAGTCAAATTTACAAAAAATCAAGCCATTCCCCAATCAACAAGTGTTCAAGGGATGTGATTAGGCAGTTTTTAGATGAAGAAATCAAAACTATCAATAATCACACGAAAAAGTGTTCTAAATCCCTCCTGATTAAATGTAAATCAAAACAACTCTATGGTATCACCTTATACCTAGTAGGCTGGCCAATATGACAGCAAATGAAAGTGATAAATGTTGGATGGGATGTGGCAAAATGGGACACTACACTGCTGGTGGAGCTGTGAATTAATCCAACCATTTGGGAGGCCAATTTGGAATTATGCCCAAAGGACTTTAAAAGAATGCATACAATTTGATCCAGTCATACCACTGCTAGGTTTGTACCCCAAAGAAGAAATAAGGAAATATTTGTACAAAAATATTCATAGTCACCCTCTTTGTGGTGGCAAAAAAATGGAAAATAGTGGTGGTAGTGTGTCCATCGATTGGGGAATGGCTGAACAAATTGTGATATCTGATGGTAACGGAATACTATTGTGCTGAAAGGAATGATGAACTAGAGGATTACTATGTGAATGGGAAAGTTCTCCAGGAATTGATGCAGAGCAAAATGAGCAGAATCAGGAGAACATTGTACACAGTAACTGATAGATTGTAGCACAATCAAATGTAATAGACTTTTCTACTTGTAGCAATATAATTACCCAGGACCAGGGGAACTTAGAAGAAAAATCACTATCCACATCTAGAGAAAGAACTGTGGGAGCAGAAACGCAAAAGAAAAACATATGGTTGATCATGTGGGTCAATGGGGATATGATTGGGGTTTTGGACTTTAAAAGATCACTCTACTGCAAATAACAATAATATGGAAATAGGTTTTGAACAATGAATGATACATATATAACCCAGTGGAATTGTTTGTCAGCTCTGGGAGTGGGGAAGGAAGAGGAGAAGGAAAGAACATGAATTATGTAACGATGAAAAATATTCTAAAGAAAGAAAAGAAAAATATTTTAAATAAATGAATGATTTTTTAGAAATCTATTTACCTTCTTAAGGAATTATAAGCATTATATTCCATATCTCCCTCCCTTTATACCTATCCCATACATAACAGGTACTAAACACATTGTTTACTACTTTTATCTAAGAGTTTACTATATTCTGACTATGGAACAAATATAAAGAAGCCATGAGTTAACTAGGAAATCAAATACTTTAAATTTGGAAAGAGAGTCAAATTTTCATCCCAATGTTATGAATTTTCTTAACTAGAGGCTATAATATAGAAGAGAATAGGACCTTACAGATCTAAGGTAATAGTTCTTAAACTAAAAGTGAACTAATTACTGTGACATGTGGTCAAATCAGTCTATGACTACAATATATAAAAGGAAAGGAGCAGAGGGGAGATATCCAAGACCTCGATAATAAGGACTAGGTAAGATATAGCTCCATTTCTTCTATAAGAGAGGAGGGAGCATAAAGGATTGTATATTTTCAAAGTCCAGTGTTATAAACCAGTGCTACAAACAAATGAAGATATATGTACAAAAAAGATGAAATAACTTTCCAACATCACTCAAAGAATAAGTGGCAAAGCAAGGAATCAAAACCTGTAATGTTGGGTTTAGAGTCAAAAGCTCTCAATTCAAATCCTAAATCCATTTACTTATTTTCTTGATCTTAAGAGATTGCTTAACCTTTCTTTGCCTCAGTTTCTTAAACCCTAAAATAATAAGAGTTATGTTCGAAGATCTCTAAAATGCCTTTTAGTTTATAAATGTTGTGTAACTGAGAAAAGCAGTAATTGCCACTTTGCATGCATCTTAATACCAACCAGCTCACTTGCCATGTATAGTACCAGCTATGCTATGGTCACAAACCTAACCTCTGATAGGGTGGCTGAAATAGTTTTAGTCATGAGGCTTTTAGAATAATTTCGGGGTGGGATTATGTATTAGAAACAATCAAAGAGATGGCTATCGTTACTGACTTGGGTGCAACTAATTCCTATGGACCAGTAATGGAAAGAAAATTAGCAAAAATGTTAGAAAATGTTAAAAATGCCAGACTTACTCCTTCGTTTATAGTCTTCATTGGCCACTGATTTGATTATTCTGAAGTGCAGAAACAGACAAAACAATGCTTTCCCCCTGCCAGAATTGACTGCTTCTAGTGGTGATTGCTTAGGGAGAAGCTTGTGAAAAGTTATATATGTATGTGTGTCACATACACATATACATATGTATGTATGTATGTATGTATGTATGTATGTATGAATGAATGTATGTATGTATGAATGTATGTATGTATGTATTTACCTTCTGTCTTAGAATCAATATTATGTATCGGTTCCAAGGTAGAAGAGTAGTAAGGGCTAGGCAATTGAGGTTTAGTGACTTACCAAGGGTTACACAGCTAGGAAGTATCTGAGGTTAAATTTGAACCAAGCTCTTCCCTCTTGACTCCAGGACTGGCTCTCTATCCACTGAGCCACCTAGGTACTCCAAAAAACTATATTTTCAAAGTCAGCTGAGTACTGCCAAGGTTATTTAACAAAAATGCTATCACTGTACTGTCAGGTTTCAATAAGTACAAATAATGAATCCCATGAAGTCATTATGTTATTCAGATTTGCACTATTTGATATTATAATTCTATATAAAATATGGCAATTGGGACTTCCGGGTTAAGATGGCGGCAGAGTAAGAAGCAGCTCTAAACCTCTCCTGACCGAAACACACAAAACTCCTCAAGGGGACATAAAAACAAGTCCAGACGAACGGAGGAACCCCACAACAGGGCACAGCGTGGAAGGTACGTGGAATCGAGACATTTCCAAGCTAAAAAGGGCTCTCACTCAAGCGCGAGTTGAGCAACCGCCCCACCCCCACCCCCTCCACACTCACCTATAGCTCTGAACCCAGCTAAAAAGAAATAGAGCAAGTTTGGGGCACCCATCGAGTCATCAGCAGCTCCGGGACCTGTTCCTGAGAGCAGCAAGACTTAGGACCCCATTAAGTCAAGAACGCACGCGAAAGCTGAGCGCGCGGGGGGGAGCGGACGCTGGGATGGGAGCGCCGGCTGAGCAGAGGCGTGGGTGCAGGCTGAGCAGAGGCGTGGGTGGAGGCAAACACAACCAGGAACTAAAGCCTAAGTGGGGAACCAGTGCAGACGGGTATACGACTGTGGAAGTAGCTCCCTGAGACTTGTAAAGAAACCTCCTGCAGAGGTTCAAGCAAGGGAATCCACCAGGGGGCTTGACCTTGGAAAAACCTAAAACTCAGTCCTCAGGAGCCAATAGATCTCAGACAGACACTGAGAGCGAGGATAAACCTGAGAAGCTGCTGGGCTAATGATGGCTAACCAGTTACAGGAAATTCAGAAGAGAAAGAATAATAACAAAAAAAAGAAGTCTTTAACACTCGACAGCTTCTACACAGAGAAAATCCAGACAACCGAGCAAACAGAGGAGGAGAACAAACAACCATCCAGACCCTCCCCAAATAAGGAAAACTCCTCACAACCTATGGAAGAGTTCAAATCTGAGATTTTGAGGAAAATGGAAGAGATCTGGCAAGAAAATAACAGCTTAAAAGGTAGAATCTTGCAACTGGAAAGCGAGGCTCAGAAACCAAATGAACTGATAAGCAAATTGAACACAAGAAATGACCAGATTGAAAAGGAATACCAGAAGATTATGGCCGAAAACAAGAAGATTATGGCCGAAAACCAAAAGATTATGGCCGATTACCAGAAGATTATGGC
>NC_058131.1:537709049-537717165 GCF_016433145.1 Gracilinanus agilis
ACACAAAAGGTCTCATTGACTTCAGAACAGACCAAGGCCAAGGCTGAATTTTGACTGGGTTCTTATCAGAAAGCCAACTCATGGAATATTTTTCTCAAGATTGAATTGCCCCTGCTAAGGTTTTGGCCTTAGCTATACCAGGCAGCTACATTCCTGATCAAAGGGAGAGAGTGTTAACCTTTTTTTTCTTTTTTCTTTTTTTTAAATCCTTAACTTCTGTATATTGGCTCATAGGTGGAAGAGTGGTAAGGGTGGGCAATAGGGATCAAGTGACTTTCCCAGGGTCACACAGCTGGGAAGTGTCTGAGGCCATATTTGAACCTAGGACCTCCCATCTCTAGGCCTGGCTCTCAATCCACTGAGCTACCCAGCTGCCCCCATGTTAATCTTTTAAATGCTGGCCCACTAGGAACCTAAAGCTCTTCAATAAGGCCACAATACTTTTCAACAAGAAATCACAAGGATCACAAAAGGGGTCAAAAGAGGAGTCTCAGATTTTTATCTATTCTCTTATTGGCTTCCCACATATTTCCCTCTTTTCTTTAAATTAAAGTGATTTATTACAAAGGAAAACTTTTTAATAATGAAAGGAGTCATCAATTAGTTATAATCATCAGCTATAGCTGAATATGATAGGATTTACAGATTAAACTGTTTATTTCTGGCTCTCTACATTCTTTCTGTGTTTTTATAATATTTTCTTTACAACTCCATTAATGTGTAAATCTAATGAAGGAATTAGCTAATTATTATTTGATAGGTGGACAATAAAAAATTCTAAATGCTTCTCTCCCTGCTTATCTTTATTTCCCAGTTGCATGTAAATGGCAGAGAGGGAGAATTCACTGATAATTATAAAGACTTGAAATTGTGTGACAAGGAGCAAAACAAAAGCACATCATGGAAATGGAGAGTAGGCAATATAATCCTTAAAAAAATCAGTAGGGATAGCTCCTGGCAAACTTTTTTATCCATTGCCCAGGATGGAAGAGCTATATTGCTAAGAGAAAGAATAAATTGAAAGAGATAGATCAACTTAGCTTTATCTAGAACTATTTCTTTTGAAACATGGTGATGCCAGGTATATTGGTACACTGTATGTTTCCTGAAATCCTTGCTATTGATGGATTCCTTGAGCATGGAAGTCCCCTAGTACAGCTTATGTTGATCAAGTATTTGCCCTAAATTCAGCATTAATATGGAAGTTTTTCTTTCTTTTTTCTTTTTTTCTTTTCCCAATTATATGTAATTTCAACATAAATTTTCTAAATTTATAAGATTCAAATTTTCCCTCCCTTTCCTCCTCCCTCCTGGAGATGGTTAGCAATTTTATCTGGGTTATACATGTATTATCATGTAAAGCATACTATTTTCATGTTACTTTATTTGTATTTTTATTGGTCATTGTTGCAAGATTACTCATATAAAACCCCCAAATTAAAACACAAATAAACTAACATGAAAAACAATATGCTTTGATCTGCATCTGGACTCAAACAGTTCTTTCTCTGAAGGTGGACAGCATTCTTTGTCATGAGTCATTTTAAATTGTTCTGGATCATTGTATTGCTGAGAATAGCTGTCTTTCACAGTCGATCACTGTATAATATTGCTGTTATTATGTACAATATTCTCCTGGATTTGTTTATTTCACTCTGCATCAGTTTATGTAAGTCTTTCCCATTTTTTTCTGAAACCATTCTCCTTTTCATTTTTTATAGCGTAATAACATGTGGGAATTTTTCTAAGAGTGGGATGAATTGGCTAAGATAGGAAAATGGATCAGGTCAAAACTTCTATGTGGATCAGCAGTGAGATTTGACCTGTGAGTAACCACTGAACTTTCAGCCTTGTTAAAATAGGGTAATGGTTTCAAAAAACAAGCAAAAAAACAAAGAAATAAGATAATTCATAAGCCTCTTAAATTTACTTAACAGTATCCTGTTCTCTCCACCTTCTACTTTTGCTTCAGGTAGCTTTTTCCTTGACAATTGTTTTTTGATCCATTCTTGATATTTTTTTAGAAAAACGAATAAAGGAACTAAAGAAAGTTAAATACTACGATCCTGGTCAACTGTTCATTCTACTCTATAAACATACTTTTGACTTCCAAGATTAGTACTTCTTCTATTTCATTATATCTCATTTGAGTGTCTACATACGTAATATCTAAACTACAAATAATTAAAAATTGAATCTAACATAACCAAAATGGAAGAACACATATTTTTGTAATTTCTATTGATTTTTACTTGAATGAGCATATACACAAATACTTATTCATGTAAATTTCCCTTTAGATACTCAAAATCAAACAATGACAGAAAAGTGAACTCAAATCTTTCTTAATTTCATACTGTTTAAAAATGAGACTACTATTTTCCCAGTTAAGATGGTGGCAGAGTAAAAAGCAGAGCTTAACCTCTCCTAACCGAAACAAACAGGACTCCTCAAGGGGACATAAAAACAAATCCAGACTAACAGAGGGACCCACAACAAGGCGCAGCATGGAAGGTACGTGGAATCAGGGCATTTCCATGCTATAAAGGGGTGAAACAGCTCTCACTAAATCACGGGTTGAGCAACCCTGCTCCACACACACACACCACCTACAACGCCAAAGCCAGCTCAAAAGAAATAGAGCAAGTTTGGGCACCCATTGAGTCATTGGCAGCTCCAGGGCCTGTTCCTGGGAGCAGCAAATCTTAGGACCCCAAAAGCCTAAAGAACTCACACGGACTTTGAGTGAGGTCACAAAGCGCAGGTGCAGGTGAAGTCAGACACAGGCGCGAGTGAAGGCTCTGAAACCCTGAGTGGGGAACCAGTGCAGACAGGTATAGGACTGTGGAAGCAGAGCCCTGAGACCTGTAAAGGAACCTCCCACAGAGGATCAAGCAAGGGGGTCCACCAGGGGGCTTGACCTTGAGAACAACCAGACCTGAGACCTCAGGAGCCTAAAGAGCGCAGACAGACCCTGAGCGTGAGAATAAATCTGAGAATGGGCTGGGCTAACAATGGCAACCCAGAATCAGGAAGGCCAAAAGAGAAAGATTAACAACAACAAGAAGAAATCTTTAACGCTCGACAACTTTTACACAGAGAAAATCCAGACAACCAAGCAAACAGAAAAGGAAAACAAACAAGCAATCATATCCGGACCATCCCAAAATAATAAAAACTAGTCACAAGCTCTTGAAGAGTTCAAATTTGAGGTGACGAGAAAGTTGGAAAAGATTTGGCTAGAGAAATGGGAAATAGCTCAAAAGGAAATCAGGCAAGAAAATAATAGTTTTAAAGGCAGAATTTTGCAATTGGAAAGTGAGGCTCAGAAATCAAATGAACTGATAAGCAAATTGAACACCAGAAATGACCAGACTTAAAAGGAAAACCAAAAGATCATAGCCAAAAACAAAAGATTATAGCCGAAAACCAGTCCCTAAAGGCTAGAATTGAGCAATTAGAAGCTAATTATCTCTCAAGACAGCAAGAACAAATAAAACAAAGTCAAAAGACTGAAAAAATAGAAGGAAACATGAAATATCTCAATGAGAAAGTGACAGACCAAGAAAACCAGTCTGGAAGAGACAATTGGAAAATCATTGGTCTCCCTGAAAAAGTAGAAATGAGTAGAAATTTCAACTCCATACCAAAAGAAATTATTCAGCAAAATTGCCCTGAAGGTCTACAACAAGAGGGCAATATAGACATTGAAAGGATCCATAGATCACCCTCTACACTAGACCCAGAAAAGACAAGGCCCAGGAATATAATAGCCAAATTCAAGAGCTTCCAAGTAAAAGAAAAATCTTACAAGAAGCCAGAAAGAGACAATTCAAATACCAAGGAGCACCAATAAGGATCACACAGGATCTGGCAGCCTCCGCACTAAAAGACCTCAAGGCTTGGAATATGATATTCGGAAAGGCAGGAGAGCTGGGCCTTCAACCACGGATCAACTACCCATCAAAAATGATTATATACTTCCAGGAGAAAGTATGGGCATTCAACAAAATTGAAGATTTCCAAGTATTTGCACAGAAAAGATCAGGACTAAATGGAAAGTTTGATATCCAACCACAAAAATCAAGAGAAACATGAAAAGGTAAATAAGAAACGAAGGTGAAAGAAAGAAAACTCATAATTTTTAAATTTGCCTTTTTAAGGGCCTCAGTAAGATCTAATTATCTGTATTCCTATGTGGAGAAATGCTATGTAAAATTATCTGTAGTGAACTCTATTCACTATTATAGCATTCACTATTATAGTAATCAGAAGAATAATTCATAGGGAGAGGTTGGAATACTATATGGTCTAAGATTATATGGGGGGTTGGAAAGAGGGGGGTGAATAACAGGAGACACCAAGAGAAACATGAGAAAATAAGAAAAATAGGATATTCTATTACACACAAAGAGGGCATGGGATGGAGAGGGGGCAAATATTATTATAAGAAGGAGAGGAAGAGAGCATTAAGAGGTATTATTTAAACCTTACTCTCAGTGTAATTAACCCTGAGAGGGAATGGTAGCTATATATATTGGGATATAAAACACTATCTAACCCTACTGAGAAGGTCAGAAGGGATAAACCAAGGGGAACAGGGGAATGGGGAGGTCAAAAAAAGGGAGGGAAGAAGGGGGAGGGAATTCGTTAGGCCTTAAAAATAAAAAGAGGAGAATAATAAGGGAGGGGGTAGAAATGTAAGTAAATCAAGGGTGGGGACAAGTGTTACTGGCATAAAGCAAACCACTGGTTTAAAAGGAAATAGTGTAAGAAGAAGAGGTAGAACTAGGAGAGGATACCAAAATGTAAGTGAATACACAACTGATAATTATAACTCTGAATGTGAATGGGATGAACTCGCCCATGAAACAGAAGCAAATAGCAGAGTGGATGAGAAACCAAAATCCTACCATATGTTGTCTACAAGAAACACATAAGAGGTGAGTGGACATACACAAGTTTAAGGTTCAGGGCTTGAGCAAAATCTTTTGGGCATCAAATGAGAAAAAGAAGGCAGGAGTGGCTATTGTGATTTCTGACAAAGCCAAAGTAAAAATAGATATGATTAAAAAAGACAGGGAAGGTCATTACATCCTGATTAAAGGCAGTATAAACAATGAGGAAATAACAGTGCTCAATATGTATGCACCAAGTGGCATAGCATCCAAATTCATAAAGGAGAAACTGGTAGAGCTCAAGAAGGAAATATAGAGTAAAACCATACTAGGGGGAGATCTAAATATTCCTCTTTCAGATATAGATAAATCAAACCAAAAAATAAATAAGAAAGAGGTAAGAGAGGTGAATGAAGTCCTAGAAAAATTAGATTTAATTGATATGTGGAGAAAAATAAATAAGGACAAAAAGGAATACACCTTCTTTTCAGCTGCACATGGTACATTCACAAAGATTGACCATGTAATAGGGCATAGAAACATTGCAAACAAATGCAAAAGAGCAGAAATAATAAATGTAACCTTATCTGATCATAATGCAATAAAAATAATAATTAGTAAGGGCACCTGGACAGGCAAATCAAAAACTAATTGGAAACTAAATAATATGATTCTCCAAAACCAGCTAGTAAAAGAAGAAATCATAGAAAGAATCAACAATTTCATTGAAGAGAATGACAATGATGAGACATACTACCAAACTCTGAGGGATACAGCCAAGACAATACTCTGGGGAAAATTTATATCTTTGAGTGCATATATTAACAACTTAAGGAGGGCAGAGAATTTAATGAATTGGGCATGCAACTCAAAAAATTAGAAAGTAAGCAAATTAAAAATCCTCAGATGAAAACTAAATTAGAAATACTAAAAATTAAGGGAGAAATTAATAAAATCAAAAGTAAAAGAACTATTGGATTAATAAATAAGACTAGAAGCTGGTATTTTGAAAAAACAGATAAAATAGACAAAGTACTGGTCAATCTAATAAAAAAAAGGAAAGAAGAAAACCAAATTGATAGTATTAAAGATGAAAAGGGAGACCTCACCTCTAAGGAAGGGGAAATTAAGGAAATCATTAAAAACAATTTCACCCAATTATATGGCAATAAATATAAAAATTTAGGGGATATGGACGAATATTTACAAAAATATAAATTGCCTAGATTAACAGCAGAAGAAATAAAATACCTAAATAATCCCATATCAGAAATAGAAATTGAACAAGCCATTAAAGAACTCCCTAAGAAAAAATCACCAGGACCTGATGGATTCACAAGTGAATTCTATCAGACATTCAAAGAGCAACTAAACCCAATACTATACAAGTTATTTGATATGATAAGCAAAGAAGGAGTCCTACCAAATTCCTTTTTGACGCAAATATGATACTGATTCCAAAGCCAGGGAGATCAAAAACAGAGAAAGAAAACTATAGACCAATCTCCCTAATGAACATAGAGGCAAAAATCTTAAATAGAATACTAGCAAAGAGACTCCAGCAAGTAATTAAGAAGATCATCCACCATGATCAGGTGGGATTTATACCCGGAATGTGAGGATGGTTCAACATTAGGAAAACCATCCACATAATTGACCATATCAACAGTCTAACAAACAAAAATCACATGATTATCTCAATAGAAAAAGCCTTTGAAAAAATACAGCATCCATTCCTTTGAAAACACTGAAAAGTATAGGAATAGAAGGACCTTTCCTAAAAATAATAAACAGCATATACCTAAAACCATCAACAAACATCATATGCAATGGGGATAAATTAGAAGCCTTCCCAATAAGATCAGGAGTAAAACTAGGATGCCCATTATCACCTCTATTATTCAACATAGTAATAGAAACACTAGCAGTTGCAATTAGAGAAGAAAAAAGAAATTGAAGGGATCAAAATAGGCAATGAGGAGACTAAGTTATCACTCTTTGCAGATGATATGATGGTATACTTAAAAAATCCTAGAGAATCAACTAAGAAGCTTGTAGAAATAATCAACAACTTTAGCAAAGTTGCAGGATATAAAAATAAATGCACATAAATCATCAGCATTTCTATACATTTCCATCACATTAGAGCAGCAAGAGGTAGAAAGAGAAACACCATTTAAAATCACCCTAGACAATATAAAATACTTGGGAATCTATCTACCAAAACAAACACAGCAATTATATGAAAAGAACTACAAAACACTTTCCAAACAAATAAAACTGGATCTAAACAATTGGAATGCCATTGATTGCTCATGGGTAGGACGAGCTAACATAATAAAATTGACCATTCTACCCAAATTAATTTACCTATTTAGTGCCATACCTATCAAACTACCAAAAAACTTCTTTACTGAATTAGAAAAAACTGTAACAAATTTCATTTGGAATAACAAAAGATCAAGAATATCAAGGGAAATAATGAAAAAAAATGAGAAGGAAGGGGGCCTAGCAGTACCAGATATTAAACTGTACTATAAAGCAGCAGTCATCAAAACAATATGGTACTGGCTAAGAGACAGAAGGGAGGATCCGTGGAATAGACTTGGGGTAAATGACATCAGCAAGACAGTGTATGATAAACCTAAAGAGCCCAACTTTTGGGACATGAATCCACTATTTGACAAAAACTGCTGGGAAATTTGGAAAACAATATGGGAGAGATTAGGTTTAGATCAACACCTCACACTCTACACCAAGATAAATTCAGAATGGGTGAATGACTTGAATATAAAAAGGGAAACTGTAAATAAGTTAAGTGAACACAGAATAGTGTACTTGTCAGATCTGTGTGAAAGGAAAGATTTTAAAACCAAGCAAGAGTTAGAGAAAATTACAAAAGGTAAATTAAATGGTTTTGATTATATTAAACTAAAAAGCTTTTGTACAAACAAAAACAATGTAGTCAAAATCAGAAGGGAAATAACAAATTGCGAAAAAATCTTTATAATGAAAAACTCTGACAGGGGCCTAATTACTCAAATATACAAGGAGTTAAAGCAATTGTATGAAAAATCAAGCCATTCCCCAATTGATAAATGGGCAAGAGACATGAATAGGCAATTTTCAGGTAAAGAAATCAAAAGTATCAATAAGCACATGAGAAAGTGTTCTAAATCTCTAATAATTAGAGAAATGAAAATCAAAACAACTCTGAG
>NC_058131.1:537717247-537760071 GCF_016433145.1 Gracilinanus agilis
AGGGGAGAGTAATGAATGCTGGAGGGGATGTGGCAAAATTGGGACATTAATGCATTGCTGGTGGAGTTGTGAACTGATCCAACCATTCTGGCTGGCAATTTGGAACTATGCTCAAAGGGCTATACAAGAATGCCTGTCCTTTGATCCAGCCATAGCACTGTTGGGTTTGTACCCCATAGAGATCATAAATAAACAGACTTGTATGAAAATATTTATAGCTGCGCTTTTTGTGGTGGCAAAAAACTGGAAAAGGAGGGTATGCTCTTCAATTGGGGCAATACTTAAAGCATCAATAGCTCAAAAGTTCTTGGCAATATAAAACACTTCTTGTTGGACCAGCATATAAAGAACCAATGTTGCTGAGTAAACTTATTCTGATTTAATATCAGAGATTCCAAAATTCTCATAGGGGAAAAAAAGCTTTGTGTTGGCATTTTTAAAAATGGGTTTGAAGTACTAGTATCAGGGGAAAGGGTGATCTTTTTAAACAAACTTATTAAGGGTCTTTTTTATGATGATTTAACCTCAAACTTTCTACAGATTGCTTTTCAGGGTCTCCTTTGAGTGATCATCCCCTTGTAACTTTCACTGTAACAGGAACTAAATTTGAATCTCATTGCTGTTACTTACTACCCAGTATGATCTTAGGGAGAATCCCAGAACCTCAGAATATAAGAATCTCAAGTCATATTACAATGGAAAGAGCAATGATTGTGAGTCAGAAAATCTCAAATTCAAATACCACTTCTGACCCTTACTACATGTGGGACCTTAGGCAAGTTAATTAACCAACCTTAGAATTAGTTTCCTCATCTCTAATATGAGGAAGTTGGATTGCATGGTCTTTGGGTTCCTTCTCAGTTCTATCTCTATGAATCTGTGAAACTGAGAGGTTATCTAGTACAATTCATACCTAAACAAAAATTCTTTCTTCAACATTTCTGAGACATTGTCACCGACCTTTTATTTAGAGATCAATGATGATCTGACAATTTTTTTTGATGCAACCTAATCCCCTCTCAGAGAGTGTTAGTAGTTATATATCAAACCTAAATTTACTACTTTGCAGTTTCTGCCCATTGATCCAGGGGTGTGCTGAAGTCAGGTTGTAATTGTGAAAGCTGGTTATTCAATTTTCAAAATAAGTATTTATACCTCAGAAATCTGCAAACACTACACATCAGACCTTGAATTGCAGTTTTGTTATTTATCTAGACAAGAAATTGATGGAGAAAATGTTAATAATGCATTTAGTCTTAAAAAGCATATTGTGCATACATTTTTTCAGAGAACCATTTATTACGCACTTACACACACATCCCTACATTGATTCTATATCTGCCCCTGAGACTAAGCAATCTTTTTTTCATTTGACAGCTCTTCAAATATGTCAAGATAGCCATTTTAGTACCTCTCTCCCAATTCTCCTTTTATCAAGGTCAAATATCACAAGTTCATTCTGACAATCATCATGTTTTATGAAATGGAAGCCGTAGCCTATTCTAGTTGCCCTCCTCTAAACATTTTCTGACTTAAGGATAACCTTTCAAAATAGAAGACAGTAATCACAGTGTCTAATCAGGGCAGAGCACAACATGTCTATAATTTTTCTAATTCTGGACACTTCCTTTCTTAATGTACCTAAAATTATATCAATTTTTTCACTGTTGTGTACATTTTTTTTTAAAAAAATACTTCTTTCTAGATTATATGCTGATATAATTTTTTTCATTTTTTTCTGTCTTTTGTCTCTTTTCATATCCCCAGTGTTAAGCACAGTATCTGGAACATAATAGGCACTTAATACATTTTATTGAATTACTCTTCTAGCCCAGTCCCTTAATTTTATTTCATTATACTTTGATAATGTTTATTCCTCCCACAGTTACATATAAAGAAAATTCTCAACATTGAAAAAAAATAAGTCCCAAATTCTCTCTCTTCCTTTCCTTTCCTCCCCCATCACTGAGACAATAAGCAATATGATACAAATTTTACATGTCTGATTATATATGTTCTATGTTAATACTTTTGTGGAAGAAAACTCAAATAAAACAAATGAAGAAAGAAAGTGAAATATAGTACAATTTGGTCTGGGTTCAGACTCCATCAATTCTTTCTCTGGAAACAGATGGCATTTTTATCATGAGACCTTTCAGATGGTCTTGGATCATTGTATTGCTAAGAATAGCTAAGTTATTCACAATTGTTCGTCATACGATATTACTGTTGCTGTATACAATGTGTTCCTGGTTCTGGTCACTTTATTCTGCATCTGTTCATTAAGTTCTTTCCAGGTTTTTCTGAATACTCCTGTGTATCATTTCTTATATCATAATAGTATTCCATTACAATTATATACTATAACTTACTCAGCTGTTCCCCAATTTATGGGTATCCCCTCACTTTCCAATTCTCTACCACCACAAAAAGCTGCATTAAATATTTTTGAACATATAGGTACTTTTCCTTTTTGCTTTTTATCTTTTTGGTATATAGACCTAGTAATGGATTTATTGCTGGATCAAAGGGCAAACTTGGTTTATAGTTCATTGGGCATAGTTCCAAATTGCTTTCAGAATGGTCGAATCAGTTTACTACTCCCTGAAACTTGCATTCATTTGGTGTCTCAATTTTTCCACATCCCTCCAAGTTTTGTAATTTTCCTTTTTCTGTCATAATAGCCAATCTTAGAGATTGTCAAGTTCTGTTCAATGAATTACTCAGGGGTCAATGAACCAGGATGAGAAAAATTATTCTGGGATTACAAGAGGGTTAAACCACCAGACTGACAGATCAGACACACAGACATTCTCTTGCTGGATAGTGACAAAGTTTAATGATTTGGGGTAGATACTTTATAGGAGAAAGGATGTAGGCTAAGGGATTAGGTAAGCCTTTTGCAGGGACAATGGTTAGTAATGATTTACAAAATAGAAGCAATAGATTTAGATTACTTAAATGTTTCTGAACAGAGTTTTCTATAGGATAATAAATCAAAGATAATATGTCAATTCAACATGTCAATGTATGACCCAGTTTTGCATAGAATACTGTATGTTCTTCTCACAGAACTCCTGCATTATTATTTTCTTGGCAGGACATAGAGTCTTTGTGAAGGGGCTGTTGGGGGGTGGAGCTATGTTTCTGGCTCTAGCTAGCTGATGTCTCTGATTTTTATTGGGGTCTACTCTCACTACTGGGGGCTATCTCTGCTCCTTTTTTATTTAAACAAATGAAGGCAAGGTAAGTGAGTGTATTTTTTGTATGGGTTGTGTAAGGCTAGAAGCTAAATTCCAATTCTATTTTCTTGGAAATGGAGCTTTTGAAATTACATTTTTTTCCAAGGCCTTTTTTCAAGTGTGTCTCAGAATATGTTGTGTGTGCTGATCTATTATGCTGTGCTATCTTCTGGTGAAACATGAGTGAGGTAGATTGAACTAATAGAAGGGAAAATACACTTTGAAAACTTATATTTGATACAGAAATAATTATAATATTGGATTTTAATCTCAACTTTTATTCTGATACCAAAGTATGTAACAGTATTTGGGCTTTTTCCTTAATTGTAGTTATTGGACAGAGTGTTGGAGTTGAAATCAGGAAGATCTGATGCAAATTCCAACTATGACACTTTCTTGCTCTGTGAAAATGGGCAACTCATTTAATGTCTTTGTACAACCCTCTAGAACTTATTTAATGAATCATTGACTAGTAATAACAGTGAATAGGGTTAGAAATTCCCCATGTTGAAGAAATCATGATTGATCACATATTTGTATAAGAATAACATAGTCACTGAAATAACAAAATTGTGTATCCAAAGGTAGGTAAAAGTATACTGAAGCCATATTTCCAGTGACAAATTGAAAATGAGAAGTGACAATGAATATATCACAAAAGGTATGAATAAATAATGAGGCAGAGTAGTCTATATAGCTAGTTTTTTATTGTTTGTTCATTTTTATTGTTCAGTCATGTCATACTTTTTGTGATCCCATTTTGGATTTTCTTGGCAAAAATACTGTAGTGGTTAGGCATTTCCTTTGCCAACTCATTTTACAAAAGAGGAACTGAGGTAAATAGGATTAAATGACTTGACCAGGGACACATAGCTAGATAGTATCTAAAGCCAAATTTGAACTCAGGAAGATGAGTCTTCCTGACTTCAGACTCATCACTCTATTGAAGGCACTCCCTAGCTGCTCAGTATATATCTAGTGCAAGGAATAACTAATGTACAGCTTACATGCTGCACTGGTATCCTCTTGCTTTTAAGACAACTAGAGAAAAACACTGGGTTCATCTGATGAGGAATATTTATGGAAGAATATGGATGGAATCAAGATCAAGAGGTATATATGG
The DNA here is from genome assembly GCF_016433145.1 of Gracilinanus agilis. Taxonomy (NCBI): domain Eukaryota; kingdom Metazoa; phylum Chordata; class Mammalia; order Didelphimorphia; family Didelphidae; genus Gracilinanus; species Gracilinanus agilis. Next base: position 537,721,613 of record NC_058131.1, read on the forward strand.
GTTTTAGCCTGAGCCACTGAAAGGAGTACTTACATGAATGAGATCACAGAACCATAAAAGTTTATAAAAGAAAGGACCTTAGAAATAGTCTATTCCAAAATACTAAAATAGAGAAACTAAAACACAGATATGCTATACAGATACTTAATGGGACACATTTTATAATTGATGGAGCTGTTTTCCTCTGTACTTTCTGACCCAAGACCACTCTTCCCATCTTTCAAAGAGCTTCTGAGGTCACAATGGATCTGATACCAGTCTATGGGGCTTGACATTAAAATGGTCAAGTTCTTTTGGGCTTGTTCATACTAATATTACTCTCCTATAGTAAAACTCTAGGAAAATTGTTACTTAGAATTAAGTAAATTATATGCTGATTAATGTGCTTTTAAGGTTCTTTTCACTTCTTAATGATTTATTTATATAAGTTTAATTTCCATGTGAAATTATTGTATTCTATTCTAAGACCTTTCTGCTCTTCATATCCAATTCACATCATCAGTGATTCATTTAAATAGGTCCAGCTAAAGTTATTTTAATTGCATGACATATTTTTCTCATTTTATTCTTATTTTAGTTTTATATTCATTATTATATTAATTTGAATGTCAGTAGTCTAAGCAGACACAGAACTCAAGACTCTCACATAAGTACAATTCATTTCCTGTCTGTTAAAGTGTAACTATTTTTTCATTTTCTTTAAATATTAGGTGATGCTCACCACGTACAACATCTGCCAATTCTTTTCTCAAGTATTCATGATGTATATGCATGAGATATATAGTCTACAAGTCTTTGGATTCCTTCATTCGTGATACAAAATTGCCAATATATTTTTTAAAACCCTTAACTTCTGTGTATTGACTTATAGGTGGAAGAGTGGTAAGGGTAGTATTGCCAATATATTTTAACCACCCTTACCTACTCTCTCTTTGCAATGAAGTTACCAAATATCAAAGTTTGTGTTAAGTTAATTTGTAGCATATTCTCAAAATTTTCACAGACTTTCTCTGCCTTTGCATTTGGTGAATTAAGTGTGAATTATTTTCAAATGCAAATTATTTTCATAGTGTTAATCTTCAAAAATGGGACAGTGAAATAGCTCCCAAAATAGTTTCTTGTTATTTCTGTGGTCTTTGCCTTTCCAAGGAGAAACTGTGAGCTATCCTTCCATTTATTTACATTTTCCTTCTGCTTTCTTTATTAATTTATAATGAGAATGTCAAGAATGGAAAAGATTGAGCTCTTCTAGTAAAAAGGGAATGAAATAAGCATTCATGGAGCATCTGGTATATGTGAGTCACTGTACTAAAGTGTTTTACAAATATTTGAAATTTATATAGTTCCTACTATGTGTTGGTCACCATACTAAGTTATTTTATGAATAGTATCTCATTTGATCCACACAACATCCTTGCAAGGTAGTGCAAGTATTATCCTCATTTCACAGCTGAGGAAACTGGGGCAAAAAGAGGTTAAATGATTTGCCCAGGTCACTTAACTAATAAATGTCTGAGGCTGAATTTATACTTCAGGTCTTCTTGACTCCAGGTCTACGGCTCTATTCATTGTGCAATCAACTGCCTAGTAATATCTCCCCTTGTTTGGTAAGTAGACAAGGATTTCACATTTAGAGTACCAACAGTTAAATTAAAATTTGTAGATATATGATCTACTAAAAACAACACAGTGGAAACTGTGATTTTTTTGAAAAAGAAAACTTTGTTCCCTTTAAGACACTATCACTACAAAATATGAGAGATCAAGTTGGATTGAGGGTACTTTCTTATGTTTCTTTATTTCACGAGTTTTCATGATCAAAAATTTCATCACCAAATAGTTAGCCTAATGGTGATATGCCTTTTCCTATTTAGCTATGCTGGTCTTTAGAAAGCATTTAGTCCATTGCCTAGAATGTACTGTTCCAGCAAGGCAGAAACTGACAGAGCTTGTGTTCCATTAGAGTAGACTTTGAGAAATGAGGGGTTACTTAAATGCCATAATGAAGCACTAAAGTAGGATTTTGCACATAGGATATTAGTTTTAATAATAGCAGCAACAACAACTACATAAGCCTTTGTAAAATTCTCTTCTAGTTACAAAGGTCTTTATGATTGACAGGATCTTGGGCAGACCCATTTTTTACTGTTGTGGAATTCTCTGATGTTGGGACTTCTTCCATCAATACACATCAGTCTTTATAATCACTTACTAATATAAATGAGTTTGAATACTAATTAACATTGATTTTCTCAGTAATAAGTAGACCAATTCGGGACTTCTATTACTCACCACAGTTTTGCCATGGTTTAAAACAACCACTTTGCTCAGAGTTAATACACAAACATTCCCTTGGGCAACTACAGGGTCTAGTTAAAGTTACTCATTAACTGATCAAACCTCATTACATGGAACTACTTTTCTTGGATGCTCTAGTGCATCCAAGAAAATAATGAAGTCACTCATGTGAATCAACCCTGAAGTCAATTTAAGATTTTATAGATTTTGAGAAAAGACAAATCAAAACTTTACTTCCTATTTGGAAGGGGCATTATACCATACTGGGAAAATAGATTAACGTTAAGAGTTGAGAGATGTTGGTTCCTGCCATATCTCTACTGTTAAATTGCCTCAGGAATATGAGCAATTTAAAACAACTATTTATTTAGCATCTACCATGCTCAAAGCACTACTGTAGGTTCTTGAGCCAGGGTTCTTAATCGGAGCCTGTAGCCTTAAAAATAAAAAACCAATTTTTGATAACTTTCAATATGATTGCTTTCCTTTCTAATCCTATATATTTTATTTTATTTTATATATTTAAGATATTATTTTGAGAGTGGTTCCTAGTTGAGACTCCTTTTGAGAAGTGATATGGTTTTACCAAATTGTCAACAGGGTACATGACACCAAAATGTGCTATCTCAGTTCTAGAGAGATAATATTATGCAAAGATTATATAAGCAGAGATGTATCTCCAGGACTTAGCACAGGAGTTTGAATATACTAGGTATTTTTTGAACTGAATTGCTCAGAGTTCCAAAATAACTTAGTGATAAAGTATTTTCTGTTGAGCAATCTAAAAGCTGTCATCTACTCATAAATATGTTACATTGAGTACTTGTATAGGAACTCAGGATCCTCTTCTCTATATTTGGGGAAATGTAGACATGAGCTATACCTAAATTATATTTGGAGAATAACCTTTTAGTAAATTCTAGATTGGAGAAAAATGAGCCAAAAGAGAGATTAATTTTGAGTTAGCCCTCTCTATCAGACCTAGCCTGTGAAATTCCATTATTTTGGTTTGTCCCAGGCTCCATCTAAAATAAAAAATGGTGATCTTTGCTATCATGGAACTATGTTTTAAAACTTGAGTCAATAATATTGAAAGTCTGATTCACCTTTAAATTTCTGGTATAATTCTAGTAACTGAGAAATGCCAAATGATCCATATTCATTCGTTCTTGAACTGAAATATCTAGTACTAAATTTGATAAGGTGGAAACAAAAATGAATCAAATGACATTAGAGTGTTTATACTCCCTTAAGATTTTAAGCATCAAACTGTAGTTTTGTTAATCTAACAATGTATTTGTTTTCTTTAAGCAAATTATGTTTATTGCATATTAACAAAATAAAAGAATGCAAAAAGAGGCTGTTTCATTCCTGGAGAAAAAGTTCAATAGCAGATTGGAAAGCAAAGCTGATTGTGTGCACGTACAACTTCTTACTTGCAGTGAAATATTTTCATTAAATTGGAAGGATTTTAGACTCATATGATAAATTCATGTGTTTTTTAAAAGCTCAATATGTTTTACTTAGATTTTTATTTATGAAACAGTTTACCAGAAAAAATAGCTTTAAAACAAAAAATTCCATAAAATTATGACAATATATGTTCAACTTTCTATTTTCCAAACTAAAGGTTGGTAGAATGTGGATTTCTACTGTGCTTTGAGTTGATAAATAATGTTATTTTTATCTAGCACTTTATCTCATTTTTCCACAAGAGTATAAAAGAACATTTAACAATTCTAGCTCAGATAATATTTGTGAAAAATAACTTTGAGGAATGAAAAATTCTATACAAATATTAGATGCTGTTATTACAACTAAGTTCAGCTGAGTTATGGGAAATTATATAATAAACTCATAAAGAAATCTTCTTATTTGAATAACAGTTCTGTCAAAAACATGCAAAGCCTATATACATTTTCCAATAGTAAGTTTTTATTTTGAACTAGTTGAGGGGATTCCATTAAAAACAAACAATTAGCAGTCACAGAAAGTATATCTCCCCACAGTTCATTTTCTGGTTATACTGATTAAGAAAAAATATTAAAGATAAAGGGACTTGGTATCTCCCATTCTAACTTGAGTCAGGAGCTCTGAATCTATTAGCTCTTAGTCTATGCTCTCAGATCCAAAAACATTCCAAGAACTCCAAGGTTTATGACTCCTCCTCCCTCCCAGAACCTGAAGTTCACTGGGCCTTTGGATTCTATGACCCCCATGGAGAATTTTTTTTAATTTAGATAAAAAAGAGTAGTCCAAAAGTCTAGTAGTTACTGCTGAAGAGTAAGATCAAGTTGCAAAAGAATATGCAGCCTGAGAACTAGGCTTTGGTATTACATTATCTTTTTCAACTATTAGGAAGTTATAAGAGAATATGAAAAGGGTAGGAGGTAAAGAAGCTTTGTGTAGCTTTCACTCCCACAGGGTTCTTGAGGAAGGTGATTATGGCTTGTGAGACAGTGATTCTCTTTGCTTACACCATCTAGAATGTATGCAATGTGGTATGATCTCAAAAACGTCTAACCATTTTGGAGAAATATTTCTAGAGGAAAAAGATACAGATTATCTTGTAAGAAGAATGGAGAATACCTCACCAGGTGAATGGAACTAAGGAGTAAGTCATGAAGGACGGACTCTATACAAGACCCAGGCACAGAGTAAGTCAGTAGGACTTTAGGGCTTAGTGTCCTATGTTTTGTGGTTATTTGTGCAGGTAGATGAAAATCCTTCTTCTATCATCACAGATGGTGGTGGTGAAAGTCCAAGAGACAAAAGGGTTCCCAGTGGCCAAGTCTGAGGCTGACCCAAAACAAGGAAGGGTTAAAGGCTTATAGGAAAATTATGATGGATGCTCTCTAGCCCCAAGATACATGGTACCATCAAGTTGGGACCACTGAGACTAATCAAAAGTGCAGGAAAGATCCCAGGTTAGCATATTACCTGAATAGATCTGAGGCTTGCCAAAGAGATCTATGTGCCAGACGGTTACTGACAGCAGTGGGGCTCAATTACCCTAAGTGTCTGATCCCCTAAGGCCACCCTGAGATCCAGGTTATCAAGGATCAAGGATCAAGGACACCAAAAATTTCATTATTTTTCCAAGTACCCACAGTTACCTGAATATATGTTCATCAAAGCTCTTATATCCCAAAATTATTAGAGTTCACCTGGTGGGTGTCAGATTTTGAAAAAATCTCAATTTTTAAAACATTTTTTTTCAGAAAATCAAAGAAGATAGAAAGAACACTTTTAACACTGACAGTATGTAAATGTTTATAACTTTCATTCAAACTATTCTGTATTATCATTAGTAAATATATGCTGCCTGCTTTGTATAAAGCACCCTCCTAGTATTGGAAATAAAAAGATGCAAAGACCAGAATACAGTATCTGCTTTGAAGGAGTTTATAATCCAGCTGAACAGAAAGAACAACCCCAAAATATGAATAGTAATTCAGAGTAAATGAATTAAGTATTAAATGACTAGAAGAGATAAATTATTATAGAACTTCAGAGGGAGACATGATAACATGAACTTTGGGATAGTGATGAAAAATCTCATATCTCCAGACTTTTAAGGTATTTAGGGATAGAAATAAAAAGCTTAAACTGTCTCCAAAGGAAATCATCAGGAATATGGTTAATCTCTAAAACCATATAAAATAAATTATCTAGCCTTAAAATAATTATACTGAATTTAAAAATATATATTTAAGTCATCCAGGATAGAATGAATGCTTGATTAATTTAAACCTTATCTGGAGAGAAAAAAGTGAGGAATCTAAACCATGGGATTCATTATGAAGAATTTCAGAGTTAGAACGAACCTTACAAGTCATTTAGTTCAATCTATGTTTTGTTGTTTAGTTATTTTCAGTCATGTCCTACTCTTTGTGACCCTTTTTGGAGTTTTCTTGGCAAAGATATTGGAGTGCTTTGCTATTTTCTTCTCAATTATCAGAGGAGGAAACTGATGCAAACAGGGTTAAATGATTTTCCCAGTCACATAGTTAGTGAATGTCTAAAGCCAGATTTGAATTCAGGAAGATGAGTCTCCCTGACTCCAGGCCAGGTACTATTCAATGTGGATCCTGGCTCCCTCAATTATCTCTGTAACTTCCACAAATTGTTCCTAGTTCTCTTCTCTGAACTAAGCAGAAAAAATCTAATCATTTTCCTTCATCATATCCCTTCAGATACATAAAAAATAGCTGTCATGTTTACCTTTAGTCTTTTCCCCACAAGCTAAACAATTCCAATTTCTTCAACCTATCCTCATAAAGTAAAATCTCAAAGACTTTCTCCATCCTGATTGTCATTCTCTGTATATCCTATAATTCATCAATATCCTTTCTAAATTATTACACCAGGGTGAAAAAACAACTTCCATCAAGCCATTTCTCTACCATCTTTTACTTATAAAGTTGATGTTTTTGCCCCACATATAAGACTATATATTTTCAATTAAATTCCATCTTATTAGATTCAATCCAAGGTTCTAGCCTATTGAGATATTTTGGATCCTGACTGTCATGTGTATTAGTGTTCCTTTCAAATTGTGTTTCATTAAAAAAATTCTGTAAACAATTTTTTTATTTATCCAAAAGGCTCAGTCTTCATCCAAATCATTAATAAAAATGTTGACCCATGCAGAATCAAGCATAGGTCTCTGAGACACTCCCCTTCAAACTTAAAAAAAAAAGTTACCTTCTGTCTTAGAATCAATATGTGCATTGGTTCCAAGGCAAGAGAACAATAAGGGCTAGGAGATGGGGGGTAAGTGACTTATCCAGAGTTACATGCAAGGAAGTGTCTGAGGCCAGATTTGAATGTAGGACCTTCCTACTCTAGGCTGGCTCTAAATCCACTGAGCCACCTAACTGCCCTTCCACTAGAGAATTTCTGCTTTGACAAAACATTTGCTTTTTGGGTCTAGTCTTCTACAAGTTCCAAATTCACTTAATTATTTTTCATCATAGAAAGGGGATGACCTTGAATGATTAAAGGCTATGCCAAAAGAATGTAAGCTCCTAGTAAAATAAACTCAAGCACAAGAATTTATAATATTCCTACTATGTGTGGGCATACAAAGAAAAACGTGAGATCATCTCCTACCCTCAAACATCCTAGGTGGATATTCACAGAAAAAGAAATATAACAATAAGGAGTCAAGTTGCCCAAAACCAAACAGAGGGTTTTTTTATTTTATTTTAAAAACATAAGATCATAGCTTTAGAAATGGAAAATATGGGGACTTCCTGGTTAAGATGGCTGCAGAGTAGAAGCAGGGCTCTTGACTCTCCTAATCGAGTGATACATAATACCTCAAATGGATACAAAACCCAAATCCAGATGAATGACCCCACAATAGGGAGCAGCACTGAAGGTATGTGGGATTTGGGCATTTCCACGCTATAAGGGGGTGAAATAGCTCTCACTAAAACATGAGCTGATCAATCTGCCCCAACCCCACCCCACCTACAGTCCCAAAGCCAGTGCACAAAAGTTAGAGCAAGCATGGGGCATTTACTAAGTCAGTAAGTTCTTGCCAAATAACAGGGATCACCAGGGGCTTGCTCCTGAGAGCAACAAGATTTAAGACCCCAGAGGCTAAAGAACATGGTCCTTGGGCAAGGACCTACAGCAGAGGGGTGATAGACTGTGGAAGCAGCGTACTTAGAATGGTAAAGGAGCCTCAGGTAGAGGAGCAAACAAGGGGACCACCAGGAAGCTTGACCCTGAGAAAAGCTAGACTTGAGACCCCAGGAGCTATAGAGTGCAAACCTTAGGTGTGAGGATAAAGATGAGAGGGGCCTCACTGCACTGTGATTCAGGCAAAAACTGTTCCATAGCTCTGTACACAGAGAGCCTGCCCACCTCACTCAGACTTCTGATTGAGAAGGAAAAACCAACATAATAATGGCAAGCAATGCCCAAGAGGAAAAAAAAACAAGAGAAAAACAAGAGGAATGCATTAACACTCTATAACGTTTACACAGAAAAAAATCCAGACAACAGAGCAGACAGCAGAAGAGGACAAACAAGGAAACACATCCAAAACTTTCCCCCAAAATGAAAATTGGTCACAAGTTCTTGAAGAGTTCAAATCTGAGATTATGGGAAAGATAGAAGATATTTGAAAAGAAAAGTGGTAAATAGCTGAAAAGGAAATTAACATGTTAAAAGACAGAAACTCCCAATTGGAGAAAGATGCCCCAAAATCAAATGAAATGTAAGCGAATTGGAGACCCAAATTAAACAGCAGGAAAATATGGAAAACAGGATAGACTAAATCAAAAAGGAAAACCAGTCTCTAAAGACCAGAATTGGGCAAGTAGAAGCCAATGATCTCTCAAGACAGCAAGAACAAAGAAAGCAAAGCCAGAAGAATGACAAAATAGAAAATAACATGAAATATCTCATTGAGAAAGTGACAGATCAATAAAACAGCTCTAGAAGAGACAATCTGAGAATCATTGGTCTTCCTGAAAAATCAGAAATTAATAGAAAGTTGGACAACATATTACAAGAAATTATCTAAGAAAACTTCCCTGATGTTCTTCAACAAGAGGGCAAAATAGACATTGAAAGGATCACCCTCTACACTAAACCCTCAAAAGTCAACCCCCAGTAATATAATTGCCAAATTAAAGAGTTTCCAAGTTAAGGAAAAAATATTATAAGAAGTCAGAAAGAGACAATTCTGATATGAAGGAACACCAATCAGGATTACATAGAATCTGGCACCTTCCACACTAAAAGACTGCAAAGCATAGAATATGAGATTCAGAAAGGCAAGAGATTTGGGTCTACACCTACCCATTAAAATTGACTATATACTTCCAGGGGAAAGTATGGGCATTCAACAAGATAGAAGATTTCCAAGAATTTGCAAAGAAGAGATCAGAACTAAATGGAAAGTTTGATATCCAACCACAAAAATCAAGAGACACATGAAAAGGTAAATAAAAAAGAGAGGGGAAAGAAAGAAAACTCTTACTCTTAAATTTTCTTCTTTAAGGCCTTCAATAAGATCAAATTATTTGTATTCCCTATATGGAGAAATGTTATGTGTAATTCTCAAAAATTGTATTCAACATTATAATAATTAGAAGAATTATTCATAGGGAGAGGTTAGAGTACTAAATGGTCTAAGATAATACAGAAAAAAGAGGGGGGGAAAGAAGATAGCACCAAGAGAAACTTGAAGGAATCACAAAAAATAGGATAATCTATACCACACAAAGAGGGCATGAGAAGGGCAGGGGATGAATACTATTATAAGAAGGAGAGGAAGAGAGCTTTAATAGGAAATACTTAAACCTTACTCTCAGTAGAATTAATCCTGAGAAGGAAGAGTAGCTATATCCATTGGGATACTGAATTCTATCTTACTCTATGGAGAAAGTCAGAAGGGATAAACCAATGGGGGTAGTGGGGTGAGGAGTTCAAAAAGGGAGGGGAAGAGAGGAAGGAGGGAATTCATTAGGCCTTAAAAATAATAAGAGGGGAACAAAAAGGGAGGGGGTGGAAACAGAAGTAAACTAAGGGAGGGGAAAAGGGGGAATAATTTAAAACAAACCACTGGTTTAAAAGGAAATAGTGCAAGAAGAAGGGGTAGAACTAGGAGAGAATAGCAAAATGTTAGGGAATACACAGCTGATAATTATAACTCTGAATGTGAATGGGATGAACTCATCCATAAAACAGAAGCAAATAGCATAGCTGATTAGAAACCAAAATCCTACCATATGTTGTCTACAGGAAACACAAATGAGGCAGGTGGACATAAACAGGTTTAAGGTCAATGGCTGGAGCAAAATCTTTTAGGCTTCAACTGAGAAAAAGAAGGCAGAAGTTGCAGTCATAATTTCTGATAAGGCCAAAGTAAAAAAGAGATCTGATTAAAAGAGATAGGGAAGGTAATCACATCCTGATAAAAGGCAGTATAAGGAAATTGATTAATCAATGAGGAAATAACAGTACTCGACATGTATGCTCCAAATGGTATAGCATCCAAATTTCTAAAGAAACTGGCAGAGCTCAAGGAAGGAATAGATGGTAAAACCATACTAGTGGGAGACCTAAATCTTCCTCTAACAGATTTAGATAAATCAAACCAAAAAAATAAATAAGAAAGAGATAAGAGAGGTGAATGAAATCCTATAAAAATTAGAGTTAATAGATATGTGGAGAAAAATAAATAGGGACAAAAAGGAATACACCTTCTTTTCAGCTGCACATGGTACATTCACAAAGATTGACCATGTAATAGGGCACAGAAACATCACAAACAAATGCAAGAGAGCAGAAATAATAAATGTAACCTTCTCAGATCATAATGCAATAAAAATAAAAATCAGTAAGGGCACATGATCAGGCAAATCAAAAACTAATTGGAAATTAAATAATATGATTCTCTAAAACCAATTAGTTAAAGAAGAAATCATAGAAACAATCAACAATTTCATTGAAGAGAATGACAGTGATGAGACAGCCTACCAAAATCTGTGGGATGCAGCTAAAGCAGTACTCAGGGAGAAATTGATATCCTTGAGTGCATACATTAACAAACCAGGGAGGGCAAAAATAAATGAAATGGGCATGCAAATCAAAACGCTAGAAGGGGAACAAATTAAAAATCTCCAGTTAGAAAACTTCTGGTTAAGATGGTGGCAGAGTAAGGAGCAGCTGTTTGATCTCTCCTAACCAAAGCATATAGGACTCCTTAAGGGGACATAAAAACAAATCCAGATGAAAGAAGGGACCCCACAACAGGGTGCAGCAGTGAAGGTATGTGGAATCAGGGCATTTCCACACTACAAAGGGGTGAAACAGCTCTCATTAAAACACGAGAGGAAGAAGCCCCTGCCCCACCCCCCCACACCACGTACAATGCCAAGGCCAGCGCACAAGAGGTAAAGTAGGTTTGGGGCACCCATTAAGCCATTGGCAGCTTCAGGGCTTGTTCCTGAGAGCAGCAAGACTTAGGACTCCAAAAGGCTAAAGAATGCACACAGACTTTCCTGAGCACCTGCGCAGGTGAAGGCATTGCCCTAGGTGCAGACAAGGATCTCGAGCACAGGCTTAGACCTCGAGTGAGAACCCTGTGCAGATGGGAGCATGGCTGTGGAAGCAGCGCCCTGACTGCTGATGGAGCCTCAGACAGAGAGGCAGACCAGGGACTACCAGGAGGCTAGACCCCAAAAATAATGAGACCTTAGACCTCAGGAGCCTAGAGAGAGCAGACAGACCCTGAGTGTGAGGATAAAGCACAGAAGGTGCAGGTCTAACAATGGCAAGCCAAAATTGGGAACCCCAGAAGAGAAAGATTAACAAGAAGAACTCTGTAACACTCGACAACTTTTACACAGAGAAAATCTAGACAACAGAGGAGAACAAACAAGTAACCATATCCAAACCTTCCCAAAATAATGAAAACTGGTCACAAGCTATCAAAGAGTTCAAATCTGAGATGATGAGAAAGATGGAAGCAATCTGGCAAGAAAATAACAATTTAAAAGGCTGAATTTTGCAATTGGAAAGTGAGGCTCAGAAATCAAATTAACTGAGAAGCAAATTGAACACCAGAAATGACCAGATTGAAAAGGAAAACCAAAAGATTATAGCTGAAAACCAAACCCTAAAGGCTAGAATTGAGCAATTAGAAGCCAATGATCTCTCAAGACAGCAAGAACAAATAAAACAAAGTCAAAACACTGATAAAATAGAAGGAAACATGAAATATCTCAATGAGAAAGTGACAGACCAAGAAAACTGGTCTAGAAGAGACAATTTGAGAATCATTGGTCTTCCTGAAAAAGCAGAAATTAATAGAAACTTGGACTACATACTAAAAGAAATTATTCAGCAAAATTGCCCTGAAGTTCTATAACAAGAGGGCAATATAGACATTGAAAGGATCCATAGATCATCCTCTACACTAGACCCAGAAAAGACAACCCCCAGGAATATAATAGCCAAAATCAAGAGCTTCCAAGTAAAAATCCCCAGTTAAAAACTAAATTAGAGATTATAAAAATTAAAGGAGAAATCAATAAAATTGAAAATAAAATAACTATTCAATTAATAAGTAAGAATAGAAGTTGGCACTTTGAAATAAACAAATAAAATTGACAAATTACTGGTCAATCTAATTTAAAAAAGGAAAGAAGAAACTAAATAATCAGTATCAAAGATGAAAAGGGAGACCTCACCTCTAATGAAGAGGAAATCAAGGCAAGCATTAAAAATTACTTTGCCCAATTATATGGCAATAAATATAGCAATCTAGTTGATATGGATGAATATTTAAAAAAAAATATAAATTGCCTAGATTAACAATAGAAGAAAAAGAATACTTAAATAATCCCATATCAGAATAAGAAATTGAACAAGCCATCAAAGAACTCCCTAAGAAAAAATCCCCAGGACCAGATGAATTCACAAGTGAATTCTATCAAACATTCAAAGAACAACTAATCCCAATGCTATACAAATTATTTGACATAATAAGCAAAGAAGGAGTTCTACCAAATTCCTTTTATGACACAAATATGGTACTGATTCCAAACCCAGGTAGTACAAAAACAGAGAAAGAAAACTACAGACCAATCTCCTTAAGGAACATAGATGCAAAAATCTTAAACAGAATACTAGCAAAAAGACTCCAGCAAGTGATCAAGAGGGTTATTCATTATGATCAGGTGGGATTTATACCAGGAATGCAAAGATGGTTCACCATAAGGAAAAACATTCACATAATTGACCATATCAACAAGCAAACCAACAAAAACCACATGATTATCTCAATAGATGCTGAAAAAGTGTTTGAAAAATACAACACCCTTTCCAACAGAAAACAATAAGACCATATCTACTGTTCGTGACTGCTTGTTTGTGGATTTTTGTATTTTAATGTAACAGAAATCTATGAAGAAATTTAGGCATCATATTAAGGTTATTATTTACCCCTGGGATACAAATAAAACTAAATACAGTGTGAAAAAGAAGATGAATACTATGATGTTTGTCCATTCTGGATTTGAAGTCAAGAAACTTTAGTTTTTATCAGTCTTTGCCACTACAGTTATATGGCCTCAGGAAAGTTATTTAACCACTCTGAGTCCTAGTTTCCGAAGTCATAAAATAAGGGAAATGATTCTTGTATTTGTTGTGACAAAAGCAATATGTGTCAATTAACTATCATTGTTCTTGACATTGTTATATGTGCCCTCAGAGCTGGGAGAGGCTTTGAAGCTTGAAAGACTGCTGCCTTTAATAATCTGATGAGCTAGAGGCAATACAAATTAGGACATAAAAGGTACTATCCATCTGTCATTTTCCCCCTTAATCATCTCTCTTGGACAGGGTTAGCAGAAACAGAGACAAAGCAGAAATATAAATGGTCCATGCATACATAGGTGGCTGTCACTCTCCCTTTCTCATTCTGCTGCTTGTTCACTGAATCCTTTTCCTTAGGAGTCAAGCCAACTATAATTTTAAGAGACAGTCATATTAATGACAGAGGACAAATACTACAAATGAAAGAATGGACTTTCCACACAAACTGCCTGGAAAAATTGCTGGCGACACATGTGTTGTCAGAATCTAAATAAATGCAATCATCCTTTATTATTTTTTTAATTTAAAAATCATCAAATCCTCGAGCATTTTGATATACAATGTAGAACAGAAAAAGAATATGGTACATGAAACTGAATCTCTATTATATACATATTCCTTTTTCCTTTAAGTATTTTATAAATTCAACATATAGTTTTTAAAGCTATCCTACTTATTAATGTTGCTATTTAGCCTTCCTTCTGTTCTCTTTTGTATATTTAAGAAATATTTCAAAAAATACTCTTTCTTTTCTTTCTCTTTAGTGGGGGAAACCCTAATCTCCCCTTTCCTTCCCATTAAACTCAAAACAAAATAAAATCTTCACAGCAATTATTTTCAATGCTACATCAGGAATTCAGAGCTGAAAGGAAACTTAAAGAATACCAGATTGAACCTTTTCATTTATAAATGAGATAGGTGAAGACCAGAGAAGTTTAGTGACACACCTAAGGTCACACGGAACAAATTGGGGATAGAGGGAGGCCAAGCTACATGAAACATCCACCTAGTAGCATAGTCAAAGTGCAAAAATACCTCTACTTTACTGTCCTCTTTTGCTGAGGATTTGTGACTCCATTGTAACATATAAAACATGATTAATCACAAAATTTATAATAATAGTAACATATTTGCACAGTACTCTGAAGTTTGCAAAGCCTTTTCTTCACAACAAAGCTGTGAGGTAGGTTTACCACAGCAGAGAAAGCTTAATGTTTTTACACTAATATATACATATACATATATATATGTATATATATATATGTATTTACGATTCTTTTTCTCAAAATTTCTCTTCATTTTCATTTTCACTTCATTTTCTTTTTTAAAAATCCTTATATTTTATCTTAGTGTAACTTCTTTTTTTTAAACCCTTACCTTCTGTCTTAGAATCAATACTGCATAGTGACTCCAAGGCAGGAGAGAGATAAGGGCTAGGCAATGAGGGTCAAGTGACTTGCCCAGGGTCACACAGCTGGGAAGTGTCTGAAGCCAGATTTGAACTTAGGACCTTCTTTCTCTAGGCCTGGTTCTCAATCCACTGAGCCACCCAACTGCCCTTCTTAGTATAATTTCTAAGACAGAAGAGTTGCAAAGTATAGGCAACAGGAGTCAAGGGACCAGAAACACAAGGCTAGGAAGTATCTGAGGCCAAATGTGTACACAGGTTCTCCTGGCACTCTATCCACTGTGTTTTCTAGCTGCCCCAAATTCATTCCTTTTCCATGTTCATTCCTCTAACAATCTCCATCTTGTCAGAGACCTCTTTATTTTAGAAGATCATCACTTCCCTTTTGGAACTCATACCCCAAAAGGACCCTCTGTCCCTGGGGTCCTTCTTTCTGACTGGAGAGTGGAGGGTCTTCCCAGAACTTCCATTTAAGGAGGGTACCAAAACCCAGCTATCTCCTTATTTCTGATCGTGCTGTACCTCTCCGAATTTTTTCATGATGACCCTGCACCAAGTACCTCCTCCACACATGCCCTTTTCAGTTTTCTTTTCAGTATAGTTTTTGCCTTTAAAATATAAGCTCCTTGAGGGCAAAAATTGTCATTCTACTGATATTTGTATTTCTCACACTTAGTCAAGTGCCTGGTATTCAATAACCCCTTTATAAATTGTTGACTGTTTAATTGACTATAAAATTCTTCTTTAACAATTTTTCTTATTATGTACTTTTCTGCTCCATATATTACATGCTGTTAATGTCTGTTCTGTATATTAAGTCAATACCAGAATACAAATATCTTAAATCAATTAACTATCCTTGATTATGATTCCCAACTCTTTTCATTACTATGATTACTATTTAAGTACAAAGGACAGCAACAAATGTTAACCAATTAAGCATTTATCAAATAATCTTGAGCAAAGTAATTTTGAGTACAAATATTCAATTTGTATTTGAGTACAAAAAACATAAATGTGTCTATTCATATATGTTTTGCCCTGATGCAAGCAACTTCAACCTTTACTTGAAGAAGAATTTGGGATAAGTTTCTCTCTACATAATCCACCAACCTAGGAAAAAATGGGTGCAGTTTCCTGGAAAAAATGAAGAGCTATATAGATAACCTAAAAGCCTTTTATATTTCAACTTAGCAATATGGACTTCCTGCCCTACATGCTCCTTTACTTTTTTTTGCTTAGCCTGGCATAGAAATTAGTCAAAGCATGTTCATCTGACTGAGAGATGAGGCCAGAAGTACACTAGAAGTGTAAGGGGAAGCCCATGTGTGATTTAAAACTAAGAACAGAAGATCCACACAGAGATAACTTGAATAAGCCATATCTTAGCTTTTGTATCTGAAAGAACAGAAGGAGGAACCCTAGAGTCAGATTAGTCTGGGATCTAATCTCAGTTCTGCCACTAACTCTGAATGACTGTAGGGCAACTTATTTCATTTCTTAGTTCTTAAGAAGGCTCTTTTATAAATGTTTCTTTTTGTATCACTTAGCAAGCAGTAGATGCTTAATAAATATTTACGGATTGATATTGATTGAGGGGTTGAAAAACACTTCTAGCTCTGAGATTTTGAGAATGATTGTCATCTGTGATCTGCTCAGCATTTATCTTAGAGTTGACTAGAGATAGGGAAGCTCCTAAAGAGCAACTTGTAATATTCCCAAAAGAAAAATATAGTAGCAAGGAAAATCAGAATTTATTTTTCTTCAGGACTTCAGGAGTCACTACTAAAGAGCTTCTCCAATATTAACACCAGAGTAAATTCTTTCCTCTTTGTGAAATTTGTCATACATTATTATGTATCTTGTTTATTCTTAAAGGAGTCTTGAAGGCAGTAATAAAGTATAGTCTGGGTTCTTTAGGAAGCACCTGCATCTGTGTGATTATAATATCTTAATTACAAAGAGGATGAAAACCTATAACTCAAGTCCATTCTGCTGATAACACAGAATAGATTAGAAGAGCTGTATACTGGTAGACAAGTAGATGACTAAAGACCTCTTGGAAGATTAGCATTTAGAACCATACAAGAGCTGCTGGTATTTGGCAGGCAGAAATAGTTATCTGAGGATATTGTATAGAGTCAAGTCTTTTTAATATTTAATATTAGTTTAATATTTAATATTAAAAAGTTGGGATCATGGCAATATGTCAAAAGGAACAATAATTATATTTTATCTTTTTTTGCTCAAGATATTGTTACCAGGTGGTTATTACAGAAAATTTAAACAAAATATAACAGAAATAGAAAATAGAACAAAATAGAACAGTTCTTTCAACTCTCTTTCCTATAGGGACATTCTATCAAACTCACTTTAAAACATTATCATGTGGCTAATTACATAATTATTTCTTCTGAAATAATAAAATTATAGATGCAGAGGCATAGATATTTATATATAATTCATACATACTGAAGATGAGAAATAGAAATCCAATTATCCTTCAAAGTCCTAATTCAAAGCTCATCCTAACATTTAAATTTTTAAAAAGAGACTAGAGCAGAAAATAATGTCTAATACTTGACAGCATTTTACTATGTATGTTTCATATGCATTTGATCCTCACAACTATTCCATCCTCCTTGCCTAAAAATAATCCAGCCTGATCTTGTCTTTCAATTCAACTCTGGTCCACTTTAGTGTCCATTTGTACTGTCTGTCCCAGATAAACATACAATTATACAAACTCTATGAAGTAAAGTATCCATTCAGATGCATACTGAAATCTGAATGAGAGTTATTCATCATCCATTTTGTCTTTCTTGTGTGAATGAACAGGCCAAACTCCTTTGAGAGATTACAGATCTCTTTCTGGATGCTCTACAGTGATTCCCAAACTTTTTTGGCCTACCCTACCGCCCCCTTTCCAGAAAAAAATATTACTTAGCCACCTGGAAATTTTTTTAAATTTTAATAGCAATTATTAGGAAAGATAAATGGACCTGTAGCCATCACTGCTTCTCTGGATCACTGCAGCACCCACCAGGAGGTGGTAGTGCCCACTTTGGGAATCACTGTTCTACACTGTCCTGAAGACAGATGCAATTCACAAAGGTTCTGTGAAAGGAGCAGCTGTAAGACCTAACCATAATTATTCATAGGGAATCCCTCAGGTACCTATACTGTATGCTGAATCTTCTCTACAAGTGATGAATATTTTTTGCAGGCATAGATATATATCCCTTCTTTATATCTTATCTAACACCCTTCTCCAATGCCTCATTTTGCATGGAGGTGATCCTAGGTTTCTGAAGATTATTCCAACAGAATATAAGCTATGAGAGCTTCTACAATGCTATAAAGGCTATGGATATAGTCTCAGGAACAGTCTGATTGTATTTTCTGAGGACTAGCCTACCTAATCAGGTTGCCTACCTGGTGATGAAAAGGTTTGAAGCTTGGTAACCCATGAAAGAGGAATCAATTAATAAATCATCCTCAGGACTACCTTGAAGTAATGACCTCCTTTAGCTTTTGCAATTATGGGCAAAGTCACCAGAAATAAGTAAATAGTCAAAGGAGATTCAGAATAGAATAACAGTATTACATTATAAAGAAATGTGAACCCCAAATCTCAGATGTCAAAGATAAATCCCAGGGGACATGGAATAACAACAAGAAACTCTAGAATATTTTAAAAGGAAAAAAAATCTCTTAGAAGTTAGGAACAAAATCAAATCACAACCTTCACACAAAGCAAGAAATTACTTGTTGAATCCACAACTTATTGGTAGAAGAAAAATTAATGCTTAAAACTCCCAGGAACATAGTGGTTAAATTTCAAAATTTTGGAAACAACACCATTTTCAAAGTGGTCATGTGAAATATCTCCAACTAAAAAGTCATACCAATTTGAAAGAGTTAATATTACTCTAAAATTTTGAAAAAATAAAGAAGCTAATGGAATAGAATATCTCAAAAAGCAAAGGAGCTCAAGCTACAACTCAAAAGAACATATCCTATGAACATGAGCCTAAATATCAATGAAAATTTAAACCTTTAAAAAGAGTCATTACTGCCTCCTTTTTCTACCTCCCCTCACCAGAAAAATAAGTGATCAGAATATTAGAACTGCAAAGACTAATAAGAGAAACATATGAAGGGTACAAAAGTACAGTCATTAAGAAAAACTAAATAACTAAATCAATTATCTCACATTTATAAGCTATTTAAGGGATAAAAGGAAATTTATTTTAGGGATAAAAGAAATTTAATAAAAAGATAATAGAAATAATAAAGAGAAACCATCAAAGGGTAAAAACTACTTAAATGGCTAAAGTTTAAGGGGAATTTAAAGAAGCAGGAGAAGGTGTGTCATTTGCACAAATAGGAAGGGGGATATGCCCTCAGTGAGTCTTTAGGTGAACAGAAACAGGAGAGAGGATTATTGTTTCTTTAGTTTCTCAAAAAGCATTGATATTGTAAAAGAATAAGATAAAATCAATAGAGAAGATGGATTTGGAATGGAAGTAGAAACAGAAATTTCACTCACCTAAAAAGGTGAATGAAAGAAGTACTGCTAACGAACATTCTTATTGAAAGGAATGAGATGCATGTCTATAATTAGAGACCTGGGTCTTAAGAGGTATAACTCTTGAAATTCTTGACAGACAGTATTTCTTAATTTTAAAATAATTTATTAAGTGATGGGTCATGATATCCTAATTATGGTCAAAAGATTCTCTCAAATTCTGCAAAGACCCTGGAAACTCCTGTCCCAGGTACCTACATATACTTTTGGGAACTTATTATTAATCTACCTCCTTGATTATTCCAAGATATTTCTAATTGGTAAATGGATAATTAGGAAGTTATCCATCAAACCTTCAGTCCTTGCCCACAGTGACAAGTGGGTAGGTGAATGTTTGAATGTATGCTAGAAAAGAATCATTGCAGAACCTTCATATTACCTAGAATCTATGAAAAAATACTTTTTAAAAACAAAAAAGAATGTAAAAATCTGTAGACTGGATAGTGCCTATAATTCACAGAAAATCTCTATTACGTAAGAAGTGACTCATAGCTTTTCTGCTCTCAAACCCTGATTTGAAAAATTAATACAGTATATGAAGAATAAATTCTCAGAGAGGGTTCCTCTGAAAGGAATTTACCTAATAAGAGAAGACCTTATCTGAGAAAAAGTTGTACCTTCTAAGAATGTACCCCATCCCTGGAGTCACAATGAGTCTACCCCCAGGACGTTATGGCATAGAACTAGAGACTGAATAACACTTTAGGAGTTGTGAGTGATCATGGTGAGGACAAGAAGCAGAGCTGTGCCTCCAAACTTGAAGCACAAAATAGTTCCTATCATCCTACAACTCTATACTGTTTACATTTGACATTATATCCTTTATAAATTGACACTTCACAAAGTGATAACAGATTAAAAAAAGAGACGGTGGAATTAAAATCTATAAATTCATTAACATTGAGATGGGATAGAAAAGAGAATTCAGATTTGTTATGTCAAAGGTTCTATGTTCATGAGGGAAAGAGAGAAAATAAAGAACAAAGGACAGAAGGAGCAGCTGGGTAGCTCAGTGAATTGAGAGCCAGGCCTAGAGATGGGAGGTCCTAGGTTCAAATCTGTCCTCAGACACTTCCCAGCTGTTTTACCCTGGGCAAGTCACTTGACCCCCAATGCCTACCCTTACCACTCTTCTGCCTTGGAGCCAATACACAGTATTGACATCAAGACGAAAGGTAAGGGTTTAAAAAAATTTTTAATTAAAAAAAAAAGAACAAAGGGCAGAGTCCATAGAATTTATAATAGACTTGAAGCAAAGATGAAAAAAGGTAGGTCAAAGTAAAGGAAAACTTCACAGAAAAGGGCACAACAAAAAAAGTGATTTAAACTTGGGTAATAAGTAGGGAAGATATTGAAGCACAATCTTACTTTTGTGAGGAAGAGTCAAAGGAGTGACATAAATCTATAATTAAAGTAGTAAATGAACAAACAAATAATCAAGAACATGAACAAATAAGAAAACAGAAAGAAAAAATTAACAAGAAGAAAATTTAAAGAATTTGGATAGGGTAGGTAAATCAATATAGGTGAAGAGCCTGTTGGAATATACTAACATCACAACAATATTAACTTAAAAGGAGATAAATATCAATATAACATCAGATGGTGAAAAACAAGCCTTAATGCATAATCTTAAAAGTGAATGGATTAAACAATCCAAATTTTTAAAAGAATGGCATAATGAATAAGAAAATCAAACATATAAGAGAAAAACATCTAACATAAAGATATGTTGAATGAAAATTAGATTCTAGATGCATCTGATAATTATCTACCCACCCCTCCAAAAAATCAAGTTGTATTCATTTAAAAATAAAACTTCATAATGTTAAAATAGAGAAATCACATTATGTTCAAAAGCACCATAGATAACAAAAAGAAAAATATGAAACATATATACATCAAATGTAAAAGCATCTAAATTTTAAAAGAAAAAATAACAACTATTAGGATTATTTCTTAAGATGATCAAGGAAAAATAAAAAGAAACTATATGTTCTAAAATATTTATAGCAGCTCTTTTTGTGGTGGCAAAAAACTGGAAACTGAAAGGATGTCCTCCATTTGGTGTATGAACAAATTATCATATATGCTTGTAATAGAGACTATTGTTCCATAAAAGATGACAAACAAGGTGATCACAAAGAATCCTGGAAAGACTTCTATGAAATGAGACAAAGTGAAGTAAGCAGAAGCAAGAGAATATTGTATAGAGTGACAACAATAATGTACGATGATCAACTATAAATGACAATTATTATCATCAAATTAAGGATCCAGATCAAAACCAAGAGACTCAATATGAAACAGGATATCTGCCACTACATAAGGAATAGTCGAATTCCAAATGCAGGTAGAAATATGCCATTCTTTATTTCCTCTATGAATTTTTCTCTAGTTTAAGCAATATGTCTTGTTTTACAACATGATGAACAGGGAAATATATATAATATGATAATATATGTACAACTTATCATATAACCTGTCTTCTTAGGGAGAGCTTGGAGGGAGGAGAAAAAAAGAATGTGACAGATTTTTGGATATAGTTAACGAGAGAATTTGCTTCTCTTGAATAAGCATATTTGTCATAAATTATAATAAATATGCTTATTCAAGAAAAGCAAATTTATAATGAATCATATTATTATATTTGTTACATATTATATCATGTTATATATAAAAATAGTTGCTAACAAAAAAGAACATGATAGAAAGGAATAAAAACCAATAATCAGAATCTACTAAATTATCTAATAATAATTATATAGCATTTAAGGTATATTACACACTTTACACATATTATCTCATATGATCCCCCAGCACCCCTAAAAGCAGGAGCTATTATAATACCCCTTTTGCAAATGAGGAAACTGAGCCTGAAAAGTCAAGTGACTTACATAGCTCGTTTCTGAATTCAGATTCAAACTCAGGTTTTCTTGACTCCAAGCATAGCATTATTTCCACAATGTAAACTAACAACAAAACTGAGAACTTAAAGGAAATGGATAATTACCTATAAAAATACAAAATGTTCAGACTAAGAGAATTTTGTGAAATAAAAACTTTAACTCAAACTCAGGAAATGAAATTGAATAAACTCTAAATGAACTACCAAAGGCAGAAGGATTGGGGTAGGAAGTTACAAATGGAAATCTCTTGTCCAGACATTTACGAGTGAATTCTATTTTAGAAAAAATCAAAAATATTAACCAGTACTAAACAAATTATTCACCAAAATGACCATCTACAGAAAAATCATTCTTTTGACAAATGGACTGATTAAATGAGATAATTTAGGTGATTCTGGATAAACTATTACTTTCAAAAAGAAAATGTTAGAATTTAGTTAATGATGTTTTAGCAATTGCTCTTGCTGTTTTAAAATTTTCTTCAATTGTCCCTTATGCCACTAAATATGTCTCTTTGATGTATCAATGCCTGGAAGTACTAATATAATTTATTCATGAATCTGTGATATTATTATAGTCAATGGAGTTAATTGTCTTTTAAATTATATTTTAAAATGTCAGTGGAGGGCTAGCATTTCCATTAATATTTAATATCTAATCTTACAAACATATCATTCCTTATTTATTACATAATGAAGTATTTAAGTGCCATCTCCTAACATGAATCCCTAAAAAAATGTTAAAAAAAAACAGAATATAAGAAAGTAGCTATTTTTTCCATGCTTTGGGGGAATAAAATTTTCTCATTGATAAAAACTGGATTTTATTTCATTGAATGTTTTAAAATAAGCTTTCCCATTTGTTAAGTGTAAAGATATAATTTTTCTATAGTGGAAATATAGTTATGATTTCAAATACTATGGATTGCTCTTTCCCATTATCCCTACCCATAAAACTTAAGAGAAAGTAGGTTTCCTACCAAGAGAGCATATGAAAAGCTATAAAGATTGAGGAATTGGGGAGCTGGGGTTGGAGTGATCTAAGACAGAATCAGTAAAAACAAGTTGAAGAGAAGATAGAGGTTTAGCAGACATGAGAGGATTTCCTTGCTATATCTGGAATTGCTCTTGAGATCCGCTCTGTTATTCCACAAAGGATAAATAAGTTGTGAGGATCGAAGTGCCCTACAGCCCTTCCAGGGAACAAGGCACTCTAAGAAGTCAGAAGTTAAGATCATTAGCAATAATGGTAAGTGAAGGAAAAAGGTTAAGCTAATTGAGTACCTCCACCTGACTGAACATAGATTTTGTCTGAGTTTCAGTCATAAAATAGAGTAATCCTGGGGGCAGCTGGGTAGCTCAGTGGATTGAGAGCCAGGCCTAGAGATGGGAGGTCCTAGGTTCAAATCTGGCCTCAGACACTTCCCAGCCATGTGACCCTGGGCAAGTCACTTGACCCCCATTTCCTACCCTTACCACTCTTCTGCCTTGGAGCCAATACACAGTATTGACTCCAAGACGAAAGGTAAGGGTTTAAAAAAAATAGAGTAATCCTATTTTTTTTACTACCTCTTTTTTTACTACCTCTTTATGAGAGTGGTTGAAGAGAAATTATGAATCTTTGCAACCAAATTGTTTTTCTTGGAATTCTTGATTTGGGGCCTGTAGACTGACTTGACATTCCTTGGGTCTGGACAGAGCCACATGTGAATTAAATATCTGGGAGACCATCAGATCCCATTAGTATTAAGACATAGGAGTCACAGTGTCATGTTTCTTAATTTGCCAGCTTGGCAGGTGAGAATTTTGGCCCATGAAAGTCATGGAAGTCAGGGGATGTGATGGATGGGGACTGAGGTGAAATCTAGGATCAATTAAAGGATTCTGGAGGAAGGTTTGGATTGATCTTGAAAAGCCTGCACGTGAAGTGGTCGAGAGTTCTCTTCCATTCCTTTGGGTTTATGAAAGTAAGCTGTTCAGGCACTTATATATGTAAGCCATCTCTGGCAAGCTGGACCACAGGACTACACTGGACTAGGAATACAGAAACTCCATCTCTTGGACTCTGGTCCCTTCCTGAACTCAAGTCTGCTCCTTGGCTGGCCTTAATTTGGCTGGCCAGACCATGTGGATAGGTAGGCCACCAGGTCCCTGCTTATGAAACAGACCAGGGCTCAAGGAGAATGTAGGACCTGATGGAGCAGAAGTAATTAAGCTTGGGACTTACTTTAAGTTAGAAAGGCTGGAAACTTTATTTCTCTCTTTCTCTTTACTAATAAATACTTGTAAATTTAGTATAAAGTCTCTAAAATTAATTTGTATTCACAATAGCCATGAGCACTCAGAAAATGTTATAGTTGTTGAATGTAATTTTTTCCCTTTCTCTTCTATAGCCATAAGGATAGAACCATACACAGTTTTCATTCATGTGTGGTTGACTCTATTATGCTACTTCTGTGGTTAAATTTTAAAAGTTATCACAAAAGAAGGGGGTAGAATTTCTCAATGGATGTGATATAATTTACCTATTTAGATAAATGTATAAACATCACTCTCTTAGATTAGTGAGCACTGTCCACTATATAAGGGATAAAGATCAGGGATAGAGGTAGCCAGCTCTCTGAGAGCCTTGAAGAATTTGAAGCTTTTCCCAGTGTCCTCCAATGGGTGGAGTACTTAACACTTGGGTGAGCATAGAAATGCCAGCTCTTAGCCAGCAGCACCCCCTTGTGGTTAAATCTCCAAGGAACTAGTCCATTGGAGGAAGGGATGTTGAGAAGAAACAATTTCCTAATTGGCACTCAAAGATTATAAGCCCCTTCAAAAAGCCATATATATCCACAGGAAATAGCCTGCTAATGTAGAAGAAAGGATAGTTATGCTACTAAATCTTTCTCTTCCAGAGGAGTCACAGAATAGATTCCTATGTTGCAAAATTAGATGATCCATTAGGTCCTTGCCAGTTCTACAATTCTGTTATAATAATCAAGCTGACACTTCACAGAAGTCTTATCCTGATACTTCACCAAAGTATGAAGAAGATCACAATTTTTCAAAGGCTTTGCAAGCAGAATTGAAGTTCTGGCAAGTTAAGCAAATAATTCTGGGTGGACTGTAGGGTCACCTGTGATCCCTACTCATTGGAGGTCAGGAGTTCTGAGCTGCATTGGGAAAAAGTTGATTAGGTGTTAGTACTAATTCCAGCACCAAAATACCTCTAGCAGTGAAGATGGAGAGTAGGAGAGGTATTTTTGAGTTTCAAATCTCTGTGAGATGGGGAAATGATAGCAAGACCTAGTTACTCCTTCCCCAGGAAAAAAAAAAAACAGAGCACACCAGGAAGGACTGTAGGAAAATGTCCCTAGAAAATTATAACATTCCTTTGGTTTCTGATCATTGCTTCTCTATCCTGTGAGAGATATTCCTAGTAAAAAATAAGGAATGGAGAAGCATAGGAAGAAGAGAATGTGGATCTGAAAATAAAATATAATTTAATGTAAAAAATACAATGATCAGAAATTTAAATTGTTTTTTGTATAGGTAAGAGTCAGATGCAATAAAATTATGAATGTTAATAGTATTTCTATAACAGTTTGAGGTTTACAAAACACTTTACAAATATTATCTCATTTTATCCTCACAACAACCCTGGAAAATAGATGCTTTATTATTATTCCCATTTCAAAGATGAGGAGTCTAAGATCAAGTTCCAAGACATATGCTAGGACAAGCCACACAACTAGTAAGTAGACTCAGTTCTTCCTGATTCAAGTCGTCGCCCTCTATCTACTCTGCCACCTAGCTGCCCACCAAATAAATCTGTATTTAGGATCAGCCTTCAGGGCCATCCACCCTCATCAAGTGGTCTGCATTTTCACATGCTTTTTTTTCCTTTTCCAAGGACCCCTATTTCAGAGCCCTACCCAGCTCTGTCCTCCTTATCCCTCTCCTTCAAGCACCCTCCACTATATGACATTATATACCCATTGTTACATTTCCAAAAGGTTCTGCTCTCCAACAATATCTTTGCCCAGGTAGACTGGAATGTGTTTTCTCCTCATCTTTACTTCATTGAATCTCTACTTTCATAACTCATACGCAAAGCCTTTCCTGTGACTTATTCCCTATTCCCGAATTCTAAATGGTTTTTTTCTCTCTCATTTTAAATTACTTTGTATCACAGCACAGACTTTGTATTCACTTATATCCACATACAAAGTGTCTATGTTCATGCATTCCCCCCAGGAGAAAGTAAGTTCCTTGAGGGCAAAGAATAATGTTTCATTTCTGTCTTTGTATCCCCAGCATCTAACACAGTACTTTGTCCACAAGAAGCACTTACTAGATAGACTGATTAAAAGCTGATGAATTTAGAATTCATCATAGAACCAAAGATCTAGATAGGGCTCGCTTAGAGACCATTCAGTCCAATCCCTAATGGTACAGCTGAGGATACTGAGTCCTCGGGATTTTAAATGGCTCGTACACTGCAAAGCACATTTTAATAGAAGAGCAAGGCTTCCAACCCAGGGACTTTGATTCCAAATTTAGGATCTTTTCCCTAGATCTAAGGTTATTAGTGAGGTTTATATTCATATGAGGCATATGGAAAGCAATCATTGCTTTATAATTACATATCTCATATAGGACAAGGACTTTGAGATAATCCATATCCTTAGGTCTTTGTGGAGGTAGGATGGTTTCAAGGGCAGGTAGGTGGCACCATGAATATAGTGCTAGACCTAGAGTTAGAAAGCTGTTCAGTCTTTTTTCAATTATGTTTGATGCTTTGTGACCCCATTTGAGTTTTTCTGAGAAAAGACACAGGAGTGTTTGCCATTTCCTTCTCCAGCTCATTTTACAGAGGAGGAACCTGATGCAGTTAAATGACTTGCCCGGGAAAACATAGCTCAGAAGTATCAGAAACTGGATTTAAACTCACTGAAGATGAATCACGAAAACCTGGAGTCCTAAAGGCCTAGATGCAAATCCAGCCTCAGACATGTGACCTTGGGCAAGTCCTATTTGCCTCAGTTTTCTCATCTGTGAAATGGGGATATTAATAGCACCTACCTGCCAGGGTTGTTGTGAAGATCAAACAAAATAATTGTAAAGGGCTTAGCACAGTCCTTGGCACATAGTAAATGCTATATAAACCTTATTAGTAATTATTATTATAATTAATACCATCATGGATTATTTTGTGATTTTATCCATACCTTTTCATTTTGAGTGATTCTTGTCCATATGCTCCCATAGATCTCATACATAACAGGGCAATAGTGGAGAAAGGTGAAGGAGAGGGACAGATTCTCTGAGATGAGCTTTTTGATGGCCCTTAAAATCATGCCACTAAGTTGACCCACATGTGGGTATGGTACAAGATTTTAACTTTGTTTTAATCTCAACTCTACTTCATACTTATTTTGTGTGACTTTTGGCAAGTTTTTAAACTGCTCTGAATCTCAGTCTTTTCTATCTACAAAATTCATATAATCATATTTACCCTCCCTAATTAATAGCATTACCAAGAGGCTCAAGTAATACCTGCAAAATACTTTGTTACTGGGGCAGCTGGGTAGCTCAGTGGATTGAGAATCAGGCCTAGTGACAGAAGGTCCTAGGTTCAAATCTGACCTCAGACACTTCCCAGCTGTGTGACCCTGGGCAAGTCACTTGACCCCCATTGCCCAGCCCTTACCACTCTTCTGCCTTGGAGCCAATACACAGTATTGACTCCAAGACAGAAGGTAAGGGTTAAAAAAAAAAAAAAAACTTTGCTACCAAAAAGTGCTATCTAAATATAAGTTAGTAGGGCAGAAAGTGTAGTGTACACTACAGTGTGTAGACAGTGTATAAAAAGCATGCTTCCATGTCAAGAAGACCTGGGTTCAAGTCCTTCCTTAACACAACCTATAAATGTACCATCACTGCCCCCACCTACCCAACTCTCCCAGACTAATTAGAGCAGGGGATGGCATGAGTGATGGTGTTATTCATAAATGGAACACTTTGGTTGAAGCTCCCCAAACCAGGGTAATCACAGATCTGTTAAAAAATAATAATCATTAGGGCCAGCCCTGTATTGCACAGACATGCTGGGTCTTAAAGTATGCGTCTATACCTTCGGCCTTTGGTTTTGCAAAATACAACACTGTTAATCAGTATTCAGCAAGAAACAGAAAACATCGAACTGTCTCTGGTTTTTCATTTCAGTTTTATTCACTTGGCTACCCTTCACTGATTGGCTTTGACTGGAAAGTCATGTCTCACTTTGAGATCAAAACAGCAAGTGTTACTAAAGCTGGGCATGCTGCTGTTAAACTATTCCAATTAAAATAGTGGCTTTTCTGTTTGCAGCAGTAGCCAAAGCTGCTCTTTGGAGAGTCTTTCAAAACTCTGCTGTTTGGCCTTTAGAATACAAGTTTAATCTAATACCATTCCTTCTAGCTCCAGGAACACATTCAAGATTTTCTAGAACTGTACACTAGTGAGAAATTTTAGGAGTTCTTTAAATATAATGTAACCATCATTCAAAATAGGTCCCAGATTACAAAAGGCTCAAAAATAGAGCCAGTCCTTAGCAATAATCACATAAGTGAGCATAAAGAACCAGGTTTCAGTCTTTCGAACTCAAAATAAATTAGAGATTTGGACTAGACAAACTCTAAAGTAATTTCAGAACCTGAAACCTTCGAAGTCTGATTTTATGATTCTATTATGATGATCCCCATTTTACAAATAAGGAAACTGAGGCTAAAGACAGGCTAAGTGATGTGGCATAGTCATATAGTGATATGATAATCAGTGATTAGAAAAAGGACTCCTGACCCCAAGTCCCATATTCTTTCCACTATGTGACAGCTGCCTCTCAAGTAGCAATTTAATAGAACTTTTTTACAATATTCAGTCATAATCTGCTATAATCTAACTGAGAAATCTCTGGATCATAATGAGGCATCAGCATTGGTGTCCAGTCCATAGTTGGCATAACTTAGTAGCTGACATAAAGAAACATGAGACTCAAATAGCAATAATGGCCTATGAAGGTCAGTCAGTCAATAAACTTTTATTAAATTTCTACTATGTGCCAGGCCTCAGCATTATGAAATGAACTAATTTAGTCCCCTCTGCTATGTGGAGTTCTGGCTTTGATGAACCATTCCTAAACTGATGTCATCCCCTTGATGTTTTAAGTTTGCTGTGACCCTAGAGATAAGATTTTTAGTTTCAAAATTTTTAATTTTAATTTAAAAATCTAATTCAATTCAATAATTCAATTAACAAATCTTTATGCTCTATCCAAACTATACCAGGCAGTAGGAGATTGGAGTAGAAAGCTGAATCATGGTCCTTCTCCTTAAGGGGTTTATAGTTTATTGATAAGGTAAGATTTACAGACATAAACAATTCAAAAGCAATGTAAAATATTAGCTATGCAAAGATCCCAAATAAATAAACATATTTCAATACTTCAAAATTTATGAGTTCATTAGTATGGAAATGTAATTAAATGTCAACGTGTCTCCTGTAAGCAAATATTTGCATAATTCAAGTTTTTCTTTGCTATTATATGCTGTCTCCATGCTAGTTTTGCGATCTCTTTCTAGAACTCATCTAATTTCTTCTGGCTAGAAGGTCTATAATATATGTCCACCACAATATTTCTTCTATATATCCCATAACTCATCTTTACTGAAATGACCTCTACTGTATTTCCTAGCTTTGGCTCATGGATTTCTACTCTATGTATATTTTCTCATTATGTAATTTTCTTGTTATATAACTCTATCATATTTACTAATCTTTTTCTTTTTCTTTTCTTTTCTTCCTAGTAGATTATAAGCTCTTTGAGAGCAGGAGCTCTCTTGCTTTCAGCATGGTACACTTAGGGTACCAGATATGGAGTCATGGTAAGTCAGGTCAAATCTTGGCTCTGTCACTTATTATATCTTTGACCTTGACTAAGTCTCCTCCGGACTTCAGTTTCCTCATTTATAAAATGAAGATGTTGGAACTTTTAAGCTCTGAAGTGCCTACCAGCTCTAGAGCTAAGATCCTGTGAATTTATCCCCAGAGGCCTGTACAGTGCCTGAAACATAGCAGGTACTTAAAATGTTCTCTTTGAAAGATGAGTTTGGTGTTGTTTTTTTCCTTCAGGTGGCAGCTGCTTCTTAACATCTTGAAATCATACTCTGTAGATGATCTATTCTGCCTGTGCATAAAGTCAACTCCACACAATGCCATGCACACATGACTCAAAAGCAAAGAGTGTTATATCCTGTCATTATTTATGTTGACTTACAAAAATTAAAGCAACTTATAAACATCTGAGTAAACAGAAAGGAAAATTCACTTCATTCATTTTTATATGTTTCTCCTCTTAATGTCACTTCATTTAAAATACTTTCTGATCTTTGCCACCATATGGCACTTTTCCTCTCAAAATGACCTTTTATTTCATCCGGATGCATTTTATATATGATTATATATGCAAGTTGTTTCTCAAATGTTCCTTGAAGGCATAAATATTTTCACTTTTCTTTGGATCTTTAGGACATGGTAGACATTTAATTGATTGATAAATGGATTAAAACATCAAATGTTCAGGTGTTCAGTGAGGAGGTAGTCCTTCCAGTCTAGTGGTAAGCTTTCCTGAACAAATTAAAGTGAAATTTCTCACTTTAGAATCCTACAAATTTCACAGGATCTTCTGGTCCAGTGACTTAACTGTTCCAGAAATTTAGCCATTCAGATCATGTGCACTAACTCATTTACAGACAACTGAAATATTCAAGTATATCTGTTCCAAACTTAAAGTTGGTAATGATGAAATTTTAAATGATAACTTATAAGAGGAATGGCATGTCTTCTCTCGTGGCCTTTTTCAAATGTCAAATGATCTGGGGACAGTAATAAATTATGTAAAGTTATCTTGCATTAAGAGTAAGAAATAAAGAAAACCAGAAACCCTGTTATTGGACAGAGCTCTACCTCAGTAGGGGCTTTCCACGGTTTTAAAATGGAACTCCATGAGAAGAAGGAATTCAATATTTAGAAGTATTTTCAGTAAACTTTGCTGAAATGCAGATAATTCCATGCCTCAAATAATACTCACATTCAAGCCTAACTATCCTTACTATGCAAAATTTCTTTTTTTTTTTGTCCAAATCAAGAGTTGTTAACCAAGTGATGGAATACTATTGTGCTATAAGAAATAATGAACTAGAGGAATTCCATGTGAACTGGAACGACCTCCAGGAATTGATGCAGAGTGAAAGGAGCAGAACCAAGAGAACCATATACACAGAGACAGATACACTATGGCACAATCAAATGTAATGGACCTCTCAACTAGCAGCAATGCAATAATCCAGGACAATTATGAGGGACTTCTGAGAAAGAATGCTTTTCACATTCAGAGAAAGCACTGTGGAAGTAGAAACACAGAAGAAAAACAACTGCTTGATCACATGTTTCAATGGGGACATGATTGGGAATGTAGACTCTAAACGATCACCCTAATGCAAATATTAATAATATAGAAATAGGTCTTAATCAATGACACATGTAAAACCCAGTGGAATTACTCATTGACTATGAGGGGTATTGGGGGGAGGAGTGGAGGAAAAGAATATGAATCATGTAACCATGGGAAAATATTCTAAATTAATGAAATAAAATTTTTTAAAAAAAGTTCTTAACCAAGGAAAAGAGATGTAATTTCCTGCTGTGAACTGACAATGATAATGACAATGACAATAGCTATTACAAATTTTTCTTCGAAAATTCAATATGTGGCATTTTGAAAACACTTTTCTCTATTGATTAAATTCAACAAAAACAATTATATAACCATAATACAGAGGGTACTCTCCTAGAAATATGAAATTATATGCAATCTCTGCTCTTGAAGAGCTTAATGTCTAGTGTAGAGACTTTAAAATATATTAAAATGTCTTTAATATAAATTCATTCTAAGTCAAAAGGAAAGGGCTGTAAAAAATTCTATGAGTAAATATCACTAGAACATCATTATTTCCCTATATTCTGGTTAGTTGTCATTTAGTCATTGTATGAACCCATGCAGTGAAGGGAAGCCAGTTCTCCCAGTGCAGCCTATTACATTTCTGTATAATTTTAATTGCTGACAAGATTTTCCCTACATAATAATAGCTAATATTTATGTAACAGTTTAAGGCTTGCATATGATGTTGTTTGTACTTGTTTTTTGAAGACCAATGACATCATGAATGAGTACTGTCTTGAGTTATCCTGAACTGGATTTAAGTAAGGCAGAGTTACAAAAAAATCATAAGTCTCACTCTCTCTTCAAGAGTTATTGAAGTCCAGTGGCAAGACAAAGTCAGGATGACTGGCAAAGGCCCAGGATCCAATGGATGATTTTGGCATCGTTGATGTCTGATCATAATTTAAATTTTCCACAGCAACTGTTTCAAGCCGCCTTTGTGGCAGGTGGAACAAATTGTTCTCATCTACCTATTCTGGTGGGGAAATCTTCATATACATGGGGTAGAGATCCTGTCAGTTACTCTCAACCTGGTTTAACTTATCTGTGTTTTACAGGGGTCTGGCCTCTGCTATGCTGCAGCTTCTTGGAGTCCTTCTCAGACAACCACCTTGGGAAGTAGATACTTTTATCATCTCCACTTTGCAGATGAAGACTTTGAGGCCAAGAGAGATTAAGTGTCTTCCCCAAACACCTAGTATCTGAAACAGAATCTGAAGTCATCTTCTGATAACTCCCAGTCCAGTACTCTATGTACCACACCAATCTTTTTGTTGTTAAGTTATTTTAGTTGTTTTTTAGTTTAGTCATGTATGACTCTTTGTTATCCCGTTTTGCAGTTTTCTTAGGAAAGATACTCAAGTGGTTTATCATTTCCTTCACCAGCTAATTTTATGAAAGAGGAAACTGAGGCAAACAGGATTAAGTGACTGACCCAGCCTCACACATGTCGTGTCTAAGTCTGGATTTGAACTCATGAAAATGAGTCTTCCTGATAGTGTTCTACCCACTGAATCATTTAGCTGCCCCAAACTAGCACTATAATAACTAACATTTGTAGAGAGATTTAAAGTTTGAAAAGCATTTTATATATGTTATCTTCTATCTTGTTTGACTTTGACTGTTCTATGAGGTAAATATTATTATTATTATTTCCCCCATTTTATATATGAGAAAATTATGATTGCTTAAGGTCATATAGCTAGTAAGTGTCTGAAAAAGGATTTGAACTCAGGTCTTACTAATTCTGCATCTGGCATGATATTCACCTCTATAATTCCCATCCTTTGTTCCTGGTTTTTCCCCCTGATTTCAATAAGAACATGTCTATCTTCTCTTTTTCCTAACAAATAATAAAATACTTGAATATAGTAATTAGGTACCAAATACTGTTCTTTCTACTTCTATAACATCCCTCTCATCTGACCTCTTCTTGTTGTTGTCAAGGGCATCACCATCCTTCCAGTTATCCAGGTTCACAACATTGGTTTCATCTTCAAGTCTTCACTATCACTCACCCTGTATATCTTATCAGTTATCAAATCTTGTAGTTTATATCTCTACACCACTTAAATATATGCATTTATATGTACACATATGTCCCTCTAGAAAACTTCTTCTATTATGATACTGGTCCATCAATAACTCTCTCTTGAGATGTAGTCATTTCTGACTCAGATTAGAAGAACCTGAGTTCAAATTCAACATCATAAACTTTCTAGCTGTGGACCTGCTCAAGTCTCTTATGTATAAGACAAGGATAATAATTAAACTTACAACCTAGAATTGTTGTAAGGATAAAAATGAGATATCTATAAAGAGCTTTGCAAGATATTTGTTAATCAATATATATTTGCTAGCTATTATTATTATTTAAACCCTTATCTCCCATCTTAGAATCAATACTGTGTATTGGTTCCAAGGCAGAAGAGTGTCTAGATCCAGGCAATGGAACAGTTGCCTCTTTTATTTTATACCCAAGAATCATTATATTTGTTGGGAGTTGTAATCTTTGCCTCTAACAGTTCATTCTTACTTTATAGTATTTTCAATGAATTCCTAACTTCTTCCACTATCAAACACTATTACTGTTTACTGGACATGAAGAAGAGTTCCTGTACTCAGAAGTCTTCTGAGTCTGTATTCAGAACTCTTAATAACTGCCTGCTCGCTCTTAAATAATCTAGCAGGGCCAAGTGGATGACCACTTTTATCTGGGAATATAATCAGGCAAGCTAGGGTCTAGACAGAGTCATCATGAAGACTTAGCTGGATAAGTGGAGATCAGAAATGAGCATGATAATCTACCATGTTCTAATGGAAAGCATACTGGACTTATGACAATGGAAAGCAGATACAGGAGGCGTATAATCCTGGCTATATTGATTACACCTTGTGACACTGTGAGCAAGTCACTTAAACTCTCTACTCAAGACATCACTTTCCTAATTTACAAAATGAGGAAGTTGGTCTACATTATTTTTATCTTTAAGGTCTCTGATAATGATAATGATAATGGCAAAACTAAGATTAAAAGTTTTATGAGTACAATTGGAAGTGATAGTACAGACTGGTAAGATTTGCCATATGTTAGTTTATGGGCAGGATCAAGAAGTACCTGGTTTCAAATTTACACATGGCTAAAAGCGAATCCCACAAAAAAAGCTGTCTATTGCCATAAAAGGAACTGATAGAATCTGAATGCGGATTAAAGCATATAATTCTTCACTTTATTTTCACCATGAATATTCTCTAGTGTAAGCAATATGTATCTTCCATAACATGATGATGAACATGGAAATATGTATTGTATGATAACACGTACAACACACATATTATTTGCCATTTTGGGGAGAGAGGAGTAGGAGGGAGAAAGAGAACATGGATTGTAAAATGTCAGAAAATGATTGTTGAAAATTGTATCAACATGTAATCTGGTGTTATGATTAAAAATGATGAGGGCCAAGATCAAAAGGGAGAATAATATTTTAATAAAAGCCATACTGATAGAGATAAACTGACCACATGCCTGTAAGAAAACCTATTCCAACCTCACCCTCAGCCATTTACCTTCCCTCTCTCCGCCAGCTCAGGTAGCTAAAGAGGAAGTTCAAAGTCACTTGCCCCCTATTTAAAACAATCCCTCACCTTGAATACGTAATCCAAAACAGGAAACCCATTGGACCACGGGAAATGTAGTTCCAAGTATCCCAAGTAATTTTAAATGACACACTGGTAAAAAAATTAAGTAAATCCCAGCTTTTTCACTTGCTTTATGAAAAAATCTAAGATATATTTGTAATGAAACTCTATATCAACAAGTGATGGAATGGCAGATTTCCAATATAATTGAACTTATGCATCACCCAGCAGGGAATGAAGACATATATAGTAGAAATTAATAGGTTGTAACATATTACCAATGAAAAATTCTACAAAAGAGGACACAAAATATTGTCATAGGAATATGCCTGAAAAAGGAAATTGTCATAGCAAGACTGAGAAATAAGTGATAGATAATGATCCCATTGGTACCCATGCAACATTAAGAAATCTAAAGAAACATCCTCAGCACACTATATAGACTCCCTCTGGAAGATTTATGCTAAAACATGGATAAGATTTACATACAAAGGAAGGCATAGGTAGTTTGTGAGGTTTAAGAGAGGGAGTTGAGAGGAAGTACCTGCATCTATAAAATCATAAATCTATTGACAGACATATCAAAATATGTTACCATAGTGGCTGGGTAGGACAGTTGGGGGAATTATTAGAAGCCGGAAATATATCATGATCTAAGAACTTTTAGAGACATTGATAGTATTTTCAGCCATAGCAAGAAAAATTCCATAAAAATACAAGTGAGATTTGCTTCGAAATTTAAAACTTTATGACTTCATTTTTTTCTCTCAAGGGAGACTAATAATATGGTGCTAGTTTTACCTTGCGATTTTTTCAACTAAAGAAGAGGAAGAAAAAATTAGTAAGGAATGCTGATCACATGCACTTTGAAAAAAATTTTCTGGTTCAGTACAACATGCAAATCCATCAAACTAACCTACTTAATTTGAAAAATTCACCCTTAATAGCCACCCTAAAGATTTACAAACATTCTCGTAAATACTAATGGACTTGGCATCAGGGGATCTAAGTTCAAAACCCTGCCATTGGTATTTGCTTCCTGTGAGATATAAAGCAAAGACATTTACCCGCACTCTACCTCAGTTTCCCTATCTGTCAAATAAGGAGATAACTAGATTAACTCTAACTACCTTCCAGTTCTAAATCCATGATTCTATCTTAAGAGTATACAGTAAGGATATCTATTGTTTCTAGCTTTAGTAGTAAGTCAAGAAAAAGAAATTAAGAAACTATGTAGAGACCAAAATGACAGTATAACCCTTATTTGCAGAAAATGAAGTGGTTTACCTAGAGAACTAACCAAAAAAAAGTTTCATTAAAATAGGATACAAAATAAATTCACAAAAATTAATATTCTATACATTACTAAAAATTGGAATAAAAGTTCCTTTTAAAACAAAATATATATAATTGCATTTTATTTTATTTTTAATTAATTAATTAAGTTTTTTAGAATATTTTTCCATGGTTACATGATTCATGTTCTCTCCCTCACCTCTCCCAGAGCTGACAAGCAATTTCACTGGGTTATATATGTATTATTACTCAAAACCTATTTCCATATTATTCATATTTATAATACAGTGATCTTTTGAAAAAAAAAACAAAAACAGTCATATACCCATAGGACCAAATACTAAATCTTTCTCTAGATGTGGACAGCATTCTTTCTCATAATCTCTGTCAGGATTGTCCTGCATTATTGCATTGCTATTAGTAGCAAAGTCTATTACATTTGATTGTGCCACAATGTAAAACAAAATATATTAAATATATAATGATCAGTTAAAGTAAATTAGAGTTTTATAACAATTGAACAATGAAACTTTCTTTTACAAAAATAAAGGATCTAAATAACTGGAGAGAAGTTCAATGTTCATGGGTAGGCTGATGACACTAGCCAAGTTCATCTACCAATTAAGTATCTGATCATTTAAATTACCAAGAGATTACTTTATAGAATTAGCAAAAGAATAAAGAAATTCATTTTGGGGGATAAAAGATCAAGGAATCCTAGGAAATAATGAGGAAAAAGGAAGGAAGGAAGCTTATATTCCCAAAGCTCAAACTATATTAAAAAAGAATCATTTATGAAAAAAATGGTACTACATAAAAATAGAAAATTAAATTATAGTGTCGCATCATGTCTCTCCTAGAAGGGCATGATTTTTGTCTTTAATTTGTATTTTTTAGAATCAAAGAGCCAGCCAAAATCAAAAGAGACAGATGGGGATATGAAAAATGATTAAAATAATATTAATTTATCATCAATATTCAACAAGGTATTACTCAACCCTGTGTACATAACCAAACAGCCAGGTGGTACCAGGCCTGGAGTCAGAAACACTCATCTTCTTGAGTTCAAATCTCGTCTCAGAAACTGTGGGACTGATGGAAAATCACTTAACCCTATTTCCCTCAGTTTCCTCCTCTGTAAAATAAGAGGAAAATGGTAAACCTCTCCATATATCTGCCAAGAAAACCTCAAAATTGGGGTCATGGAGTCAGAAATGAATAAAACAGCTGAACAACAACAAAATACATAAAACCCAACATATGTGACAAGCAGAAAGATGGTTTTATTGTGCAATTTAATTCAACTGAAACCAAAGGATTCAATTCTATAAAAATGATCATAGAATGATACTTCATTGATTCTTACATAAAGAAAAATGAAGATGGCCTGTATTTTGGGGAGTTTAAGGACAGAGAATGGATGTTTTACTTTATCATTGTAAAGAATTTTCAAGTAAAAGGTAATTTTCTCCTAATATAAATTGACACTTTCTCCAAATAAGCCCCAGGACTATAAGCCCCAGGACATTAAATAACTTGCCCAGGGTCAAAAGGGGAGGGATAAAAAATAGGGAGAAGGAAAACACACATTTGTTAATTTCCTCCTATGTGCTAGGTATTACACTAGGCAGTATATATACACACTAGGTATATATATATATAT
>NC_058131.1:537765027-537896018 GCF_016433145.1 Gracilinanus agilis
CCTCCTCCTCCTCCTCCTCCTCCTCCTCCTCCTCCTCCTCCTCCTCCTCAAATCTGTGAGAGACCATACAGCAAAGAGAGCAACAGAGAAGAATATAACACTTTATTTAGACTTAAGCATTGGCTGTGTGTCACAAAGGGAAGCCTAAAAGGGAAAACACTGAAAGTACAACCTAAGATAGGGATGGTGAATGTTTTATCCCATTAGCCTAATTAGGCATTAACAGATTAGGCTGGCTGATGTGAGTGGCACCATAGAAGTGACACTTTTTAAACAAGGTCTTATTTGGTTCTCACAGTACTTATGGCTTTAGCAAAGAAGACTTGAAAGAACCTAAATATAATTGTCTCTTTGAATGGTGTCACCCACACTAATTATGGCCAAAATCCAACACATAATCCAGGTCAGTCACGTAAAAGGCTATGGTGTGGAATCAGTAACCACAGTAACCCAAGTCAAAAATAAATAAAACTTGAGGGGGAACAAGTTGTACTTCCATGCCCATCAGAATCAAGAGAATGAGAACGGAGAAAGCAACCTAAGTTAGGCTGTGCTGACTAGGTTAGCATCATGTAGCAGGATCATAAATTAGCAGAGTACGTGTGCCTGGAGATTTAAAAAATTTCCAAAAAATCAACTAGTCAGAGAGGTAGGATAACAGTGTACAGAAGTTAGTTAGGAAGACTTGGGTTCAAATCCTACCTCTGCCATGTATCAAATGTGTAACCCCAGGCAAAGAATTTAACCTTTCAGAGCCTCCAGACAATTCTCTAAGACTTGGCTGGGGAGAAAATTCCCACTGTTAGAGGAAGTCCCTCACTGAGAGCTCCCTCTACCAATGAGATCATAGCTCTACTTAAAAACAACAACAACAACAACAAAGAACAACAACAAAAAAGAAAAAATATATATATATATAGTCAATAAGGGTGTAAGGTTTTGGGTTCCCCAAGCAAACACAAAAACTGTTCCATCTATGTGTGTGTGTGTGTGTATGTGTAGACATACATACATACATATATATATATATATATATATATGTGTATATATATATTTATATACATATCAGTTTCAAGCTGATTCTGGGGTGAATAAGTCAATTGCCCAATGATCAAAAAGTAAACCTACAGGTTGCCATCCCTCTCTCTCTAACTCTACTCCAAGTCTTCCAGTGCTGGGGGAAGAGAACCAGAAAGCATAGAAAAAAAGTATTTGAAAAGAACAACTCCTAGAGTCAACTCTCTCAGGTTGACCAGTCCTGTGATCACCCCTTACCCCTCTCTTGCCCACTGTTCCCTCCAACCCAGTCCCATGCCACAGACAGCCATGTGGCTCCCTGAACAAGAGATCCTTTTGATCTCCCTGCTAGCCAGCCTCTGAATGCAGAATGGGAATTCTCTGAGTGGCACAGGAGCAGAGTTAGGACATCTTAAATCAGGACTAACCTGGAGGCAGCTGGTGCTGGGGCAAAGCAGCAGCCTTCCCTTGCTCTGGCCCCTTTTCCAAATGTTCCCCAGGCAGGAACCAAGGCAGGCCTGCTGGGAGGGAGGCCAGCCCGGCTCCTTCAGTGTCCGTGACCCCGGTAGAAGGCTGATGCACAGAGGAGGTACCCAGCTTCCTTCCTGGGCTCTCATGAAGGGCAGCTTCCCTCTCACCAAGCTGAGGAGGGAGCCGGAGAATACGGTGATGCAGCTGGGGGCTGGGAAGCTTTGAAGATAAAAGAGATGGAACAGGTGACATTTGTCTAGGCGTGTTGGCTGGTGGGGATGAATTATTAAACAGAGTGGTGACAGGTGCAGGTGATGGAGGGGAAGGTCTCTTCTCTTTTGCCCTTGGTAGGGGAGAGCCAAAGTCTACTTTGTGGGACCCACTCAGAGGCAAGGCTTGCTGGCTGCTCGGGGGCAGCCCAGCTTTCCTGTTGATCCTGGCCTCTGGGAGGGGGCGGACGGTTCTCCTGGTGTCAGGGAAACCCAGTCTTTTCCATTCATTGACTTCATCTAGACTCTCACTCTGCATCACCTTCAGGAGGGCTTTATTCACGGCTCCCACCAGGCCAGAAGATTCATTGAGAAGAGGTGCTTGTTCTCTGGTCAGTGGCTGGGCCCTGTCTCCTTGGGGCCTTTTCCCCTGCCTCTTGGCTGGCTTTGCTGGGACCTCCTCTCCAGGGAGTGTGAGCAGATCTGCTTTGGGGAAATACTCAGACTGGGTGGCAGAAGGAAGAGGAGCCCCCTCTCCTGTGTCTCGGCCATGGAAAGAAGTATTCCTCTGCTCAGAATCAGGTTGGGTTTTAACAACTCTCTGCACCTGAGCAGACAGATCCTGGACTTTGGTCACCACTCTGGTGACCGGTCTCTTCCTCCGTGTCTTCTTGGTTGGTTTCTGACCACACCTCTCTGCTTCTAGGCCCTTCTCAGAGTTCTCCCACCTCTCCAATGAACCAGCTCGCTGACTGTCAGCCCTAGGAGATCTGCCCTGTGGCACCTGAACACCAGGAGCAACAGTTTTGGGGGAAGCTCCCCCCATGGAGTTACAACTTGCAGGAAGTGTCTCTCCTCCTCGTGTAGCATTCTCATAGCCAGCCAGCGAGCCCCTGAGGTCTGGCTCTAACCTTAGGGGCCTGGAGATTTCTGGAGAAAAGCTATCTCTCCTCTGTCGTGGGGAGGAAAAAGTCCTATTCAGGGGCAAGTTCCCCCTGTCTTCCAGATGCCGAAGACTGGACTTCGTCCAAGAATGAGAAGGGAAGCTGCCTGAAGAAACCCGGTCTCCCCTCCTTGATCCAGGAGTTGTTTCTTGCCCCCCTTGCTCTTTCCTTCTCAGTCTCTTCTGCAGAAGCTCCTCAAAGCTTTCCCTTCTCTTGCCAAACCTTTTGGGTTTTTTGTTCTTCAGAGTTGTCCTCTTGTCCAAAGAGCCTGCCAGTGGTTCCACTTGCAAGCTTCCAGAACTCTGGAAATAGTCATCCTCAAATTCCAGGCCCCCAGACAGCTCAGGAAGCTTCCCCTCCTGGTTCCCCATCTTAATCCCGAGGATGTGGTGTGAGCTCAGCAGATTGGCCAGCAGCCTCTCTTTCTCCGCAGTGAGCTTGTAGAGCTCAATGAGGATATCTTTTGTAGTGGTTTGCTTGAAAAAAATGTCCCCCGGATTCTCATATGGCTGCTGCATGAGGCTGATGGTATCTGACCCCTCCCTGACTTGATAGCAGTTTTGAAACCCTTTATTGGATTTGTCTAGAGTTACAGTACCCTTATATGAAAATCCTCTGACTTTCCCCTTTGGAAGATAGAAGCTGATGTAGCAGAGTTCAGTAATGGGTTTGTGCAATTGAAGGGTGGAGTGAGTGCCTTCCATTATGCTCACCTAATTATTCATGCATCAGAGTGGTCTGTCTGTGGTTGAGATTCTCAGGCTCTAGTGGTGGACCATGTGATGGTGGGAATGCACAGAAGGCAGCTGACAGTCATCTCCCGTAAAAAGGGTGCCTGTAAGAAGGAATGAGGGGGAGAAAAGTAGCTCGTCCAACAGAGTTTGTACAAATCAGGCACAGAATTAAAATAAAGCAAAATGATTGTAAGATCTAGAGCTAAGAGGGACCTTGGGAAAAACCGAGTCCAACTTCTAATTTTGCAGATGAATTAATTAAGATCCACCATTCAAACCATTAGCATCACCAAAGGAAAAGGAAGTGATTGTAGACCTCTTACCTTCTGGACCATCCATGACTAGCCCCATCTTTTCTCTAAGCTGGAAGTTTGGATATTGCCAAATATAGAACCTTTGTATTTAATAAAAGAAAAAAGGGGATGTGTTCTTGATGGTTGTGTGGCATAGTAGATAGATTGCCACGCCTGGAGTTAGGAGAGTTCATCTTTGAATTCAAATCTGGCCTCAGACATTTACTGGTTGTGTGATCCTGGGTAAATCACTTAACCATGTTTGTCTCAGGTTCTTCATCTGTAAAATGGTCTGGAGAAGGAAATGGCAAATCACTTCAGTAGCTTTGCCAAGAATAACCCAGATGGGGTCACAAAGATTCAGATATGACTGAGAACAACTGAACAGGAACAGGATAGCGGATAGAGAATAGGACTTGGAATCAGAATTCTAATTTCTTAGAATCTAAATTCTTATTCTGCCACAGACATTTTACAATTACATTACACTGGGCAAATCACTTCATCTGTCTCAGCCTCATCTGTAAAATCTTTTTAACCTGTAAAATAGGTATAATAGCATCTACCTTACATTGTTTTTTGTGAGGATCAAAGATGGTAACATACACAAAGTCCTTTGTAAAGCTTATGGAGCAGCTAGGTGGCAAAGAAGATAGAGTACTAGACATGAAGCCAGGAATATCTAAGCCCAGAAGTGACTCAGACAACTGTTAGCTATGGGAGCCCAGAAAAATCACTTCACTTTTTTTTGGCTTTAATTTCTTCAAATATAAAATTAAATTGGAATAATAATAATAGCACCTACCTTACAGAGTTTCTGGAGGATCAAATGAGATAATAAAATATTATTAATTATACATAATTAATAAAAATAAAAATAATAATGTAAAAATACATCAGGGCATCTGATGACTCAGTAGAGTTCAAGTTTGGTCTCAGATATTATTTAGTAGTTGTATGACCCTGGACAAATCACTTAAATTTTATTTGCCTCAGTTTCCCCAAGTATAAAATAAGGAATAATAACTAATATTTACCTTGAAGGGTTGCTGGAAGGATCAAATGGGATTTTAAGTTTAAGGGGGAAAAGTACTTTTACCATATTGGGATAGGGTTCAGGGAGAGATATGCACTGTAAAGTATCACTGGTTACAAGGCTGAATAACATTCCTTTCCCTCTAAACAACAGCTCGTGTAGTTTAAAAGCTGTTTTTTTTAAATTTATTTTTGGAAAATACTGTCCTGACACTTCATCATGATGTCAGCAACAATGACACTGGCTATGACAATGGGTTACACAGAGCTTGAAAAGCTTCAAGTGAAGGTCTGGTATGAGGTGGTATGTCTATACTAGCTACACTTAGAGAGGCTCCTCATCAGAATATCAGTCACCAGGTGATGACATTTTTGTCACATAAATTAATGAAGACAGTTTGTTAAAGTATCTAGGGACTGAGATTTTCATGAACCAGCTAATACTCCAGATTCTAAATGTTTCTAATCTGGTTAACTTCTCCCTGTTTCACTGAGGACAACTGAAGCTCCATATATTTTTATTTGTGAGAAGGCAGGCCTTTTTACTCCATTTGCTCCCTGCTACTTCCAGAATGAAATATAAAACTCCTCTGTCTGTCTTTAAGTCCTTCACAACCTGGTCCTTTTCTACCCTTCCATTCTTCTTACATCTTCTTACTCTAATACTCTTCCCACACTCTGTAGTCCAGTGACACCGACCTCTTTGCTAGTCCTCCAACAGGACACTCCAAAACTAGATGCCATTTTCATTGGCTGGTCACCATGTCTGGAACATTTCAGCCTCTGTGTCTCCATCTCCTAGTTTCACTCAGGTCTCAGCTAAAATTCCAAGAGGCAACAAGTTTTTCCCAGTACTCCTTACCCTTAATGCTTTTCTCTGAGATTACCTTCATTTTATCTATATCTTCTTGCAAATGGTTATTTGTAAATTGTCTCTCCCTAGACTGTGAGCTCCTTGAGACCAGAGACTATTTTTTTTTCTTTATTTGTTTGTTTGTTTTGTTTTTTGTTTTGATTTTGTGTTTTTCTCTGTATCCCCAGAGCTTAACCAAATGCCTGGGACATAATGAGAACTTAATGCTGACTTGACTTTTATTGGGGGTAGGAGAAGAGCTGGAGGGTTAAAGAAGAAATGTAGGGAAGGTAGTGATAGCAATCTCAAAACATAAATGAGAAGAGTA
The DNA here is from genome assembly GCF_016433145.1 of Gracilinanus agilis. Classification (NCBI taxonomy): domain Eukaryota; kingdom Metazoa; phylum Chordata; class Mammalia; order Didelphimorphia; family Didelphidae; genus Gracilinanus; species Gracilinanus agilis. The sequence continues at coordinate 537,770,912 of NC_058131.1, forward strand.
TCATTGAAATACCTAAAAATATGCAGAAGATAATGGAAGGAAGTTCAAAAGGTAATACAGATGAACAAGGTAGAGTTGGACCTAATGAGTTAAATTAGTAAAAAACTCAAAAAAAACCAAGCTAAATATAATACTGATTTATAATGTCAGATGGCAATCCTCTTCCATTCTTCGTACAGTAGGACCTTGTTTTACTCAAACTCAACATACATAAATTCAGGTATATGTGATTGGTGATCCAAAAAAAAAAAAAGCAGCAAAATATTTAAAATAAAAAACTTCAATGTCATGCTAAATCCTCACCCATCTTCCCAGGTGGCAAATCTCTCAGCTATTTGCCCAATCACTCTCATTCTTGCTCTAGGAAGCATTCATGTGAGTCATTACAATGTTTTGCACCAAATATTAGCTCCCACACCAGTCTTTATAAGGAGTTCTCACAAATCTTGTCTCCCTCAGAACAATGCTTCTCATTGTTTCCTTAAAGCTATTTGGTTTTTAATAATAGCCCCCCAAATACAAGAGTAGTTTTTCTGGTGGCTCTAATAAGCCTAAGAAAAATTGCAAAGTACCTAGGTATGTTCATATAAAAAATACTTATTAACTAATAGGGCTTACTTAAAAGGGTCTTGGAATATATTGGTCAATAAAATTGAAGTCCTGCTACATGCTAACATTTGCTGATATGTATCAAGTTAATAATAATAGAAAACAAATTTAGCAATAAAAGAAACACCATGATAAAGATATTAAAAAACCAAGCCAAGATACAAGTCGGAGGTAGAAGTATAAGACAAAGAATGTAGGATTTGGAGTTATAAAACCTCAACTGGACTCACAGTTTCGTAATTTATTACCTGTATGATCTTGGGTATCTGGTCCTCAGTGTTCTTATCTTTAAAATGAGGGAACTGGGCTAGATAACCTATAGATACCTTCTAGATCTAATATTTATAATCCCGTAACAGCCCTCTTGGGGCAGCGAAGTGGCAGAGTGGATAGAGTGCCAGACTTGGAGTTAGGAAGACTTCATCTTCCTCAGTTCAAATCTGACCTCAGACATTTACTAGCTAAGTGACCCTGGGCAAGTCACCTAACTCTGCTTGCCTCTATTTCCTTATCTATAAAATGAGATGGAGAAGGAAATGGCAAACCACTCCAGTGTCTTTGCCAAGAAAATCTCAAATGTGGCCAATGAAGTCATGTATGACTTAAAAATGACTTGAACAACAACTGATAAAACAAGCCCTTGTGATTCGCAGTGTATTAGGAATGTGATTCCACTGTTATGGACTTTCTTAGTTTCTAAAATTCCACCACAAGCAATTTATTTCTTTGGATTATGTTATTTCCAGATCTAATAAAATGAAATTGCCCCTTAGAAAAGGTGATCCATGAAAACCAGTTATCAGCTATCATTATATTATCATTTTTAAACTGATGACTAATATTTTTATTCCTCACATTTCATACAATCAACAAGGTGCCTCTTTACAATGATCTATAAGCCTGGGAGTACAAATATAGTTATTACCATTTGATAAATAAATTGAAACCTAGAAAAGTTAAGTGACTTGTTCAAGAGTCATACAACTTATGTGTCAGTCCTAGAACTCAAACCCAGGTATCCTTGTTCCAAATCTAGTGCTTTTTTAACTTCACCAAGGTAATCAAGAGCTGAGCAAGGAATAAGACATGCAACCAGTTGAATGCTGGTAAATTTTAACAAACAGCTGTAGGGTAGTAGTGGGTTCTATAAGTGGCACACATTTAAGTTTAATCTGTTTATTAACAGGTTCTCCACCACTTTCTAAAGCCTAGAAAATCAAGAAACAATAAATCAAGCCAGTTAAGATGGCGGCAGAGTAAGGAGCAGCACTGCTTGATCTCTCCTAACCAAAGCATACAGGACTCCTTAAGGGGACATAAAAACGAATCCAGACGAACGAAGGGACACCAAAACAGGGCTCAGCATTGAAGCTACATGGAATCAGGGCATTTCCATGCTATAAAGGGGTGAAACAGCTCTCACTAAAACACGAGAGGAAGAAGCCCCTCTCCCACCCCCCACACCACATACAACTCAGAGGCCAGCACACAAGAGTGAAAGCAGGTTTGGGGCACCCATTAAGTCACTGGCAGCTCCAGGGCTTGTTCCTGAGAGCAGCAAGACTTAGGACCCCAAGAGGCTAAAGAACGCGCACGGACTTTCCTGAGCATCTGTGCGGGTTAAGGCAGTGCCCTAGGCGCGGACAAGGATCTCAAGCCCAGGCTTGGACCGTGAGTGGGGACCCTGTGCAGACGGGAGCATGCAGTGGGAGTACGGCAGTGGAAGCAGTGACCAGGGACAACCAGAAGCCTCGACCCCGAGAACAACGGGACATGAGACCTCTGGAGCCTAGACAGACCCTGAGTGTGAGGATAAAGCGCAGAAGGTGCTGCTAACAACAATGGCAAGCCAAAATCGGGAATCCCAGAAGAGAAAGATTAACAAGAAGAACTCTGGAACACTCGACAACTTTACACAGAAAATCCAGACAACAGAGGGGAACAAGCAAGAAATCATATCCAAACCTTTCCAAAATAATGAAAACTGGTCACAAGCTATTGAAGTGATGAAATCTGAGATGATGAAAAAGATGGAAGAGATCTGGCAAGAAAATAACAGTTTAAAAGGCAGAATTTCACAATTGGAAAGTGAGGCACATCAACTGAAGACCAGGAATGACCAGATTGAAAAGGAAAACCAAAAGATTATAACCAAACACTAGTCCCTAAAGGCTAGAATTGAGCAATTAGAAGCTAACGATCTCTCAAGACAGCAAGAACAAATAAAACAAAGTCAAAAGACTGATAAAATAGAAGGAAACATGAAATATCTCAATGAGAAAGTGACAGATCAAGAAAACAGGGCTAGAAGAGACAATTTGAGAATCATTGGTCTTCCAGAAAAAGCAGAAATTAATACAAACTTGGACTTCATACTAAAAGAAATTATTCAGCAAAAATTGCCCTGAAGTTCTACAACAAGAGGGTAATATAGACATTGAAAGGATCCATAGATCACCCTCTACACTAGACCCAGAAAGGACAACCCCCAGGAATATAATAGCCAAATTCAAGAGCTTCCAAGTAAAAGGAAAAAATCGTACAAGAAGCCAAAAAGAGACAATTCAAATATCAAGGACCACCAATCAGGATCACACAGGATCTGGCAGCCTCCACGCTAAAAGACCGCAAGGCTTGGAATATGATATTCAGAAAGGCAAGAGATCTGGGTCTTCAAGCACGGATCAACTACCCATCAAAACTGACTATATACTTCCAGGGGAAAATATGGGCATTCAAGAAAATTGAAGATTTCCAAGTATTTGCACAGAAAAGACCAGGGCTAAATGGAAAGTTTGATATCCAACCACAAAAATCAAGAGAAACATGAAAAGGTAAATAAGAAACAGAGGGGAAAGAAAGAAAACTCATAATTTTTTAAATTTGACTGTTTAAGGGCTTCAATAAGATCTAATTATCTGTATTCCTATGCGGAGAAATGCTGTGTATAATTCTCTGTAGTAAACTCTATTCACTATTATAGTATTCACTATCATAGCAATCAAAAGAATAATTCATTGGGAGAGGATGGAATACCAAATGGTCTAAGATGACATGGGGGGTGGGAAAGAGGGGGGTGAATAGTAGGGGACACCAAGAGAAACTTGAATGAATAAGAAAAATAGGATACTCTATTACACACAAAGAGGGCATGGGAAGAGGAGGGGACAAATACTATTATAAGAAGAAGAGGAAGAGAGCATTAAGAGGTAATATTTAAACCTTACTCTCAGTGTAATCAACCCAGAGAGGGAAGAGTAGCTATATTATCCATTGGGATAAAAAACTCTATCTAACCCTACTGAGAAAGTCAGAAGGGATAAACCAAGGGGAGCAGGGGAGTGGGGAGGTCAAAAAAGGGAGGGGAGAAAAAGGGGGAGGGAATTCATTAAGCCTTTAAAAATAAAAAGAGGGGAATAACATGGGAGGGGGTAGAAAGGGAAGCTAATCAAGGGAGGGGATAAGGGATACCAGCTTAAAGCAAACCACTGGTTTAAAAGAAAATAGTGTAAGAAGAAGGGGAGGGATTGAAAAAAAAAGATCAAGAATATCAAGGGAAATAATGAAAAAAATGTGAAGAAAGGGGGCCTAGCAGTATCAGATATTAAACTATACTATAAAGCAGCAGTCATCAAAACAATATGGTACTGGCTAAGAGATAGAAGGGAGGATCAGTGGAATAGACTTGGGGTTAATGATGTCAGCAAGACAGTGTATGATAAACCCAAAGAGCCCAACTTTTGGGACATGAATCCACTATTTGACAAAAACTGCTGGGAAATTTGGAAAACAATATGGGAGAGATTAGGTTTAGATCAACATCTCAAACCCTACACCAAGATAAATTCAGAATGGGTGAATGACTTGAATATAAAGAGGGAAACTATAAATAAGTTAAGTGAACACAGAATAGTATACCTGTCAGATCTCTGGGAAAGGAAAGATTTTAAAACCAAGCAAGAGTTAGAGAAAATTACAAAATGTAAATTTAATAGTTTTGATTATATTAAGCTAAAAAGCTTTTGTACAAACAAAAACAATGTAGTCAAAATCAGAAGGGAAACAACAAATTGGGAAAAAATCTTTATAATGAAAAACTCTGACAGGGGTCTAATTAGTCAAATATACAAGGAGTTAAATCAATTGTATAAAAAATCAAGCCATTCCCCAATTGATAAATGGGCAAGAGACATGAATAGGCAATTTTCAGGCAAAGAAATCAAAAGTATCAATAAGCACATGAGAAAGTGTTCTAAATCTCTAATAATTAGAGAAATGCAAATGAAAACAACTCTGAGGTATCACCTCACACCTAGCAGATTGGCTAAAATGAAAGAAGGGGAGAGTAATGAATGCTGGAGGGGATGTGGCAAAATTGGGACATTGATGCATTGCTGGTGGAGTTGTGAACTGATCCAACCATTCTGGCTGGCAATTTGGAACTATGCCCAAAGGGCTATAAAAGACTGCCTGCCCTTTGATCCAGCCATACCATTGCTGGTTTTGTTCCCCAAACAGATCATAGATAAACAGACTTGTACAAAAATATTTATAGCTGTGCTTTTTGTGGTGGCAAAAAACTGGAAAATGAGGGTATGTCCTCCAATTGGGGAATGGCTGAACAAATTGTGGTATATGCGGGTGATGGAATACTATTGTGCTCAAAGGAATAATAAACTAGAGGAGTTCCACTTGAACTGGAAAGAGCTCCAGGAACTGATGCAGAGTGAAAGGAGCAGAGCCAGAAGAACATTGTACACAGAGACTGATATACTATGGTAAAATCGAATGTAATGGACTTCTGTACTAGCAGCAATGCAACGACACAGGACAGTTCTGAGGGATTTATGGTAAAGAACGCTACCCACATTCAGAGGAAGAACTGCAGGAGAAGAAACACATAAGAAAAACAACTGCTTGAACGCATGGGATGAGGCGGACATGATTGGGGATGTAGACTCGAAACTACCACACCAATGCAACTATCAACAATTTGGAAATAGGTCTTGATCAATGACACATGCTAAAACCAGTGGAAATGTGCATCGGCCATGGGTGGGGGGAAGGGGGGGGTGGGAAGGGGAAAGTAGGAGCATGAATCATGTAACCATGTTAAAAATGAATATTAATAAATGTTTAAAATTTAAAAAAAAGAAAAAAGAAAAAAAAGAAACAATAAATCAAGACAAGGTGTAGAATTTGACCATTTTCAAATGTGTAAATGCAACATTAGCCATCAGGCTGACTCCAATATGTAATCCTTGAATATCACAAATTTTTGTTAGGGCAGGAATGGAAAGCAAAACCAAATGGGAAAGTCTTAGAGATTGAGGTGGGGAAGTTGCAGCAGAAAGGAAGTTGGTACTTGTAGAGAAGAATAGGTCATTGAAATAAGACAGGAGGATATTAAGGACAAACCTTGCCTGTCCCACAATTTTCCCCAGAGAAGAATTTGCTTAAACAGTTTACCATTTATAAAACCCTGCTTGGCATTTTCCAAGAATTAATACCTATACAGACTCCTAAAAACAGATGCAAAACTACCTGTTACAAAATAAACTTGGATTTTTTTCCATTTTTATTTTCTCTGCTTTGAACAAACAATAGAAAAACATCACAGGCTCAACCCTTCATTGAGCAAAATTATTCATTAGTTTAACTTGCAAATACAGGAGTAGTAAGAAATAAGGTCTGAATTTCAATGCAGAGGTAGGAGGGGAGTAATAGCTTTATTGTGGGGTGTCTTGTTGTGAGTGGAGGTATCCCAGTTGTTTTTCCCTCCTCCTCCCCCTCCTCTACTTTTCTCCCCTAAATCCTCTGGACTTTCTATCATTCCTGGTACCTAAGTAATCAGGACCAGAGAAATACTACATAAAAAAGGGAAAGTGGCATTAGTCCTTTTTTTTAGACATTTATTAATATTCGTTTTTAATCTGTTTACATACTTTATGCCCCTACTTTCCCCTTCACCCCCCCCCTCTCCCCCCACCCATGGCCAACGCACATTTCCACTGGTTGTAACAAGTGTCCTTGTTCAGGGTCTATTTCCCATTCATGTCCAACTCAGTCCATGCATTCAAGCAATTGTTTATCTTATATGTTTCCTCTCCTGCAGTCCTTCCTCTGAATGTGGGTAGCATCTTTACCATAAATCCCTCAGAGCTGTCTTGTGTCATTGCAGTGCTGCTGGTACAGGAGCCTATTACATTCGATTTTACCATAGTATATCAGTCTCTGTGTACAATGTTCTTCTGGTTCTGCTCCTTTTGCTCTGCATCACTTCCTGGAGGTCTCTCCAATTTGCATGGAATTCCTCCAGTTTATTATTCCTTTTAGCGCAATAGTATTCCATCACCCGCATATACCACAATTTGTTCAGCCATTCCCCAATTGAAGGACATACCCTCATTTTCCAGTTTTTTGCCACCACAAAAAGCGCAGCTATAAATATTTTCATACAAGTCTGTTTATCTATGATCTGTTTGGGGAACAAAACCAGCAATGGTATGGCTGGATCAAAGGGCAGGCAGTCTTTTATAGCCCTTTGGGCATAGTTCCAAATTGCCAGCCAGAATGGTTGGATCAGTTCACAACTCCACCAGCAATGCATCAATGTCCCAATTTTGCCACATCCCCTCCAGCATTCATTACTCTCCCCTTCTTTCATTTTAGCCAATCTGCTAGGTGTGAGGTGATACCTCAGAGTTGTTTTCATTTGCATTTCTCTAATTATTAGAGATTTAGAACACTTTCTCATGTGCTTATTGATACTTTTGATTTCTTTGCCTGAAAATTGCCTATTCATGTCTCTTGCCCATTTATCAATTGGGGAATGGCTTGATTTTTTATACAATTGATTTAACTCCTTGTATATTTGACTAATTAGACCCCTGTCAGAGTTTTTCATTATAAAGATTTTTTCCCAATTTGTTGTTTCCCTTCTGATTTTGACTACATTGTTTTTGTTTGTACAAAAGCTTTTTAGCTTAATATAATCAAAACTATTAAATTTACATTTTGTAATTTTCTCTAACTCTTGCTTGGTTTTAAAATCTTTCCTTTCCCAGAGATCTGACAGGTATACTATTCTGTGTTCACTTAACTTATTTATAGTTTCCCTCTTTATATTCAAGTCATTCACCCATTCTGAATTTATCTTGGTGTAGGGTTTGAGATGTTGATCTAAACCTAATCTCTCCCATATTGTTTTCCAAATTTCCCAGCAGTTTTTGTCAAATAGTGGATTCATGTCCCAAAAGTTGGGCTCTTTGGGTTTATCATACACTGTCTTGCTGACATCATTAACCCCAAGTCTATTCCACTGATCCTCCCTTCTATCTCTTAGCCAGTACCATATTGATTTAATGACTGCTGCTTTATAGTATAGTTTGATATCTGGTACTGCTAGGCCCCCTTCCTTCACATTTTTTTTCATTATTTCCTTTGATATTCTTGATCTTTTGTTATTCCAAATGAAATTTGTTATAGTTTTTCCTAATTCAGTAAGGAAGTTTTTCCGTAGCTTGATAGGTATGGCGCTAAATAGGTAAATTAATTTGAGTAGGAAGTTCATTTTTATTATGTTAGCTCATCCGACCCATGAACAGTTAATGGCTTTCCAATTGTTGAGGTCCAGTTTTATTTGTTTGGAAAATGTTTTGTAGTTGTTTTCGTATAATAGCTGTGTTTGTTTTGTTAGATTGATTCCCAAGTATTTTATATTGTCTAGGGTGATTTTAAATGGTGTTTCTCTTTCTACCTCTTGCTGTTCTAATGTGTTGGAAATGTATAGAAATGCTGATGATTTATGTGCATTTATTTTGTATCCTGCCACTTTGCTAAAATTGTTGATTATTTCTACAAGCTTCTTAGTTGATTCTCTAGGATTTTTTAAGTAGACCATCATATCATCTGCAAAGAGTGATAGCTTAGTCTCCTCATTGCCTATTTTGATACCTTCAATTTCTTTTTCTTCTCTAATTGCTATTGCTAGTGTTTCTAGTACTATGTTGAATAATAGAGGTGATAATGGGCATCCTTGTTTAACTCCTGATCTTATTGGGAAGGCTTCTAATTTATCCCCATTGCATATAATGCTTGTTGATGGTTTTAGGTATATATTGTTTATTATTTTTAGGAAGGGTCCTTCTATTCCTATACTTTTCAATGTTTTCAATAGGAATGGATGCTGTATTTTGTCAAAGACTTTTTCAGCATCTATTGAGATAATCATGTGATTTTTGTTTGTCAGACTGTTGATATGGTCAATTATGTGGATGGTTTTCCTAATGTTGAACCATCCTTGCATTCCTGGTATAAATGCCCCCTGATCATGGTGGATGACCTTCTTAATTACTTGCTGGAGTCTCTTTGCTAATATTCTATTTAGGATTTTTGCATCTATGTTCATTAGGGAGATTGGTCTATAGTTTTCTTTCTCTGTTTTTGGTCTCCCTGGCTTTGGAATCAGTACCATATTTGTGTCATAAAATGAATTTGGTAGGACTCCTTCTTTGCTTATCATATCAAATAATTTGTATAGTATTGGGATTAGTTGCTCTTTGAATGTCTGATAGAATTCACTTGTGAATCCATCAGGCCCTGGCGATTTTTTCTTAGGGAGTTCTTTAATGGCTTGTTCAATTTCTATTTCTGATATGGGATTATTTAGGTATTCTATTTCTTCTGCTGTTAATCTAGGCAATTTATATTTTTGTAAATATTCATCCATATCTCCTAAATTGTTATATTTGTTGCCATATAATTGGGCGAAATAGTTCTTAATGATTGCCTTAATTTCCCCTTCATTATAGGTGAGGTCTCCCTTTTCATCTCTAATACTGTCAATTTGGTTTTCTTCTTTCCTTTTTCTTATTAGATTGACTAGTACTTTGTCTATTTTATCTGTTTTTTCAAAATACCAGCTTCTAGTCTTATTTATTAATTCAATAGTTCTTTTACTTGGTCTGTCACTCTCTCATTGAGATATTTCATGTTTCCTTCTATTTTATCAGTCTTTTGACTTTGTTTTATTTGTTCTTGTTGTCTTGAGAGATCATTGGTTTCTAAATGTTTGATTCTAGCCTTTAAGGACTGGTTTTCGGCTTTAATGTTTTGGTTTTCGGCTTTAACGTTTTGGTTTTCGGCTTTAATGTTTTGGTTTTCGGCTATAATTTTTTGGTTTTCCTTTTCAATCTGGTCATTTTTGGTCTTCAGTTGTCTTGTCTCACTTTCCAATTGCGAAATTCTGCCTTTTAAACTGTTATTTTCTTGCCAGATTTCTTCCATCTTCCTCAGCATTTCATTTTTAAACTCTTCCATAGCTTGTGACCAGCTTTCATTTTTTGGGGGAGGTTTGGGTTTTTGTTTTCCTTCCTCTGTTGTCTGGATTTTCTCTGTGTAAAAGTTGTCCAGTGTTCTAGAGTTTCTCTTGATAGTCTTTTTCTTCTGGACTTCCTTATTGCTGGCCATTGTTAGCCCTGCCCCTTTTTCAGCTTTGTCTTTGCACTCAGGGTCTGCCTGGGCCTTGCAAGCTCCCGGGGGCTCTGGTCTCCTTGTCCTCGGGGTCAGGCCTCCTGGTAGTTCCCGGTCTGCCCCTCTGCCTGAGGCTCCTTCAGCAGCCTTTGGGGCTGCTTCCACAGCCACGCTCTGGTCTGCACCGGGTCCTCACTGGAGGTCCAAGCCTGGGCTGGAGATCGTTATTCAAGCCTAGGGCACTGCCTTTGCCTGTGCAGATGCTCTTAGGGCCCTGCCTTCACCCCCCAAAGAAGGTAGTGAAAGTCCGTGGGCTGGAGATCTTTATTCGCACCTGAGGCGATGCCTTCAGCGCTTGGGAAAGGCCGTGTTTTAGGGGCCTTTGTCCCTGCCTGAGGTGGTGCCTTCACCCACGTGGACAATCCGGGAAGGTCCGTGGGCGCCCCCAGCCACCTGGGGTCCCTTGTCTTGCAGCACACAAGTACAAGCCCCGGGGCTGCCAGTGATTATCTGGTTGCCCCAGTCCTGTTTACCTGCTTGTGTGTTGGCTTTGTGAGAGGTGTGTGGTGTGGGGGGTGGGGGAGGGGCTTCTTCCTCTTGCGTTTTATTGAGAGCTGTTTCACCCCTTTATAGCGTGGAAATGCCCCGATTCTGTGTACCTTCAATGCTGCGCCCTGTTGTGGGGTTCCTTCGTTCCTCTGGACTCGTTTTTATTTCCTCTTGAGGAGTCCTGTATGCTTCGGTCAGGAGAGATCGAGCAGCTGCTCCTTACTCTGCCGCCATCTTACCCGGAAAGTCTCCTCTTCCTCAGTGGCATTAGTCTTAACTTAATGCCATATACTAATTAACTTTATTTCCCTAAGAATCACTGAGTAATTTTATTAGAAGAAGAGGAGTGGGGAGCATAGGATTGAATCCTGCTTCTGTCACTACCTGAATGTATGGCCATGGAAAAAATCATTTAAACTAAATTTTCTGGACCTCAGCAAGGTTATATATGGGAATGGGGTAGAGGTAGCTCATGTCGACTCAAGAGAAACAACTATTGAATTTTCATTGTGAGCATTTAAACCTCAGAAATTGGCAAATGCTACAAATCAAGATTTGACTAATAATAGTATACATAATAATATATTTATAATATATAATGTACATAAAATATATAATAAAAATATATAATGTTATATATTATAAGGAATAGTTAGCAACTATATAGTACTTACTATGTACTATGTACTATACTAAATGTTTTATAATTATTATCTGAACTGAGGCAAACAAGGGCCACACATCTAATAAGTGTCTGAGGTCAGATTTGATTGTTTTGTTGATTGTCTAGATTTAAGAAACTGATAGAGAAAATGTTCATATCACAAGATTAAACTTAAAAAATGTGTCTTAAATACTCACTTAAGAATGATAACTTTGGAGGTTGGGTAATGGGGAGTTAGTAGTCCTGCCACCAGTCATGAAGAATGGTAGACTGCTATACTATTAGAAATCCAGTAAAATATTTTTTAATGAATGTTAAACTTGTTTTTTACACATAGTTAGGAAAAAATAAAATGAGAAATCCAGTAATTTAACTGAATTCATAGAATCTTAGAGTTGGAAGTTCCCTCAAAACTGAACAATTCCCCAACTATTTCTGGACAAGAATCCTCTTACACAAATGGCCACCTGGGGGAACTCTGTTGCTCCAAAGGTTGTTGGTTCCACATTTGGATTGTTCTCATTTTAATTCCTAACCACATGATAATCCATTCCATTTGCAACATTTGATTTGCTAGAAATTTTTCTTTATGTTGGTTCAAAACTCACTTTTCTGAAAATTCTATACCATGTTTCTCATTCTGCCCTTTGGTTCAAACAAAACTTGTCTTCTATGTGACATCCCTTTTACATAGAAACATCCTTTTAATATTCCTTCTTTCAAGTTAACTATCCAAATTCTGTCTACTTGTCTTTACTTGACATGGTTTGGAACTCCATCACCAACCTAGATGCAATGAGGGGATATGACTTATACACAAGATTTTAGAAAAGCAATGTTAATACTAGGACAAGAACCTAGATTTCTTGATTCCAAGTTCATAGTTCTACAATGGTGTGGAACAGCCAAAAGAGTTATGATACAATCTGGCTCTTGAGTCAGAAGATCTGAATTCAAATCCTGCCTCTGATATATACTACTGTGAGACTTTGGGAAGTAATTTGACCTCTCTGATCAATAATTTGACTTCACTTTCTTCATCTGTAATAATTAGGGAATTAGACTAAATGGCATAATAGTTTCCTTCCAGCTCTGAGTCTATAATCAATCCTATGACCCATTCTATATTTATAAATACCCTTAGTCCTTTCTCTGCCTCCCAATAGCAACTGGACATGATCCTTGATAAACTATTGTATTATCTGTTATCTCTAACTTTTTAGTTAGTTAATGCCAAAATTTCAAACTTCAAAAATCAAAGAGGAACTGATTCCTAGGGGCCAATGGCATCATTTTATTCATGCTTTTATTTGGGAGATCTTCCCTTTCTTCAAGCTTCACAAATAGTATAATCTATGAGTAATCTATGTATATTAAGAGGTAAAAAGTCATCAAATTAGGTACCAAGCTCATTTTTTAAATGACACTAGCAGTCATAAACTATATATTGCTTGCCTTTATAACCCTTTTGCAGGTTTGCAAAGCATGTAACCAACATTAGAAAATCTATATCATAGAACATAAAAATTCAAATCAGAATTCTGACATGAATAGCCTGCTAGAAGAGTTTGGAAGCCCAAATCCTAATTGCTAATTAGAACTGAGGCTCATGACATGAGTCCTTATTTTCAGAATTTCTCATGGAATTATAATGATATAAAGAATATTTAATCCCCTTTTCTAGGTATATTTTATTTTAATAAGGCCTTTTAATGAGAAAAAATATTCCACTTTGAAGACTAAAAGAAGATGATAAAGATGAATTTTAACCAATTTACAGCCCCATTCAAATGAAAGCTAAGAAGGTAATGCATTGTAGTACAAACAATATTTAATCAATTGAATTTATCCAATGTTTTCCAATTTTTAAAAACAATGTGGGAGGCTGTGGATAAAAATAAAAGTTGTATTTTCTGCTCCTAAAATAGATTTTAGAATTAGCTCTGTGTGGTCTTAAGCATTTAGGACACAAACAATTTAAGCTGGGTTAACCCATAACGTCATGTCCAAACTGCTTTTCTTTAAGTCCTCCCTTCTGCCTCCCTGGTTCCAAACTTTAAAATGTCCCCACTGTGGTGGCACTCCTTCCACTATCATTAATGAATATGTATTGAATTCCTACTGAGTACATGGCAGTGTACCCAACGCTTTAATCCCAGTCCCTAGCTTTCCCCAAACAGCTCTCTCAACCGAAGAAAAGGCAATGAGGATTTGCTCAGCAGTCCAGCATCTCTGCCAGATTTTGAGCTTGGCCGAACACAACACTTGTGTCATCAATTTTCAAATCCCTCATGAACTGAAGAAGAAAACTAAGTCATAAGTTTCCAACCTGCTAACTCGGAATAATATTTGGTCACATCTCTTGGATGGCCAAGAAACCTTACAAAGCTCTCTCTCACAAAAGCAAAATAGCTACCTCTGTCCTAAGCAAATGTCTCCAACCTTCTGCCAGGATCCTACTGGAAGACACATTTAAAAAAAAAAAAAAGATGCTTATAAAGAACCAAACCCTCCTTTTGACAACCCATTAAAAAAGTCAGAGTTCTTAACTGAGTCACCTCACATATTTTCCACATGAGAGACTAAAAAGGACGAGGGTGGAGGGGGGGGTTGAGTGGAAATCACAGTCTCAAGAGAAAAAAAGAAAAATACAAAGAAAAGCAGCTCAGAGAATAAAAATACACAGTGGCTACAATTCCATGCTGAGTTCGTCAAACTAATTCAATCTACATTGCCTCACTATATTTTTATTGCAATCCAACAACTCTGTGGGAGCCACATAGTAAATTATATATCTTAATTTGGTCTATTACGTGACCTTCTCTAGTTCTGCTTAGCTTTAAAGCACTTTGTTTTTTCTGGAGCTTCCATGCTTTCCATCCTTTCCCTTCCACTGGCAAATTCCCGGCTGACATTTTCTTACAAAACCACAATGCTGTGGTGAATTTCTTCTCCAATCCTTTTTTTCCCAGTGAGCTTGTAAATTCTCTCATTCAATTCAAAGTGGGAAATGTCCACCAGAGTTTTGTTATTACAGAAAATATTTTTAAATGATATTTGGTAATCATAATCCATTCCTCAAAGAAATATATTATATATAATCTCAAGAGCTGGAAAGGACTTCAGAGGGTTGCAAAATCTAATAAGGTCCTCCCTCACTATATACTTCACAAATAAGCATCCAACCACAACTTAGAAGTCTTCAGTGAAAGGGTACTTATTGCCTCTAAAATTAATCCATTCTACTATGACATAATTCTAATTCTTAAGAAGTCATTGTAAAAATATATCATGTATTTATATATCCTATTCTTTATACATATAATCAAAGTCCAGCACAATATAGAAATATATAACTCTATATTTTACATATAGTTAATGTTATATACAATAGTTTATTATACTAAACATACAAATAATATGTCATTCATGATAAATTATTTATATTAAACATGTAAATAATACATGATATGTTAGCTATATGCATATTTTTCTATATCATGCTGGACCCTGCCTTTCTATAATTTTTTATTCTTCATTCCCCCTACCAAACTCCAATTCATATTCCACTTACATTTGCCTAAAATAATACACAAGAACCAGCCATAGCTATTATGTCTAGTGACAACAGGTTTCTTAAGTGATTCCAGCTACAAAAGTCTAGTTCAAATATTTTTCTACTCAGTACTTTACAATGTCATGCCCTCTAATGGCATCTAAACACTAAATCTGAGATTTCTTAGCTTACCTACACAAAATCCATTTAATTCTTGCACAGACTAATACTAGAATAGGAATTATAAACTGCTGTGCTCAGTCATTTATTTCCCCATAACTTCTCTCAGTGTATCATTTCTTTTTCTTTATGTGGAGGGAGAAAAACACACACACACACACACACACACACACACATACACACACACACACACACACACACACAAGACTTCTACTTTCCTATAGAGTTTTCTCTAGGGTTTTTTTGTGTTTATTTACCAGAAAATGCAGTTATTAGCTGACATTGCTCTGTATCTCTTATCTTTTTCTGAAGGGTTCATCCTTTCTTTGAAGTCTAACCCTGTGATATTATTGGTATTGAGAACTCCCGGTGAGAAACTTCTTCTACTAGGATCAATCAATTTATTTATTAAGTACCTACTAAAGGCAAAAGACAGTCACTGCCCAATATTTCTGTAGGAAAAACATGCAAACATATATATATATATATATATATATATATATATATACACAAGACAAGCTATATACAGGATATATAGGAAATCATGGACAGAAGAAAGACACTAGAATTAAAAGGGACTGGGGAAGGCTTCCTTTAGAAAATGGGATTTTAGCTGGGACCTAAAGAAGGTTTTGGAGTTCAGTAGTCAGAACAGAAGAGGGAGAGCATGCCAGGCACAGGGGGACAGTCAGGAAAAAATGCTCAAAATAAAGAGATGGAGTATCTTGTTTGTGGAACTGTCAGAAGGCCAGTGGCATTGTATTGAAGAGTACACAACAGAGAGTAAGATATAAGAAAACTGAAAAGGTTATTGGGGGCTAGGTTATGAAGGGCTTTGAATGCCAAACTGAGCATTTTGCATTTGTTCCTGGAGGCAATAGAAAGCCTCTGGAGTTTATTGAGGTGAGTAGAGGCATGTGATCAAAGCTGCATGACTTCTCTGCTCTTTACAGTCTCAGAAAATTATCTCTAGAACCCTGAGACATCTCTGTCACACACTATCAGAGGCAAGACTTGAACACAGGCCTTTCTTGCTCCAAAGCCAGTTCTCTACCCACTATGTCACTCTTCATTTCTTTTTTTTTTCCCAAAGGAAGAGAAAAAATTTAGATTAACTGAGCTGCTAACCATTAAGGTAGAGGAAAGGAGAGTTAGTCAACATTTGATTCTCTGACCTACCTAACAACTTCTCATCCTTTTCCCTTATATCTACTGAAATCTTCCTATCTCCACTTTGATGAGGTATAAAACTAATGATCTCCTAAAACACCACTAACCTTTTGGAAAAACATGAACAAGGAACACGAAATGTAAAAAGTACCTTGCCTTTCTGTTTTGGAAGCAAAATTGATTAATCCCAAAATATGAAACTTTAAGAGAAAAGGTGATAAATATAAAACACTACCTTGAAAATCTTGTGCAAATTATCTCCCTCCTTATGAAAATTATTCTTTCCATGTATCTGGAAAAAAACAGTTACTTAAAATAATAACTCTTTCATACATTTATGTCCATGACCGTATTTGGTTCTATATATTAAACAACTCTTTTGGAGTTCTTTTATTGTGGTTTTTAAAAATTCTGAACTTAACAAAAGCCAATAAAACAAGCATTTCCATATGTATTATAGAACAGGAAGAAAATATTAGGTAGATGTTTCTTTTTTTAAGTGTGTAATAAATTCAATACATAATCTTCAAAGACATCCTGATTGCTATTATTTGTGGTCTTTCTTCTGTTCTCTTAATTTTTTTCTTGAACATGATTCTTCTCTTCATACCAGCTCTCCTCAAAACAATTTTTTTAAAATAAAAGGAATTTTCATAATAAATATGAATAGATAAAAAAATTCCTTTACTATCCAAGTCCAAATACATATGTTTCATTCTTCATCTTGAATCTGTGACTTCTCTTCCATGGAATGGACAGCATGGCCTTTACCTTGATCAGAGTTTTTAATTCTTTCAAAGTTGTTGTTTTTTACATTGTTATTATTATATAAATCATTCTCTTGGTTCTACTCATTTCACTTCACTTCATACAAATTTCCATACAACCATCCATTTTACCATTTTTCACAGCACAGTAGTATTATGATACATTCATATATCATAATTTGCTCAAATATGCCCCAATTGATGGGCACCCCTTTATCTTTTTGGTTCTCCACAAAAATAACTACTATAAATATTTCTTGGCACATAGATCCTTTTTGTCCTTCTTTGATTTATATATACACATACACACATTTTGGGTATTAGGGGCTGAGGGGAATTAAGGAAGAACTTTCTTGAATATAAGTATTTACACAAGTGTACATGTGTGCATATATAAAATATGTCGTTGTTCACCTTTCATTTTTGAAGAAGACCAATGGCATCACAAGGTGATGTCTTGACATGCGATTGAATTGGATTTAAGGAAGTCAGAGTTGGCCAAAGTCATCAGTCTCACTCTCTCTTCCAGAGTCACCAGTCCAGTGATAAGACAACAAATGGCAGGTCGGAACAACTGGCAATGGCCCAGGATGCAGTGGATGACCTTGGCATCTTCCATGTGTCTGACCAGGCTCCAAGTGCTCCACAGCACCTGCTTCAGCCACCTTCATGGTTTGGGGAGCAAACTGTGCTCATCTGCCCATTCTTCAGGAATGAAGGAAATCTTCACATGCTCAGGGCAGATATATCCCCCTAACTTATTGACAGGTTTAAGTCATTATTAACTATCCTTAACCAAGTTTATCCTATCTATGAAGATAGTTTTACCAGGATATAGCCACTACAAATGCTACAGTTTCTTGGAGTCACAGGTCAGAGTTGGATGAGAAGTGGACACCAAAGGTAGATGAGCTACCCTGATATAAGTATGTATCTGTATTACATACATATATGTGTGGTTCTCTCTATATATAGATGTATATGTGTGTATATATATATATTTATAAAGATAGATACATATTCCTTTCTCATTTTTCTCTATTAAATTCCTTATCTTCTATCAAGGCTCAACTCAGATGCAAACTCTTCCATGAAAATTTCCCAGATGGCATTAGTTTATTTTATTCTTTCCTTCAATCTTTCCTAGGGAGCCCTGTCCAGATTTCTCTTTTGTCCCTATCACAGTCAATCTTGTACTATATACTATACTTAGGAGCATACATGTTTCACCCTTTATAGACAATAAACTACTTAAGGTCAGGAACATGTCATTTTTTATCCTTGTATCCCTAGTACATAGGACAATACTTAGTCCACAGTAAGTGCTTAATATGCTTACCGAACCCAATTTATTGTCTACCATTGGCCCCATATTTAAAGACTACCCTTATAGCACTGAAAAACCTTGAGTCACTTATAGGTCACAATGAAACTGGATTTGAATTTTCTATTTTGGTGGGAGAGGACTTTGTTCATGTAGGGAATATCCTGAAAGCAAACAAGATCCTTTAAACAATGTGGATGGGCAGGTGCTATGCATCTTTAAGTCTTAGCCCTAAAAGCACTCAGGAGTGAGGGCATATGGGAAGGAGAAAGAAGGGAGAACATCAGGAAAAGTCTCCTAAGGAAAGTAAAATTTGAGTGGAGCTGTGGAAGAAGTCAGGAGGCAGAGTTGAGAAGAGGCAAGCTCCAGATAAAAGGGGACAGCTAGCAAAAACATTGGCTCTTCTAAATTATATAAATGTTCATTCATATTACCATATCCAAATTTTAGAATTAGTTCAATCCTTTCTTTCCCCCTTGATCTTCTCCAGGTTTGTTTTCCTCAATCTCTCACTGGAAGCTTTTCTCTTATAATCCATTTATCCTTTGATATGCTTCCATAGTCAGGAATCAGATTAAATATTCATTTTAGATCTGTACATGATAAGTAGCTAACTGACTCAAAAAAGCATCTGTATGAGACTCAAGCTTCCTTACTCATTCCCTGACTTTCCAAGGTGGAAGAATATTGGCATTAAAACTGAGTTTCTACCCAATAGTCTTTCCAAGCTATATTTCCCCCATTTTATAGAGAAAGAACATAGACAAAAAAGTTCATCAGGAGGTGGCCTAATGTTTACTTGGAATGAATTTTTCACTATTTGACCACAGAGAAAGGCTTCAAAGAGATGCAGGAGTTAAGACTCCAAGGGGGAAAAACCCCCACAAAAACCAAAAAACTCTTATTCTCTCCTTTTCTGCTGTTGCTGTTGTTTTTGTTTGTAACAGAACTCAAAGAAGATGCCAGACTCTCAGAATGAGGCAACTAATCCTAAAGCCTTCCTTTTGTATCACACTCCCACAAAAATACCTTCTCTCTTGGCAACTCCTCACCATATTTTATTTTATAATTCAATGTGTTGTGGTAAAAAGAATATTAGATTTGTCCTTAGAGAACCCCAGCTCAAATGCTGTGGTTTTAAGAATATACAATCTCTCATCACCTCACTTTCCCCATCTATAAAATGAGGATGTCAAATTAGATTATTTCTAAAATATCTTCTAACTATAAGTCAGGTGGCTTTAAATATTATTGATGTTTATTCCAATCATAGTAGTTTTATTTAAACAGATGATTTTTTTAAAATGCTAACTTCTTTGGCATGTTTGCATTATATATATATTTGAAGTCAAAACCTTTTTGGCAGGAAATTACATCTAACTTAATAATGGAAATCAATGAGGAAATCAAACTCCAGAGAAAGAATCTGCTTTGCAAACTTTTATTCAAAAGTGCAACTCTTTAGTTATGTGAGTTACACTATTCAATTTTTCAATGCTTGTGAGTGTAGTATTACAGAATAAGAGAATTTCAGAATTTGTAAGGGCCCTAGGATTCATCTAGTCCAGTGATGGTGAACCTCTTAGAAACTTTTAGAGACTGCATGCCCTATTCTACCCAATCCCTGCTTGTTGCCTCACCCCAGACAGAGGAATGAGATAAGGAAGGGAGTGGTCTGGGTGCTCCAAGGGAGTAAGCATTTCAGTTGGGCTGCTGGGCAGAGGGTCTGGGAGGTGAGGTAGAGAGGGGGAAGGAAGCAGCTCTGCTGAGTCCCTCTCCCTTTCTAGTAACTAACTCTGTTAGGAGCCATATACCCACAGAAAGGTCTTGGTGTGCAATCTTTGGCACACATGCCATAGGTCCACCATTCACCATTGCAGATCTAGTCTAACTTTTAACTGACAAAGAATCTCATCTACCACAGATCTGAAAATGAGTCATCCTACATTGCTTGAAGACCATATTGTTGGGGAATTCACTACCTTTCAAATCAGCTCATTTCACTTTTAAATAGTTCTAATTGTTAGAAAGTTCTTACTTAGCTCATGCCTAAATTTCCTTTTCTGGAACATCTACCTACTCTTCCTATTTTTTTCTATTTATTTTCTCCAGAGACAAACAAAATATACCTAATAACTGCTATAATGCCCTCCCAAGATTTCTCTTTCAACTGGTTCTTGGGTTCTTTAGCATTCTCATTACTCCCTTCTCCAGGTTCTCCAGCTTATTTAAAATATGCTGAATACAATACCTGAGGTATTTTCTGAACCTAAGAGAATATGCTAGGACTTTCCATCTCCTTATTCTTGATGCTATGCCTCTTTTAATAAACCCTAAAATCATACATGCTTTCTTTTTTGCCATAATATATGACTGACTTATTTTGTGCTGAGGTTCAATTAAATTCCAAAAACTTTTTTTCAGTTCTGTCTCATCATGCCTTCCTCAACTTGCACTTTTGAAGTTTATTTTTTTTAACCAAAGTGAAATGATTCACAGTTATTCCTATTAACTTTCATCTGATTGGATTCAGCCCAGTGTTCCAGGCTATCAAGGTCATTTTGATTCCCAGCTTCTGTTATTCATTGAATTTGCTACCTTTCTCATCTTTTTATTATTTGAAAAGTAATAATAACCTATGTTTTTTTACTAAGTCGCTGATGAAAAGTGGTAAACAGCATAGGACCAAGTATAGATCCCTGGAGTACCTCATGGGAGAGCTCTTGCTAAGTTGACATTAATATAGTAATGAATTTTCTTTGTTAATAATTCATTCAATTCTGGCTTTTCAGTACAAGCCTGGTATAGATTTTTCTATCTTTTCCTTGACAATCAAGAGATTCTTACCAAATGTTTTAAGAAAATATAAGTAAACTATATTTAGAGTTTTCCCCTGATCTACCAGTTTAGTAACCTTGTGTGTAATTTTAAAAAAGAGATAAGGTTAATAGTAGTTTCCCAAATCTTGAGTTCATTCAGTTGAATTGAATAGAGAAAGGTCTTTAGGATGTCAATTAATTTTATGGTCCAAAACCTCACTCTGGTTGGTTGCTTATTTTAAAACATAGTTTGTAAAATATTAACAGTGCTTTAGGGTTACTAAACAATGGGCTCTCACAAGAAAAGTAAAAGTTAACTTGACAAGAACAGTACTGGTTTAGGATTTTAAACCTTTATACCATCTTAGTTTCCATCACTGGGACAAAAGATAACCCTGGGCTCATCAATTTCCCATCCCAAGACCCAGCTTCCTTATTTGCTTATTGAAAAAAAAAGAAAAAGGAGCAAAGGAAATAGAAAACCAGAGATAGTATGATAGCCATCATTTGTAGTAAAAAAATTTTAAGGACTAAAATAAGATAATGAAAAAGTAGATAAGTTGTATCAGTTCTCATCAAATTTTTAAATAATGATGATGATAATAATAGCTAGAATTTATATAATGCTTTAAGGTTTGTCAAGAACTTTATAAATATTATCAAATTTGATCATCCTAACAACCCTGTGAGGTAGGCGCTAATGTTATCTTCATTTTCCAGATGAGTAAATTGATACATAGGATGGTAAAGAGACTTTCTTAGAATCACATAGTTATTGTCTGGTGTCACACTTGAATTCAGGTCTTTTTTAATCCAGGCCCTAGACTGTATCCACTATATGCCACCTATTTATCCTATTTCAGTTTTACTTTAATTCAACAAAATCAATTCAACAAAAACTAAGTATTTAATATGTATAACATACTGTCTTGGGTGCTGGGAATACAAAGTCCTAAATGAAATAGCCCCTGCCCCTAAAGAGGTTATATTCTGTTGATAATGATGATGATGATGGTGACCATAATGATAGCTAGCTAGAGTGGTTTAAAGTTTTTAAAGTGCTTTATGTATATTGTTTCATTTAATTCTAATTTGATCCTTGTGCAAAACAAATAAATAAACGAATGGATGGATGAATGAATATATATACATATATATTGAAAAGGGGAGAAAACTCTTAATTCCTAGGGGGATCAGGAAAGGCTTCATGAAGAAGGCAGTAAATGAACTGAAGCTTGAAAGAGCAGGATTCTGAGAGGAAGAGATGAGAAGGAAGTACATTCCAGAATAATAGAGGATAATTTGTATGCATGCAAATAGCAAAGATAGAGATGGAATGTGAAATTCAAGGAAGAGTTAGCAATCTGGTTTGATTAGAACAGGGACTTCTTTAAGTGGAATTGTATTAAATAAGGAGGAAAGGTACTTGGGAGTCACCAGTCTAAGGAATTTTTGTCCTATAGACTATTTGGAAAACTACTAAATGTTTTTGAACAAAGGAATGATGCCATCAAAGCCTGTGCCTTAGGAATATTATTTTGGAAGTTGTATAGAAGATAGATTCGAAATGGGAAAGATTGGAAGCTGAGAGAGCAATTAGGAAGCTTATTACTATAATTCAGGTACAAAGTGATGGAAAGTAAGAGTAGAAAGAAGGAGAGAGACTAGGAAGATACTGTGGAAGTAGAATCTACAAGACCATGACCAGCTGAACAGGAGTTGTGAAAGAGAAGAATCAGGCATAGCCCTGAAGTTACAAACCTGGGTGCCAGGGAAAAGATAATGCCCTCAAAAGAAGAAAGATAATAGGAACCAGAAAGTGTTTTTCTATTTAAAAAGGGAGGAAAACTTATAAAAGACATTCCATCCTTAGAAAAAACAAAATGTACATCAGTTTCTACCAGGAGGGTTAGCAAAAACTGAGGGGGAAAATCAAATAACTATGAAGTCATTGGCGGAAAATTCATTTGAATTAAATCCTGAACTTCTGGTTACCTTGTTGTTGTTGTGGTTGTTCAGTCATTTTCAGCTGTGCCTGACTCTTCATGACCTCATTTGGGGTTTTCTTGACAAATATACTGAAATGCCTTACCATTTCCTTCTCCAGGTCATTTTACAGATGAGGAAACTGAGACAAACAAGGTTAAGTGACCTGCCCAGGATTACATAGCTCAGAAATTAATGAGGCTGATTTTGAACTCAGGTCTTCCTGACCAGATCTGGGTACTCTGACCATTGGGCCAGTAAGTTACCTAGATATAGTAGCTTCACATTCTACCAAGAATCTATTGTGTACTGTGTACACTAAAAAAGGGGACTTGCTAGTGGAAAAGCAATCGGTTTAGACAAATTACATATGAGCTCATTTAAGGAATTCACACATATTAAGTATAAGAATTGGACTCGGAGACAAATGGTTTGCTATTTCACCAAAGTAGGAGGAATAGATTCATGTCTCCCACTAACAAAACATCAAAGGGTAACTTCTAGTGTAAGGGAGCAGGTCAAAAAAATAAGCCAAAATAATTTTATACAGCCTGCTACATATTTCAGAGACAATTTGAAATTTAATCACTTAAAACAAGTAAAACAGAAAACAGTAACACAATAAATGTTTGGGGTTTTTTTACTAAGTAAGACAGAAATGGGTTAGAAACTGCAGCTGGAAATACTGAACCACAATGAAACTAGGTCTAAATACCCCTTCCACCATTACCCCTAACCCCACACTCACATATTGGTTCCATCCTTTTATTCAAGTTGAAATTGTCACAAATCTCTCTCAGGAGGGTTGCAGAGTAAATCCTTGCAAAAGATGAGACCATTAGGAATCAAGTCATCCTGTGTTATTTTTTATCATCAGATTAAGATAATAAAAGCTCAAGACCAAAAACGTTACATATCTGACAAATTGATTTTCCAGTTAAGAGTGGTTCTGTTAAAAAACCAGGACTGCAACATGGAATATTATTTAGAGTGCCCTTAAGAGAGGTAGCAATTTTGGCTAGAGCTCAGGTATCAGTTTAAGGGAAATTGGGTAGCTATTTAATCCAAATGGGCTTAAAGCAAAAAAAGAACTCAAAAAAGAAAAGGCTCTTGAACAGTAGAGTCTATTAGATTCTAAATGAAGTGTAAATAGCCCCAGGGAAAAGAAACTAAATTTTATTTCAGGGCACCTAGAGTACTGTAAATTATACGGTAGAGTATATGAGGTTTTCTTAGATACTAAAGTTGGGAGGCAGAATTCAATAACTGCATTTGTCTTTTTCTGTTTTTTAGTATTAACTGTCTGATGGATTAAAACTATAAATACCACAAAAATCCTTTTGGACAACTCAAATTGATCTATAAAGAGTTTGAATAAATACACAATTTGAATATCAATAAATCATTTATCAATAGATAAGAAGAATAACACAGTGTTATAGAAGACTATTATTTTTAATTTTTTTTTATTTTTTAGAAAAAAATTTTTTCCATGCATACATGATTCATGTTCTTGCTCTCTCTCCCCCAACCACACTCCCACCCCCCAGTAGCCTACTCACATTTCCACTGGTTTCTTCCTGTCTCATGAATCAAGACCAATTGATAATTGTTCTAGGGTAGTCATTAAGAGTCTACATCCTAATAATCGTGTCCACATCAACCCATGTGTTCAAGCAGTTGTTTCTCTTCGGGGTTTCCACTCCTGTAGTTCTTCCTCTGAATGTGGGTAGCGTTCTTTTCCACAAATCCCTCAGAATTGTCCTGGGTCATTGCATTGCTGCTAGTACATAAGTCCATTACATTCGATTGTACCACAGTGTATCAGTCTCTGTGTACAATGTTCTCCTGGTTCTGCTCCTTTTGCTCTGCATCAATTCCTAGAGGTCATTCCAGTTCACATGGAATTCCTCCAGTTCTTTATTCCTTTGATTACAATAGTATTCCATCACCAGCAGATACCACAATTTGTTCAGCCATTACCTAATTGAAGGGCATACCCTCGTTTTCCAGTTTTTTGCCATCACAAAGAGCATGGCTATAAATATTTTTGTACATGTCTTTTCCTCTATGTTCTCTTTGGGATACAAACCCAATAATGGTATGGCTGGATCAAAGGGCAGCCAGTCTTTAGAGCTCTTTGGGCATAGTTCCAAATTGCCATCCAGAATAGTTGGATCAGTTCACAACTCCACCAGCAATGCATTAATGTCCCAATTTTGCCACATCCCCTCCAACATTCATTACTTTCCCCTGCTGTCATTTTAGCCAATCTGCTGGGTGTGAGGTGATACCTCAGAGTTGTTTTGATTTGCATTTAGAGATTAGAGATTTAGAACACTTTCTCATATGCTTATTGATAATTTTGATTTCCTTATCTGAAAATTGCCTCTTCATTTTCCTTACCCATTTACATATTGGAGAATGACTTGATTCTTTGTACAACTGATTTAGCTCCTGGTTATTTAAGTAATTAGACCTTTGTCAGAGTTTTTTGTTATAAAGAATTTTTTTCCCAGTTTTTGTTTCTCTTCTGATTTTAGTTGCAATTTTTTTGTTTGTACAAAAAATTTTAATTTAATGTAATCTAAATTTTTTTTTACATTTTGTAATTTTTTCTAACTCTTGCTTGGTTTTAAAATCTTTCCTTTCCCAGAGATCTGACAAGTATACTATTCTGTGTTTGCCTAATTTTCTTATATTTTCCTTCTTTATATTGAAGTCATTCACCAACTCTGAATTTATCTTGGTGTAGGGTGTGAGATGTTGATCTAAACCTAATCTCTCCCATATTGTTTTCCAAATTTCCCAGCAGTTTTTGTCGAATAGTGGATTTTTGTCCCAAAAGTTGGGCTCTTTGGGTTTATCATACACTGTCTTGCTGATGTCATTTACCCTAAGTCTATTCCACTGATCCTCCTTTCTGTCTCTTAGCCAGTACCATATTGTTTTGATGACAGCTGCTTTATAGCATAGCTTAATATCTGGTACTGCTAGGCTACCTTCCTTCATGTTTTTTTTTTCATTATTTCCCTTGATATTCTTGATCTTTTGTTCTTCCAAATGAATTTTTAATAGTTTTGTCTAATTCAGTAAAAAAGTTTCTTGGTAGTTTGATAGGTATGGCACTAAATAAGTAAATTAATTTGGGTAGAATGGTCATTTTTATTATGTTAGCTTATCCTACCCATGAGCAATCAATGTTTTTCCAATTGTTTAGATCTAGTTTTAATTGTTTGGAAAGTGTTTTGTAGTTGTGTTCATATAATTCCTGTGTTTATTTTAGTAGATAGATTTCTTAAGTATTTTATATTGTCTAGGGTGATTTTAAATGGTATTACTCTTTCTACCTCTTGCTGCTGTGATGTGTTTGAAATATATAGAATTTCTGATGATTTATGTGCATTTATTTTGTATCCTGCAACTTTGCTAAAGTTGTTGATTATTTCTACAAGCTTCTTAGTTGATTCTCTAGGATGTTTTAAGTAGACCATCATATCATCTACAAAGAGTGATAGCTTAGTCTCCTCCTTGCTTATTTTGATACCTTCAATTTCTTTTTCTTCTCTAATTGCTACTGCTAGTGTTTCTAGTACAATGTTAAATAATAGAGGTGATAATGGGCATCCTTGTTTCACTCCTGATTTTATTGGGAAGGCTTCTAATTTATCCCCATTGCATATGATGCTTGTTGATGGTTTTAGATATATACTGTTTATCATTTTTAAGAAATATCCTTCTATTCCTATGCTTTCTAGTGTCTTCACTAGAAAGGGTGTTGTATTTTGTCAAAGGCTTTTTTAGCATCTATTGAGATAATCATGTGGTTTTTGTTTGTTAGTTTGTTGATATAGTCAGTTATGTAATGATATAGTCAGTTAGGTTTTCCTAATGTTGAACCATCCTTGCATTCCAGGTATAAATCCCACCTGATCATGATGGATAACCTCTTGCTCACTTGCTGGAGTCTTTTTGCTAGTATTCTATTTAAGATTTTTGCATCTATGTTCATTAGGGAGATTGGTCTATAGTTTTCTTTCTCTGTTCTTGATCTACCTAGCTTTGGGATCAGTATCATATTTGTGTCATAAAAGGAATTTGATAGGACTCCTTCTTTACTTATTATGTCAAATAATTTGGATAGTATTGGGATTAGTTGTTCTTTCAATGTTTGATAGAATTCACTTGTGAATCCATCAGGCCCTGGAGATTTTTCTTAGGGAGTTCTTTGATGGCTTGTTCAATTTCTTTTTGTGATATGGGATTATTTAAGTATTCTATTTCTTTTGCTGTTAATCTAGACAATTTATATTTTTGTAAATATTCATCCATATTACTTAGATTGCTATATTTGTTGTCATATAGTTGGGCAAAATAGTTTTTAATGATTGCCTTAATTTCCTCTTCATTGGAGGTGAGGTCTCCCTTTTCATCTTTGATATTATTAATTTGGCTTTCTTCTTTCCTTTTTTATTAGATTTACCAGTACTTCATCTATTTTATCTGTTTTTTCAAAATACCAGCTTCTAGTCTTATTTATTAATTAAATACTTTTTTTTTACTTTTGATTTTATTAATTTCTCCTTGGATTTTTAGTATTTCTAATTTAGTTTTCATTTGGGGATTTTTAATTTGTTCATTTTCTAGTTTTTAAAGCTGCATGCCCAATTCATTAATCACTGCCCTCCATAATTTGTTAATATATGCACTGTATGTTTGGAACTGGGGAGGTGCCATTTAAAAGTATGTTACAAACTTCCTGTGGACATGTGGGAAACTTGCAGACTACATCCCCCATGATCCAATGGGTTTTCCCATTTCCGGTTTTGGGCGTGGGGACATCAGATGTCCCCACATATGGGGTAGCTTAAATTCAGAGGAGGACCTAGAGAAGTCCTCTCGGTTTCCTGAATGGCTGGCTGGACTAAGAGAGAGACAGGGTGGCCACTGGTGGTAAATTTAAAAGATAGTCAAGTGTGGTCATATATATTTCACCAACAAGGCTATGGATATTAAAACATTAATTTCTCTTATTTTATCAGTCTTTATCATTTTTAATAGTAACAATTATGGCAACCATATGAAGTTTGGATTACAAATTCTCAATTTTCCAGATAGCCTAACAAGAGCATTTAGAGCCATGCCTGCTTTTTGGCCATCTTGCTCAGCTCTTTTGAGCAATTTTTTTAAAAAAGGAAAGTGGCTTTGCTAGCCATGTTTTTGCTAAAAGCAACAGCATGTTTTTGCCTCCCATGAGACTCAGCCAGCCAGTCCAGCCTGACCCACCTTGGGAGGTCAGAGCAGACACTTCTGGCTTCTGGCTTTAAACCCACATTGCTGGTGCCCAGCCAGTATTCTCTGCCGATGATATCCCTCAGTCCTGACCTGGCCTCCCTTCCTTCCGTTTCTGTTCTCTGCCTAATCCCAAATCTTGAGCCCACCAGTGCAGACCACTTCCTCCAATCCTATTCTCTGCCGAATCCTGAGATTTCTGAGCAACCACAGCCCTGACTTGCTGAGTGCTGCTGTTTTAGTTTCAGCCTCTGCCACTAAAGATTTGGGATATATCTCCCTTTCTCCCTACTCTCTTGTTGAGGACTCTTAACCTGAAAGACCATTCTTGCCCTCCACAGGGCACCCCCACCCACAATGTCTACATGTGGGATTTTCTACAAAACTGACCTAAGCTTTTCTCTAGCCCCAAGCCCACAATCCCACATGGACGCTAGTATCTAAACCTTGAACTTTAAAAACCCCTTAAGCTCAGCAGAACTCAATCAGAAGAACCTTAAATTGAATCAGGGGAGGACTTTTAAAACCCAAGAACTGAATGGGTTTTATTTCTGTTTTAAAGAGACTCTGTATCTTACTGTATTTTGCTGATTAGTTTTGTGAATTAATCTTGCTTATTTGTTGATTTTCTTGTGCACTGAATCATTTTAAGCTAATGAAGTTTCTGCTTATGATTTTATTATATTTCCTAATTTATTTAAAGTTTTACTGTATCAAAACAATGTGGTTATATGTACCATCTAGGAATATCCTATAGGAGCACACGGCTTAAGTTTTTATTTTATCTTAATAATTGTGTACAACCTTGGAGATTTTGATGCCTTGAGAATTTAAATTATAATTTTATGAGAGGTCTTTAAAATTGACTTTAGATACCTAGTACCCTTCTGTAGAAATGATAAGATTTTTATACATTTATTTTTTTTTAAAATTGTTGCCTTAAATGGGTAGAAGCATGAAAATTTCCTACCCGAGATTTTTTTTAACAGGAAGCCAAGAGAGCTCCTGTATACTTGATGTTAGTCTCTGTTTTAGACTGCTTTTATCAGAAGGATCTAGAATTCTTAAGAATAATTGTTGAGAAGATATTTTAGCCAAGATTTAAAATTTGTAACAAGTATATGATTTTTAAACATCATTGTTTATTGTTTTAAAATGTGTTATTAGAAATTATGGTACTCTATTTGAATGTGCATTGTGAATCTCCTATTTTGTAAAACCCATTTACACTCACAGAAAATGAATCTCATTTTTGGGTAAAAAACCCTTCACTAGTTCTAAGCTATATATATTTTTTTGATTTTTTAAAACATCCTTTTTTTAATTAGAGCAATTTATTTTTTCTCATCTTGTACTGGAAGTACATATATAATTATTATTGATCCTTTTTTTATTTTACAGTGATATAAGCTTAAAGCAAATATATATTTGCTATAATGATGCATAACTGAAGAGCCTTAGACTTTGGGAACCTGCCATATATTGTTTAATGCCTTTCTGTCTGATTCAGGAGAAGGGAACACAAGAGCCATTAATAGTGCTAAGAAAGCACAAGGTCATGGAGACTTTACTGAGAATCTGCATAAATTGCAGAAGTCTATGCCAATTACTTAAGGGCTTGAAATTGGGGTTTGAGTTCTGGAGTCCCAGTCTTTCCTCAACTTAAATTCCTAGTGAAGCACCTAAGATTGGTTATTAATCTGGCTCATTTCCCTGAGAAGTTGAAGGCAAGTCAGATCAAAGAAAGATGTTTCCCTTATTTCTCTTATATAGAGAGAGAATGGCAATTTTCTATAAGTCCTGGCCCTGAATGGGTAATTGCAAACTGCTTAAATCACTTTAATTGGGCCTTGATTCAAAGGCCTGTTATAAGTTTATTTTCCTTACATTTTTGCATATCTTACATTTCATTTGCAAGTTAATTTTTCTCCTTTTTTTAAAATTTTATTCTTTTTATTTTTTTATTACTTATTTTTGCCAATTGAATTCATACAACCCCTGTGACTCAGCCACGCATCCTTAGCTAACCTGAGGTACCCTTTTCAGGGGAAAAAGGTGTGTTTAGAATTTTCCTCAGGGGGATGTGTGTTAAGTTTTTAAAAAAATATCGAAAATGTAAAAATATATGTATATTTAACTCTTTTAGGAGTAATTTCAGGGGGAAATGTATAATTCTTAGAAGGAAATGTATGTTTTATAATCTATAATGTTAAGTTTAAATTCTTTAGAGAGTAATTTCAGGATAAGGATTTTGCCATCTCTCCAGAATCCAGATGATAGACCTGTTTGGTGAAGGCACCAAAAAGATGCCTAAAGACCCTTCACTGGACCATGAAGCTCAAAATTGAACTTTGGGTACAGTTGATTTGAACTATGGGGAGTTGAACGAGTTGGATGCATTTGTTTTGAATGTACACTATTATGCTAATAGGGGACTGCCCCCAAATTGGTTTTTTGTCTATGCGGCTATTTTTTTTTATCCATTTAGTTTTATCCATTTGTTTATCCATTTCTTTTATCCCACAAATTCCTAAAATTTAGAAGTTGTCTATGTTTACAGATCCAGTGAAGAAAAAGGGCCAACCTTTTTTTTGCCAGATCTCAGGGGGAAATGTATGTTTGGAATTGGGGAGGTACCATTTAAAAGTATGCTACAAACTTCCTGTGAACACGTGGGAACCTTGCAGACTACATCCCCTATGATCCAATGGGTTTTCTGGTTTCCGGTTTTGGGCTTGGGGACATCAGACGTCCCCACGTATGGGGCAGCTTAAATTCGGAGGAGGACCTAGAGAAGGCCTCTTGGTTTCCTGAATGGCTGGCTGGAGTAGGAGAGAGACAGGATGGCCACTGGCTGTAAATTTAAAAGATAGTCAAGCATGGTCATATATATATATTTCACCAACAAGGCCATGGCTATTAAAACATTAATTTCTCTTATTTTATCAGTCTTTATCATTTTTAATAGTAACAGCACACAGTGATATAAATTTTCCCCTTAGAACTGCTTTGGCTGCATCTCATAGGTTTTGGTAATTAGTCTCATCATTGCCATTGTATTCAATGAAATTATTAATTGTTTCTGTGATTTGCTCTTTCACTAACTTATTTTGGAGAATCACATTATTTAATTTCCAATTAGTTTTTGGTTTGCCTCTCCATGTATTCTTACTAATAACTATTTTTATTTCATTATGATCTGATGAGGCTACATTTATTATTTCTGATTTTTTGCATTTGTTCACCATGTTTCTGTGCCCTACTACATGATTTATCTTTGTGAATGTTCAATGTGCTGCTAAAAAGAAGGTCTAGATAGGGGAAGGTTGAGAACACCCACTAGTATAGTTTTGCTATCTATTTCGTCCTTGACCTCCACTAGCTTCTCCTTTAGAAATTTGGATGCTATACAGTTTGGTGCATAAAGAAGCACGTGGGGTGAACAGGGAAGAATAACAATACAGTGGAAGGGTAAGAGGTTGGAGAGAGGAAATTTTAATACTTAAGTGCAGTGAAAGCAACTTAAAGAGGAAAGAAGAATCAGATCCATTGGGGCAGAGAATTGATTTGTGCCCTATAGAGAAGTAGAAGGCTAACATAAGGATGGGTGGGGAGAGAAGCAACACTAGGAAGGGAAAGGGTGGGGGAGGGTAGCTTAAAAAGACCCTAAAGAAGAATAAGAGGGGAGTAAGAAGGGAGAGAGGAGAAAGGTAAGTACAATAAAAGGGGATTAGGGGAAATGATTAAAAACAAAACACTGGTATAAAAGGAAATAGTGAAAGAAGAAAGGGCAGGACAAGGAGAGAGAATCAAAATGTCTGGGAATACACAGATAATAATTATAACTCTGAATGTGAATGGAATGAACTTGCCCATAAAACTGAAGCAAATAGCAGAGTGAATTAGACACCAAAATCCTACCATATGTTGTCTACAAGAAACACACATGAGACAGGTAGACATACATAGGTAAAAATGAAAGGATGGAGCAAAATCTACTGGGCTTCAACTGAGGAAAAGAAGGCAGGAGTTGCAATCATGATTTCTGACAGAGCCAAAGTAAAAATATATCTGGTTAAAAGAGATAGGAAAGGTAATTACATCCTGATAAAAGACAGTATAAACAATGAAGAAATATCAGTACTCAACAGCAGACTATTTAGCTGACATTCATAACGTGACATATGATTCCATTCATTGAAATATAGGAAAAACCTAAATAAATTCAAAAATAGTAGAATTGTGCTTGACATTTAAGTAATATAATTAAGACCAGAGAATGCTAAAGACCTCAGAAATCAACTATCTAGTTCCTGTTAATGATGTTGCATAGAATGTTGGAGCACAATATAGACTTCTAGGGATTAAGAATATAAGTAGGGAAGACAGAGAACTAGATGTAGACAACTTTGGTGGGTGTGTTTAGGAAGAAAGAGTACATTTAGGATAGGGCAGTGAAATGACTTAGGAAAGTTTCTTTTTTAAGAACTAGAGATAACTGAGAATGTTCTAGACAGATGGCAGTGACTAATCCTTATTCAGTGTATGATTCCTCTAAAAGTTTAAGGTGCAGGCATGATCATGCTCAGCATGATCTGTCATTTTCTTCCTATTCATTTTTTAAGCCCTAACCTTCCATCTTAGAAATGATACTGTGTATTGGTTCCAAGACAGAAGAGCAGGAAGAGCTAGGCAGTGGGGGTAAAGTGACTTGCCCAGAATCGCATAGCTAGAAAGTGTCTGAACGGCTGACTCTCAATCCACTGAGCCATATAGATGCCCCCTCTTCCTACTTTTCTAAGAAGATTAAGACCATCATCCCATGTTAGCTTCCTATTCTAATCCCTCAAAACTTCTTAGCATGATCACCCACTCTTACTTCCTTCCCTTACTGAAGAAAAGATATTCTATTTCTAAAATTAATCCCTGTACAGCAGAAACTCTGAACTTGGTTTCCATAGACTCTCCCAAAAGAACCCTCCTTAGGTTTAGGGAGGTACATCTTTATTTTCATTAACCAATAATTGGTATTCAATGTTTCTTTAGATTATTTAGAAAAAATTATTCTGAGAAAGGCATAGAGGTTCATGACATCAGCATAAGAATTGAGGTTGACAACTCCTATTTGGCATGAACTCTTATACCTCTTGCATCCCATCCCCTTCTGACTCCTTAAAGACTGGCTCTAGTAGTTATTTCTTCTCCCCAAGAGTACCACAGACCTTTACCACTGGCTCCTTTCCATCTGCTTACATTCTCAATTTTCCCAAGTCCTTAAAAAAAGAAAAAGAAAAAAACGTCCTTTGACCTTTCTAAGTCGTTTAGCTGTCTCTTCATGCTTATGCTCTCCCTTCTCAAACTTTCCCTAAAAGTTGTCCACATCCAATGCCTCTACTTTAATTCCTGCACCCTCGTTCAGTCCCTATCAGTCCATATTCTATCTTCTAACCTCTTCTCAGGAAACTAAGAGAAAACAAGATTTTTTATTGAAAAGGTCTTCCAAATGGATATTTTTATTTGTTGCTACTTGTTCATTTTCAGTTGAGCTTAATTTGAGCCCCACCTTATTGAATAGTCTCTGTAAACTACCTTACCCCTACCAGGGAAGGTCAGTGCCAATCTATCTGCCCTTCCTACCTTCCCTCAGGAAGGACTGGTTAACTCAACTATCCAAAAGAACAAAAGAGAGGTCTTTGCTCTGGGCATGCTCAAGGCAGACCTTGAGAGAAACCAGGAAAACTATGGAATGGAGGTGAGAAGGGAGAATGTTCTAGGCAAGGTTAAATAGGTGACTATAGATGGCCAAACCAATCATTATGTCCAAAATAAGTCCAACAGAACATGTCAGATAGCAACTACAAACAGAGGTGCAGTGGATAGAGTGCCAGGCCTAGAGTCAGGAAAACTCATCTTTCTGAGTTCAAATCTGGCCTCAGGCTCTTATAAGCTATGGGATCCTGGGCAAGTAATTTAACCCTATTTGCCTCATGAAATGGAGAAGGAAATGGCAAACTACTCCACCATCTTGTCCAAGGGAATCCCAAATGGGGTCATGAAGAGTCGGACATGACTGAAAATGACTGAACAACAACAATAGAGACTGAAGTGAGTATTATGTCATGATAGAGTGGAAGGGTCAAATAACGAAGGAAAACATGTATTGTAACAGAAGCTTCTTGACACCACTGATAGTTTGCCAAGATCATCTTCATGTTTCTTATCTTCTAAATGGATGGAGAAAGATTGTGGAGAAGGGAGAAAGAATTCAGAACTCAAATTTTTAAAATAAAAATTTTTACAAATAAATAATTTTTTTAAAGTACAAGAAATTCTTACAACTCACTCATCCACAATCACCCAAGTATTTTCTTCTTCAAGTAAAACATCTCTAGTTCTTTTATCTCAATATCAATGCCTTTTGCCATCCTTCTTGCTGCCTTAAGGATATTCATAGATCTAGAGCTAGAAGGAACCTTTGAAGGCTTCATGATTTTTTAAGTGAACTGAGGCCGCCAGGAGTGCTAAAGTGACTTCCCCAGAGTCACACAGCTATTAAGTATCTGAGGTAGGATTTAAATTTAATTCTTCTTGCCTTTTTGACTACTGCTCCACTACCTGACCTACCTGTCACAGATGTTCTCCATCTTATCAATATCCTTCCCAAAATGTGGCATCCAAAACTGAATCCAGTGATGCATATGGGGTTTGGCTGGGAAATAGGTCAAAGTGATTAACCTCTTAATCATGGACTCTACATTTCTCTTAATGCAAACTGAGATTACATTAGCTCTTGCTTCCAGAATAAATGAGGTGATTAAATTGCTTTCCATGTCCCATATTTTAATGTTTAAGGGGAAAAAAGATAACCTGTGGATTATATCAGCTCATATTCCAAAATCTGGATGCTAACTGTTAGGCTAGAGAGGAAGCCTAGTGCATGGAAAATGCCTTTCAGATGGCTATATTTTTTTCCTTTCTTTCTACATGTTCACTTTAATTAGTGCAAGTAGACTGCTCCCAAAGGAAAGAATCATTGTTCTGGGGATATGGTATCAATAGAAGAAAATGTTCTGAGCCATTCCTGTGGAAGACAAGCAATGTCCTAGGAGAAGACCTCCCCTGCCCCTCTAAGTTCCAGCTACCATCAACTTCTACCATCAGCTTGAAAGATATCACTTCTCTTTCTCTCAAAAAAGTATAAAATGAGAGGTCTCCACCTCTGTTTAGAAACCCACTTCCCATTCCCCTGCTTTGAAATTATGAAGTTGGTACTCAAAAGTCCTTAACCACCTCCCACTGTGCTGGCTATACAGCAGCTGGCCTGGGGACTAAGTGCTACAGCTGACACACTGAACGGATCTTCAGTGAAAGCTCAGTTTTTAGCTTTGTGTTGTCAGTGGCATCAAAGCAAAACAAGTCTGACAAGAGGTTCTCACATGCAGTGCCAAGATGGATGTCAGAAGGACTGCCTCCCCCCGCAAAAAAAAAAAATCTTATAAGCTTGAATAGACTTCCATCCTTGTTCCTTTCAAACTCATTGGTTGCTCTGTTCTAGCTGGAATGGAATTGTCACTATTTTTGTTTTTTTGTTTTTGTTTTTTGTTTTTTTTAAACCCTTGTACTTCGGTGTATTTTCTCATAGGTGGAAGAGTGGTAAGGGTGGGCAATGGGGGTCAAGTGACTCGCCCAGGGTCACACAGCTGGAAGTGGCTGAGGCCGGGTTTGAACCTAGGACCTCCTGTCTCTAGGCCTGACTCTCACTCCACTGAGCTACCCAGCTGCCCCCAATTGTCACTATTTTTTATTTTATTGATTAAAAAATATTAGACAGGCAGCATGGAATAGAAGTGCACAGAAGGCTGCCTTTAATGTCAGGAAGAGTTGGGTTCAAGTCCTGCTTTTAACATATACTGGCTGTATGATCCTTGGCATAGCACTTATATCACCCACCCTAAGGACTTCTTTAAATTATATAATTTATAATTAGACACTAGATGAAAACTCTAGTCCAATTATCAATAATATGGAATTAGATCTTGATCAATGATACATGTAAAACCCAGTGGAATTGTGCATCGGCTAAGGGGGTTAGGGAGGTTTGGGGGAGAGGGAAAGAACATGAAACATGTAACTATGGGAAAATATTCAAAATTAAAATAAAAAAATAAATTATATACAAATTGACGATTTTCATTGAAATGCAGAGTTCTCATATGGAGAGTTCCCTGACCTTGATCAAAGATCCAGCTAGGTAGAAAACTGAATATAATGTTGAATTTGGAGTTAGGAGGATCTAGGTTTAAATGCTGTTTCTGATACTTATTAGCTGTGTGACTCTTGGCAAGTCATCTAACATCTCAGAGTCTCATCTTCCTCACTCATAAAATGGGGGAGGTGAGTGATAATAACAGTACCTCCTTCCCAGGGATATTGTGAGGATCCTATTAGATAACAAAATAGAACAGATGTGACTTTCCCAAGACCATTTGCTAACTAAACTCTACTTCTTCCCCTACTTCTTTGGGGAGTTAAAGAGTTTGTTCTTTGTTAAAGAAATTTAGAGTTCATTGCACAAGAAGGAGAAGCCTTCCCAGAATCTTAAACGACAAGTAGTCTTTGCCATCTAAAAGGTATCCTGCTTTCTCTGATATCCCCTACAAACTACCAAAAAAGTGAAAGATAGAAAGAGACAGAGAGAGACAGACAGAGACAGACAGACAGACAGAGAGAAAAAGAGAGAGAGACAGAGAGAGACAGAGAGAGAGAGAAGTGAAAGACAGAAAGAGACAGAGAGAGAGACAGAGAGACAGAGAGAGAGAGAGACAGAGAGAGAGAGAGAGACAGAGAGAGAGAGAGACAGAGAGAGAGAGACAGAGAGAGAGACAGAGAGACAGAGAGAGAGACAGAGAGACAGAGAGACAGAGAGACAGAGAGAAAGAGAGACAGAGAAACAGAGAGAGACAGAGACAGAGACAGAGACAGAGACAGAGAGACTGGAGAAGTGCCTAGTGGTAAAAAGGAAGTTCAGCACAAAGTTTATATAGGGTAACAGAAAGGCAGAAAAAACTCATCTAGGGCTAACAGTGTCTCAGTAACACCAAGGTTCTACACCTGTTGCTTTTTTGAGGAAGCTAGATGTTATAGTAGATAGAACACTGAATGCAATTGAAGGAATACTTGAATTCAAATCCTGCCTTAAACACTTGGTAGCTCTGTGATCTTGGGTAAGTTACTTAAGCTCTATGAGGTACATAAAATGTTTTACATTCCTTAAAGTTGATATATACACATATATATATATACATATACATACATATGAAAGTATACATGTGTGCCTATCTGTACATGTATATGTGTATTTGCATAGAAGATATTATTTATCCCTGTCATGAAACTGAGAGGATTTACTTTGTTTTTTTTTTTTTGTTGTTTTGTTTTTAAAAACCCTTGTACTTCGGTGTATTGTCTCATAGGTGGAAGATTGGTAAGGGTGGGCAATGGGGGTCAAGTGACTTGCCCAGGGTCACACAGCTGGGAAGTGGCTGAGGCCGGGTTTGAACCTAGGACCTCCTGTCTCTAGGTCTGGCTCTCAATCCACTGAGCTACCCAGCTGCCCCCTGGATTTACTTTGAATCAAGACTTGTAAATATAATTTTAATTACTTTATACAAAACAATTTTCATTTAATTTGGACAGTTTCCACAAAAAAGAGTTTCCATGTAAGTATCTATTTACTCTAAAATACCATAATTCCCTCCCTATCCTCACTGACACAGAGCTGCCCAAAGATTAAATTACTTCTAGGCAGAGCACCTAAATGACAAGCCTGGGATTAGGTGATCCCCATGACTCCTGCAGCTAAAATGTAGCATTAGAGAAAAATAATTGGAAAAAAATAGAGAAAAGACAGGGTGAAAAATGTAAAACCAGTGATTGAAGTCTAACTAAGGTCTCTAATGCAAGTACTAGAAGAAAAACAAGTAAAGTATCAAGAATATGTCAAACACTGGCTACTGCCAGCAAGGATTAATTCATGAAAGCATGATCCTGTTTCTGTTTTTTGTTGTTTTTTTTACACTGAAGACAGAAGACAGAAGGGATATATCACTGGACTTAAAAAAACAAACAAACAAACAAACAAACAACAACAACAACAAAAAAAAAAACCTGGGTTTGGGTTCTATCTCTGCCACTAGCTGTATGAACATGAACAAGCAAACTTCTTTCCCCACCTATACAATGGAAACAATCCTTGCTAGCTACTTAATAAGATTGTCATAAAGGCAGCCATAACTAGAGTAAAGTCTCTCCAGTTTTCTCTTGGGGCAGAATATTTAGAAACCTTCAACAGCAGCATTAGTGTCAGACAGTGATTAATGAAACCCAGAGACTTAAATTAAAACAAATGAAAGATCTGAGCTGTCTTAGAACACAGCTGCAGCATATTAAGAAGGAAGAGAGGAAGCACCCATAACAAATGAATGCTCTAGCTAAGATGAAGGTACGTTTAATTAAACCATTGGTTCTAGGGGCAAGGCCCCATGAATCACCTAGTTCCTGGTTGCCCAATTTATTTAAGTTTTTTTGAATTCATATTTTGCTAAACATAAGACCAGGAAGATAGAGTAGCTGAAAATGGCAACATCTTTATCTCTGATTGATAAAATGGCTTTGGAGAAAAAGGGGAAAGATATCCAGAAGAGCAGGTTTCTGTAAGAGGTATTTCTGGATCCACAAAAACAAACTGTTTCTCACTTAAAATCATTCCTCCAAGGTTCTGATATTATTTCTAAAACCAGAGGACAGAACTCAATTGTATGATGAAGACCCTAGGGAGCTAAAAGTAGATTCAAATCATAGCTGACGATCAAAAGAGTCAGGAGGTTCTTTCCTTGTGAGGTCACTAGTGAGGGGATCAGGAACAGGGCAGGACCTTCCATAGTGCTTGAGTCAACTACCAGTAGCAGTAATTTAACACATTTATCTCCCACTGGGGTGTGACATCTGCTTATACTGGGGAGGCCTTAGTAAGTTAGCTTTTTCTATTTGATAGAATACTGCATCTATTCTTTGAGCCTCTTCTAACATAAAATAATTTAAATTGACAAAAAAGTGGAAGTAAAGCCATAGGCAGCTACTCTGACACATACGTCAATAGAGTGATGGAGGAGAGAGATTAGAATATGAAAAGTACAAGAAGCCAGACTAAAAAAATCAAGAGAAGTAGAGGAGAAATAGGTAACTCTTTTTCTTTAGAAGGTTAAAACTCACTGGAAAGCATCCCCATCAAGGGATGATAGCACAATGATATTAAGATCATATTCCAATTTATAGAATTGGACAAAAAAATTTTTGGACAAACTTGGACAAAATTTGGACAATTTTTTTTTACTTGGACAAAAATTCAAAATGTGGTACTTAAAGGTCATATAAATGGCCTTCAGGTTATACTTTTTAGCCAGAGAAAACCCAAGACTAGCATTTATAATCTATCTTAAAAAGGCATCATGGAGACTTAATAGAAGATATTAAAATAATGTTCACAGATATTGAAAGGCCTGAAAAAGATTAATTGAAGCAGCTTTGATCAGACACTGGGAAAAATGAGAAGGAAGATGATGACTGCAAGGCTTCAATGCAATAACTTTTTTCTGCCTATCCTGAACATGGATGTAGACCTCTATATTTCATATTTATATCTTCAATTCAAGTTGCTTTTTCCCCAATAAAAGCTTCCTGACTCCCTGCCAGTGAGTCAAATTCATATTTTTTTTCTCTTATCTCCAGAAGCTTCTCTAGTTTCCAGAAAACACAATATAGGTTTGGAGTCTATTATGAAAATTCCCACCTATAGAATGGAATAGTAGATTCAAGTAGATGGAAGTAAAAAGATGGGTATAGTAAATTTTAAGTTTATGTATGCATATATGTATACTATACATGAAAATATGGACTAAATTTGGAGACTAAATATTGAAAGGATTTGAAATAGCAGGC
The DNA here is from genome assembly GCF_016433145.1 of Gracilinanus agilis. Classification (NCBI taxonomy): domain Eukaryota; kingdom Metazoa; phylum Chordata; class Mammalia; order Didelphimorphia; family Didelphidae; genus Gracilinanus; species Gracilinanus agilis. Next base: position 537,811,299 of record NC_058131.1, read on the forward strand.
AAAACTTAAGTGGATTTTTTTTTCACTAGGACAAATGTTTCAATATTCAGAGATGGAACCTATTTGCTACAGCATCTACCATCAGATAGATGGCCAGGTATTATTCTATTAGACTGAGGTTAATAAAGTTATCAATTCTGTTAGTATAATTAGTACCTATAATACTAATAAGCTTTGTAGTTATGGGTCACCTAACTCATCTTCCCTTGTTATGTGAGTTTTATGCATATGATGTTTAGTCATTGGTTCTAGAAAGGGTTTTGTTGTCTGTGTTCTCTACAGATTGGGATCTTATCGCAAAGTTGGCTTGTTTGTATGTTCAGGACACAGTCTTTTCTTAGCAAAGCCACTGGTAGATCAATAGTACATGATGAAATTCCTATGGACTGGACACGTCTGGGCACTCCATGGTGGCCAATGGGACAAGGGATGGGATGTAGGTTATTAGGCAGAAGTGAAAAAGGGAGGTTGAAAAGTGATATAAAATGATCCAAAATAAACTTGGTCTACTTTGAAATTCAGTCCTGGGCACAGATGCCCTCGTACTACTAAAATCATATCTTGCTGAAGGTTTCAGATGACCGTCATAATTCATATCTGAACACCTGCAGGTCTATTTAAAGTCTCAAGTCAAACATGCACAATTGAAACAGTTATATTTTATTTCATGTTAGCCCTTTTTTATTCATTGAGAGCTTGGGATGATTCCTAAACAGAGAAATAAGTGGGAAGTCTACGCTTCTCTGGGACTGATTTAGCTCATTATATGCCCCCAGTTTAGAATAAGTAATGTCTGGTTATGGCACATGATGAAGTCTTGTTGAGGTTCTGGGTGTAAGAATATTTTTAGAGAACAGGTAACACACAATGGTAAGACTTCAGCAGACTTAGCAATGAAAGGGAACTTATTTTTGGTCAAAGTGAAACAGCTTTTAGCCTGTGGGAAGTCGAATCTTTATTTAGAAAAGCTAAATGCTTAAACCTCCTGCTGAAGCATGGATGCATTCAGATAGCAAGGACTTAAACAGCTATATATTTCTACCTCTACCCTACTCCCTCTGTCTTTCACTTCCCTCTTTATTTTCTCCTATAATCCTTCAATCTCAGTCATTCTCTCCCTTTCTCTATTTCTCTTTTTTATTTAGTCTTTTGTTTCCAGTCCCAAAGCATCTGCTGACAACAAACCAAATCTAAAAAAAGACAAAATAAGAGGATGGAAGCTTTTAAAATGTGAGCTGAGAGGTAGGAAAGCAAACTAAAGACAGAGAAAATGGCACATATCCAAATGTAGAGGTCTCTGTGACTAGAAAAACAATGATCAACCCAAACTCTTAATTGGCTTGGGGATCTGAGTTAATTATTCTGCAAGTTATAACCAGAATAGGAATTTTTTATTTTTAAGAATTTTTAAGAATAAGAATCAAGTTAATAGTTATTAAACACCTGCTGTATACAAGGGCATTATTCTACGAATTAGGGATTTTAAAAAATCTACTGTCAAGGATCTTCCATTCTACTGAAGGTAATAGTAAGTATATACAAAATCATTACAAAAGATAAAAAGCACTGATACTGGGAGAAATTAGGAGGCTGTTACAGGGCCCCTATAGGAGGTGGTAGCCGAGTTCTGTTTTAAATGAAGCAAGGGATTCATAGAAAGGAATGTGAGGAATAGATTCCAATCAAATCAATCAGTTCTAGATATGATAACTACTGTATAAAAAAAGTAAACAGAGAGAATGTCAAATATCAATAATATTGTGTTATTCTATTTTAAATGGAACGGAAGAGAACAATATGAAATGCTTTCAAAGTTAGTAAATTAATATTTGTTAAATGCCTACTATGTGCTAAGTACTTGGGAAACAAAGGAAGACAATCATTGCCCTTAAGAAATTCACAATCTGTGAGAAACACATAAAAAGAAGAGGAAAAGAGGAAATCAGAGAGCATTGAGGGGTGGATGATGAAATCCATGAGTACTACTGTACATGAGTACAGGTTGGAAATCATAAAATGGTAGCCTTGAGCCCCCTCCTTAAATGGAGGATCAGGGAAATGTTTTTCTACCTTCTACCCTCTCCAACCAGAGGAAGAAAGGGCTCTCGGTGGGGTACTGAAGAAGTCTGAGATTTAGAGTTAATGTGATTTTACAGGATGATGAAATTTAGAGGGCAAGATGAAATCCAAGGACTGCAGCCAGGTGGGAAATGAAAGTGGATAGAAACCAAATTCTGAAGAGCTTTAAACATCAGGTTGATCAGACAATGGGAACATCTGAAGATGTTTGAGTAAAGAAGAAACATGGCCATATCTGGGCTTTAGGGATATCGATTTGACAGATAAATAAGAGGAGAGACTAAAAGCAAGGAGATCAATTAGGAGATTATTATAAAAGTTTAGATAAGAGGTGATGAGAGTTTGAAGTACAGTGGTGGGGATATATGTATGGGTGAGGAAAAGGGGAAAATGTGAGTGATCTTGTGGTTGTAGAGTTGATAATATTTGGCAATTACATAGACACCGGGAGTGAAGAGCAAGAAAAGTTAGGGGTAACTTCAGGTTTAAAATCTGGATAATTAGTTTCTAAATAGACATAAGGAAGTTTAGAGGTGGGATAACTTCAGAAGGAAATACAAGTTTAGTTTTTGTTATGCTGCGTTTTAGATGCTTTGAAGCATCCAAGTGGAAATGTCCAAAAAAATAAGAGAAATGAGATATGAGAGTCTGGAAAAGAGCATAGCCCTGGAGATAAAGATTTGATAATCATATATATATATATACATGTATTTTTATATATAAACACAATAATCAAACCCATGGGAGTTTCAGAGACCATGGATAGAGAAGAGAAAAAGGAGGAAGTACAACAGAATCTTCAGAGATGCCCACACTTAGCAGACAGATTGTTCCAAATGTTCTCTTCTCAAACCACCCACAAGACCTACATTCACATATCTCAACTGACAACTTTTGGACTAAAAAAACAATGGTCATTTGCTGCAAGCTCCATCTTCTCCCCTTTTCCTCATCTCATCTCCCATTTCCTTCTTCAATTTCTTCAATTTCTGATGAATTTAATTTCTCAATGCCCAGCAAAAATCTCTTTCATGTACCTTTGATACTATCCCCGCTATCTTCTCTAGCAGATTGTACCCATTATTATTCTCCATCTCTTTATAATCTTCCATATCCCCCTAGTTACTTGTTCCTTCTAAGATGCTCACAAACACATTCAAGTCTCCCCCATTCTTAAAAATTCCTTATTAGATCATACTATACCTGTTAGCTATAATACTCATTCTTCTTCCTGTTCTAAATTTGAGAATCCTGGTCAATACTTCCAATTCTCTTATTTATTCTCTTCTAAATCCTCTGAAATCTGGCTTCCAACCTCAAAGTCCAATAAAAATGTTCTCTATGAAGTTTCTAGTTATCTTTTAATTGCTAGGATCAAATATCATTTTTTTGGCATTTACAACTTGATCTTTCTCTTCCTTTCTGGTCTTCTTATATATACTCCATTCCACATGTTTTCTACTTCAGCCATCAGTGATCTTCTTGCTGTTCCTCACATACAGCATCGCATCTCTCCTCTTGTACTTTTGCAATGGCTGTCTCCCATTCCTGGAATTCTCTCCCTCTTCATCTCTTCTTAACTTCCCTGGATCCCTTCAACACTAGGCACAAATGCCATCTCCTACAAGAGACCTTTCTCAGTTATCTTCAGTTACTAATGCCTTCCCTTCTATGGTTACCTTGTACTACTCGATCTGTATCTTAATTTTCAGAAGAGGAAAATTGGGAAGAAAGGTTAGGTAATTTGTTTTAGGACACACATATCAAGAGAGCAGATTTTAACTCAGACCTTTCTGATTCCACATCCATTGTTCTATCCACTACATCATTCTGCCTTAGATGTACAGATGTTATCATCTAGCCAGAGAGGGTCATCAGTACAGATCATAAGCCTTTGAAACCTTACCAAGTATAATTCACATTTACTTCTTTACCTAACTCCTCAGTAAATCTACCTTTCTTTCCTTTCCTTTTCTTTTTCCTTTCTTTTTTCCTCTCTTTCTTTCTTTATTAAGATCCTTGCCTTCTGTCTTAGAACTGATACTAAGTATTGGTCCCAAGGCAGAAGAGTGGTAATGGCTAGGTGATGGGGTTAAATGACTTACCCAGAGTCACACAATTAGGAAGTGTCTGATACCACATTTGAACCCAGGACCTCCGGGGTCCAGGCATTCCAGGCGTGGCTCTCTATCCACTGAGCCACCTGGATTCCCTTAAGATCTAGATTTTTATAGAAGAAGGCTTTCCTTTGGTACTTTTTTTCTCCAGTTTACCAGTATAGCACTGGGAATGCCCATCTCTTGTCTCTCACTCCTACCACATAACTAGCCCACATCCTTTTTCCAGATTTATTTTCACTTACACTGAAAATGTCAATATGAATAGTTTGCATTTGCATAGACTTTAATTTTTATAGAACACTTTCTTCATAATAACTCTATGAGATAGGTAGTAGAAATATTATTAACTTGGTTTTACAGATAAGAAAACTCAGATTTAGGGAAATTATATTATTTGGTCATGGTCAGGGGAAGTAGTCATTGATTGAGGCTGATTTGAACCATAATTTCAATTCTGAGCTCAGCATTCTTTGTACTTAGGCATCCAGGAAGCAGAGTGGATAGAATGCTGGGCTTGAAGTCAGGAAGACTCATCTTTCTGGGTTCAAATCTGGCCTCAGACACTTCCTAGCTGTATGACCCTGCACAAGTCACTTAACCTTGTTTACCTCAATTTCCTCATCTTTAAAATGAGCCACAGAAGGAAATGGCAAACCACTCCAGTATCTTTGCCAAGAAAACTCCAAATAGAACAGTGAGTCAGACACAACTGAAATGACAAAACAATAACACTTTTTGTAGTACACCATAATGTGGCTCAGTTCTTACACTGTCATGTGAAGTTAGTGATTATTGCACCACAATCATGCATTAAGAGTTCTGAAAGTCAATATTTGCATGTCTAATGTATACACACATGCATGTTATATATTACAATATAACTAAGGATTATGCAATTTCTCCCCTCTTTCTGTCCCTCTCCACCATCATTAATATGGAGTCAAAAGGGTGCAGCATAGGACTAAAGGTTTTGTTTGTTTTTTCAATCATTTTGACCATTTATTTCATGGTCAAAATAAGGCAGCTTGGGGTTTATACTCCAAAGAGATCATAAGGAAAAAGACTTGTACAAAAATATTTATAGCCACGCTCTTTGGGGTGGCAAAAAATTAGAAAATGAGGGAATGTCCTTCGATTGCAGAAAGGCTGAACAAATTGTAGTATCTGATGATGATGGAATTACTATTATAATCAAAGGAATAATGAACTAGAGGAATTCCATGTAAACTGAAATGACTTCCAGGAACCGACACAGAGTGAAAGGAGCAGAACCAGGAGGACCTTATACACAGAAATGGATACACTGTGGCATAATCCAATGTAATAGACTTTTCCACTAGCAACAATGCAATGATCCAGGACAACTCTGAGGGACTTAAGAGAAAGAACACTATCCACATCCAGAGAAAGAACTGTGGAAGCAGAAACAAAGAAGAAAAACAGCTGCTTGATCACATGGTTCAATGGGGATATGATTGGGGATGTAGACTGTAAATGATCACCCTAATGCAAATATTAATAATATAGAAATAGGTCTTGATCAATGACACATGTAAAACCCAGTGGAACTGCGTTTTGGCTATGGGAGGGGGTGAGAGGAGGGGAGGGAAATTACATGAATCATATAACCATGGAAAAGTATTCTTAATTAATCAATTAAATAAAATCTAAAAATAAATAAAATGGCACAGCAGAGAGAGTGCTGAACCTAGAGTCAGGAAGAGTTGAGTTCAGATCTAATGTCAGATGCTTATTAGCTATGTGACCCTGGGCAAATCATTTAACCTCTGTTTGCCTCAGTTCCTCAACTATAAATGGGAATGGTAACAGCATCTACCTCAGAGGGTCCTAAAAGAATGAAATGAGACAATATTTATGAAGCTCTTAGCATTGTACCTTCCTTTCCCTCCCCCTTCCTCAACCACCTTGAACTTGCTTAAGTAATTACTAAGAGTTCCATCAAGAGAAGGCTGACCATAAAGTGATGAATTTGGGGGGAAGTGGTGCCCCATTAAACAAATATACACATATTGAAGGGAAACAAATCATTTTATATTCATAGAGAATCTTTGTTCTATTATTGCTGAAGGCATCATTCATAACATAATAGTCATTAACTTATTCTTCTATGGGAGTTTATATGACCATTAAGCACAAGGGAAGAAACAAAAATCTGAACCTCACATTTGGATTTAAGGTTTACCCTTAATTGTCTTTATTTAAACAGTCTAACCTTGAGAAAATTACAGAAGTACATATACAAGGATTCAGGACACCCACTCACAACCTCCCTCTATTGCTAGTCTCTGATCTGCTGTTAAACATTGCCATGTTTTATGATACAAGATTCTGAAAGCACAGAGAACTATGTGAGAAACTTGATTAAAAATGAAACAACCTTCTTTGGTATACAAAAATTGAAAGAAAAAAGGAAGAAAGGATTGAAGGATAGAGATCAATACCTTGTTGAATGAACTAATCAGGTGACCAAATGGTACAGGTTTAGAGCACCAAGGACTGGAGTCAGGAAGACTTGGATTTGAATCCTGCCTCTGATACTTATTAGCTTTGTGATCCTAGGAAAGTCATTTAAACATCATTTGCCTCTGTTTGCTATTCTGTAATATGGGGATAATAATAATATCTACCTTTCAGGGTTGTTAGGATTCATTGAGATAATAATTGCAAAGCACTCATACAGTACCTGACATATATTAGTAGTTGTTGTTGTTCAGTCATTTAATCATGTTTGATTCTTCATGACCTCGTATGAGGTTTTCTTGGCAAAAATACTAGTGTAGTTTGTCATTTCCATCCCCAGTGGATTATGTCAAAGAGAGGTTAAATAACTTACCCAGAGTCATTCAGCTAGTGAGTGCCTCAAGCAGGATTTGAACTCAGATCTTTGTAACTCTTGCACTCTATCCTCTTAGTCATCTAGCTGCCATAGTAAACACTACATAAATGTTAGCTATTATTTTTATTGTAATTAATTGTTAATACAAGTCTATAAAGGAAGGAAAATGGGACCAGATCAGGAGTGATGATCTAGGAAAATAGAAAGGTGCTATTTATTAAGGAGCTAAAGATGATGATAATGAGATTAAACCTACCCTCCCCATTTTCAGATTTAATCACCAAAGGTGTAAACATCACCACTTAATTCACAAGTTGGGAAGTCTGTGACCAATAAGAGTGGGTGATGAATCAGAATTGACTGACTGTCCCCTGGGCAGTCCTAAGCAAAGCATCTGTTGTGATTGGATTGGGCATGTAAACTAAGAGGAAGGCACAGGAAGTGATGAAAAAGAAGCACCTTTAAAAGGGAGTGACAACTTCCTATAGCTCTCTTCTTGTTTATTTCTGGACCTGAAGGAGTGCTGGCTGGGACCCTGAGACCTTGGTGTGACTGTTCTTAAATCTCTCCCTTAGAACTACACATAGTGAGTAAAAAAGGCTGACTTCTTTAACCTCCCTGGAGGTACTAGCCTCTGGATGGGCCCTTGATTAGGAGGAGCCCTTGTAGCTAAAACTCTTGTTAATTGACTTTTAGGCTCTCTTGCTGGGACCTCTGGAGCCCTGCCAGAGTAAAACCAAGGATCGAGGACATAGTCTAGTTCTTTAAGCTAGATCCCTTACTCTACCCCAGTGGTTCCCAAACTTTTTTGGCCTAATGCCCCCTTTCCAGAAAAAATATTACTTAGCTCCCCTGGAAATTATTTTTTTTTAATTTTAATAGCAATTAATAGGAAAGATAAATGCACCTGTGGACATCACTATCCCCCCCTGGATCGCTGCATCACCCACCAGGGGGCAGTGGCACCCACTTTGGGAATCACTGCTCTACCCTCTCCTCATCTCTCTATTTCTACTCTCTCCTACATTTAATAAATAAATTACTAAAAATCATTTTAGGAATTGATATTTATTCAATTCCTTGGCAACTACTCATTTAAATATTAATATCCAAACAAAAATCCCCTTTTTCCTTTTTACAAAATCATGGTGAGAATGAAGAGCATTTTGGGAAAGAGTGATATAGTAGGAGAGAGGAAAGGATGGGAAATTGGATTGAAAAGGGAATTAATTTCAGAATTCATAATCATGGAGATAGAATATTTTCAGAATAATGATTGATTCTAAGGTATGACCATACCTATAGATGAAGTTTAGAATGCAATTAAAGTTCATGGGAGTCTAGGTGGTTGATACACTTGCATATCAGGGTATTCAAAGAATTCTCAACACATATACAATTAATTACCATTATTTCCTCCATCAAACCTGTGATTTTATCTGTGTGAGGAAGTGCTAATGTAGAAACTCCATCCATCCAAGAAATTAGGCAGCTTGTCTCCAGCTTGTCTGTGGCACCAAGAGTTTAAATGACTTACCCATAGTCACCCAGCTAGTATGTATCAGCCACAGGTCTTGAATCCAGATTCTCCTGGCTTCAAGGCCAGCTTCCTATCCACTATGGCATTGAAGTCACCAAGGATGAGGGCAGGGGCTGGGGTGAAGAGAAAGACTATGATTCAGCTTTTGAACTCAATGAAAAAGGAAAGAGAGTGCCTTGGAAAGCAGAGGATGACAGCAACTAAGATCTGGACAGGTTGATATAGATGGCTAGAGTAAAGGATCTGAGTGTTGGTGCTAAAGGAAGCAACTATAGCTCATTGCTGGAATCGAGGAACAAGATGACTTCTCTTCCTTGGATCTATGTTTAGGAGAGAGAAAAACTAGCCAGGGCTACTAGCAAGGGATAAGATATCTTCTGTAAAATTCCAGGTGTCTATGAGTGCCAGAATATTTAAAGATTATATATGAGGAAGGGATCTAGGATAAAAAGATTTAGTTAACAATAGAGAAAAATTCAGAAGACACACTAAAGGGGAAGAGAGACAGTGTTGAAAGAATTTGACTCTAGAGTCTGACCCTATTTTCATTTGCCTGTGTGTCTCTTAACATCTCTGGTCTTCAGTTCCCTCAACTATAAAATGAGAAGTTTGGATCTGATGAGGTCTGAGGTCCATTCCAGCTCTAGAAAGAGAAGGATAGAAACTGTAGAGGAAAAATCTGGGCTTGAAAGGAATGGGAATTTGAGAAAAGGTGGCAAGATAGAAGGGGACTGAATTACAATGGTTAGAGGATAATAAGGTAGGAATCTTCCATAACAATAGGCAGGAGGAAAATAAATATGGAGAAGCTTATAGACTCAAGGCTCTAATCCTGTTATAAACATTCCTCTCCTACCAGACTGAGTAGATTTCAGGGAAAAAACATTGGAATGGATGGGTTAGTGGCATTGGTCAGCTCTCTTAAAGGCATCATTAAATATCTTTGAGCTGACACATTTCATGTTCTTTGATAAATTTTTCCTCAATAAATTTCTCTTTATAAAAAACAGTTATAAAAATGTGTCTTCCTGACCTGAAAACTAGTTCAGAGACTATTGTCAAAGAAGTTCAATTCATCTTCATTTTCTGGTGATGTTGGCTCATGACTGTTACTGCTACAGCTGTTGCCATTAATGGTGGTTTGTCCCAGTGAAAACTCTGTAAAAATAATAGCTAACCAACATTTCTCTTCCTCCAGTCTCTGCTATGTTCTCAGTGGATTCAAAGCTACTGTTGTAGTTGCTTTAGCCATCTAAATAAAGACCACCAGAAAACAGTAAATGCTGTGTGCTAGACTCAGCCCTGCCACAACTATCCTCACCAATCATGGTATATTTTGTGAAATATCAGTTACTCTCCATGATGCTATTCTGAAAAGTATCTTGAGAAAAGTGTAGACATAGCAGAAATCTGGAATACAAGATATTGGAGGGGGTAACTAAGATCTACAACTGTACTAAAATTCAAGAAAATTTCTGTGACTTCCTTCTCATGTACAAAAGGACTTTGGAGCATAACCCTGGAAACTTCACAGTATTTGTATCCAAACCTGAGTTTAAATGGGCTGTTTAAAATTCAAGATCTTATCTTACTGGGCCATCTTCCCATTGTAAGGATGAATTGGAAATGAGAAGTGTCAGGACTGTGTCTATTTAATCCAAGAAAGTAGGAGCCATCCTAGGTCAGCTGAAGAGTACCTGAAATCCTTAAGAAAAGACTCCCAATCTATTTGATCTACTATTGTACCAGTTGTCCTCAGGAAGCTAGGTGGCACAGTGGATAGCGTGCCAAAGACATCAGTTCAACTCTGACCTCAGACACTTACTAGCCGTGTGACCCTGGACAAGTCACTCACCCCTTTTTGCCTCAATTTCCTCATATGTAAAATGAGCTAGAGAAGGAAATGGCAAACTACTTCAGTACTTTGTCAAGAAATCCCCAAATGGGGTTACGAAGAGTTGAATGTGCTTGAACAGCAACAAATTTCTCTGTCTTTAGTTGCTTGAATGATATAAGCTTATAGTGATTTCCCCAGAATCAGTCATGAAAAAAGAGACCCCCACTCCCATTTCATAGGGGTGAGAAGATGGTAAACTACAAACTAAACTTGGAAATCTTAGTCTCTGTAATAAAGAGGAAAACATTTTCTGCTGATCTTCTAGAGCATGTGATTGTTTCTTATTTTCCATAAAAATATAAAGAAATCTCTTTTCTTAAATGTTCATGTCCAAGATGTTGTAAGATCAGTATCAATATAGAAGCTTCCATTAAACTTAGGAATGAGCAACTAAAAGAGATTAGTGAGAAGAGTTTAGTACAGGAAGGTTCTAAGACACAAAGCAAGAAGACTTTTCAGGACCCCATTATTTTGCAGGTTTTTATCTTTAATTCTTTGAGACTTTTCATAAAGAATGACTTCTAACTCACTGAAATATTCAAGAGAAAGTCTGTGGTTCATTTTCTTTTTCTTCAAAGTGTTGGCTATTTTCAGTAGCCCAGCACCTAACCATTTTTGAAGAATCTTAAAGTGATAAAATTGCATGCAAAGGAAAGTTCATTTTAGGTCAACTTCCCAACTAATTCAGGAATCAGTACTATCTTATCCATAAAAGAAAATCACTATGTCTCAGCTGCCATTTTATTGGTATCTTTCAGGTCCTTTCTCCCATTGGCAAATTCTTCTCAGAATTTCACTTTTAGGAAAGGGTCCAAACCAACAACTCCTGATTCTATGGTCATAGACAGCATTCCCTCATGCATGTACCTCCTTCAGAATGCTCCTATCTTTCCAACTTCCTTTTTATATTATATTACATCCCCAATTAGAATGCAATGTCCTCAAAGGTAGGAACTGTCTTTTTATTTGTATTTATATCCCCATATCTTAACAGTTCCTGATGTATGCTTAATAAATGCTTATTGACTGAATGAATGATCCCCTTGAATAGTTCTGGTGATAGAAAGCTCACTATCTCTCATTTTTAGACAACTCTATTCATTATAAAAGTTCATATCTACTTGGCGATGAAACCTTTCTTTAAATAATATTAATTTCAATTATTCATTTAGCAAAATATTTAATGAATGCTTACCCTGAGTAAGACCCAATGTTATACCCTAAAATGAAAACAAAAGTTTATTTATTTTATGGACATATACTAAGTGTTTATTAGGTACAAAATTCTGGATATTTTTTATCATAAGTTAGTATTATCCCTAATACTATTTAATTTAATTCAATTTAATTTAATTCAACAAACATTAGTTAAGCCCCTACATACAAGATTCTGTGCTATATTTGAAGGCTTAAAATGACAAAAAATTAAAATCAGTTCCTGCTCTAAAGCTTCTAATATTCTTTTCATTGACTGCGACAGTACAGTGAGGTAGATTTAGACCCACCTGACAAAGCACAACCAACCACTCAGAACTGTCTGATAAGTCAAAACCATCTGACCTATCCATTCATCAATCATTACTCTCTGAGTACCATCTGGAGAGAATTATCTAGTGGAATATCACGGGGCTTCCTTCTTGACCTAGCTCTGTTGCAGCATATTTTGATCAAAGGCTTGCATAAAAAAGAGAGAGATATGTGGTGGACCCAAAGGTAGGAGGGAGAGCTGATATGACACACAACAGAACTATGAATTTAAAAGCTGCTGATAGTTTGAGACAGTGGTCTAAATCTAAGAAAATGAAATCTAATAGGTATAAAAGTAAAATTTCATACTTGAGTTTTTAAAAAAGTCACACAAGAAGGGACAGTGAGGTGGCATATGGAGGAGTGGCAACTAGGGAGGAGTGTTTTAGATAGGGAGGTGAAAGAAAATGATGATTGGAATAATAAGGCAAATAATTGACATGTCTTTTTTTGGGATGGTCATGTTGAAAGGGTTATTCTTGTGAGAGCTAGGGTTGTAAGGAAAAAAGAAAAAAGAGGAGTGTATGTCACAGAAATCTTCTGAAAGTGGCGTGGAAGTCTTGAAACCAGGATGAGGTGAAGTAATTTCTCACCTCTAATACGCCAGGGTTACATGGATAGAAATTTAATTCCAGGTCAGAGATGACCTTCTTTAAAACTGTTCCCAGATGACCAGTATAGAGTGAAATAAATATATGTATCCCTCGTTTAAATATTACATTTCTAGTAATGCTGCATATGATCACATTAGTTCTTTAGACAGCCACATAGGGGCTATTGGCTCATGGTGATGTCACAGTCAACTAAAATGAACTGCTATTAAGCCAAGTCTCCCCTATCCTTTTCTTTGATTTTAAAAAATTTTTAAATTAAAAAAAATTTAACTTAATTTTTTTAATTAAAAAAATTCAATTTAATTGATTTTTAAAAATTAAATGCAACTTTAAATTTAACCCTATTGAATTATATTCTATGATTTATGGACCATTGTTCAAACCTATTGAAATATTTTAAATTAATAAAACTAACAGTTGAAATATTTCTCATTTGCATAATGTTTTTAGTCTAGGCCTTTTTCTACCACATCATGTTCTTTTTCAAATGGATTTGAATCAACACTAATAAGTATGCTTTCGGTGTCTTCATCCCAGTCACATTCCTTTAATGCCTTTCTAGCATGCCTCCATTTCCTAATTCTTGAGTTTTCATTGGCTACCTTCCATTCCTATAACTCTCTCCCATCTCATTTCTGTCTCATGGTTTTCTTGGCTTCCTTGTGAACAAGTATCAACTAAAGTCTCAGCTTCTGCAAGAATCCTTTCTCGATCCTCCTTAAAACTAATACTTTTTCCTCAGTTGATTATCATCATATATATGTATATTGTGTACATAGATATATGAATATACATATATATAGTCTGTGTATTTGTACGTGTTTTTTTCCATGTTGTCTCTCCCGTTTTGGGGAGCAGGGATTATCTTTCATCATTCTTTGTATCCCTAGAAATTAGTATAGTTCCTCTCAAAAAGCAGATTCTTAATAAATGGTAGTTGACTGACTGGCTGACTATAGTATTCCCTAGAATACCAACATGGAAATCCTTTCCAAAAAAGAAATTAGATAAATTTTTCATGATTTATTCACAGTGAATCCTTTCTCAATCTCCGTGTTCACTGTTTCATTTTCTAAGTGTTCACAAGCCATCTATTTAATAATCTACTCTAGATTGTTTTCTGGGAATCAAAGTCAAGTTTGCCAGTATATAATTTTCAGAATACCCCCTCTATTTAAAAACAGAACAAAACAAAACAAAACAAAAAAAAAAAAACACTTGGCTATCCATGGCCATCTGAACTCTTTCTGCACTTCCTGACTTCTCATTGACTGACCATAGTAATTCCAGAACAATATCTACAAATTGCTCATATAATCTGTGCTTCTAGTGCTTAGCACCATGCCTAACACATAGAAGGCATTTAATGAATGCTTCTTCTTTTTTTTTTTTTTTTTAAACCCTTAACTTCTCTGCATTGGCCCCTAGGTGGAAGAATGGTAAGGGTGGGCAATGGGGGTCAAGTGACTTGCCCAGGGTCACGCAGCTGGGAAGTGTCTGAGGCCAGATTTGAATCTAGGACTTCCCATCTCTAGGCCTGACTCTCAATCCACTGAGCTACCCAGCTGTCCCTTAATGAATGCTTCTTGACTTGACTTGATTTCTGGACATAGAGATTTAAAGTCATCTGAATCAGCTAACTATTTTCTTATCGTGTCTTCACTTATCCTATATTTTGATTACCTTTTACTCATGGTTGTTTTACATTTTTGTTCTAAGATCTTTTTTCCTTGGCAAAAAACACAGATGCAAAATAGCACTGAATAGTTTTGCTTTGTCTCTGTTAACAGTTAATATTATCCCAACTGCCCCAGTGGCTTTACACCTTCCTTCTTCTTGTCTGAACATAGCCTCTTTCCTGATTCTCTTCTTACAGGTTTATGGTAATCATTTGTATATGTTCCAGTTTCCATTTTTTACATATGCCCATTTAGAAACATGACCTCATCAGAGAGGTCCCATGTAATCACATTAGTTTGTTTAGATATCTGCCTTTTCTCCATCGGTGGGATCATTTGCAATTATATTATTTAAAATTTGGTCCATTGGCTTATTCCACTAAAATGAAGTTTTACTAGTGCTGAATTTGGTAGCTATGAAGTGTCCTAACTAAATATGGTAGTATTCAAAGCAGGGAAAAAAATAATCTGAGATGTAGCTACATCATGCTAATTTTTAGAATTAATAATGCCATTGTTTCCTAAAGAGAATTAGTGTGAGGTAATGGAGAGAGACTGGGAAGGGAGTCAGGTGACCTGGGTTCTATTCTTAGCTGTGCCACTAACCAAGTATGACCTTGATCTTACTCTCTCCCTTTCTCAATTTTCGCCTCTAGGTAACTGGGACAACAGTTTGTAGCCTTACCTAGTGAATTATTTGTCTACAAGGATCAGAGGATAGTGAAGAGGAAGGTGATGTTTAACAAAAGCTTCACATTCCACATTCCTTTCTACTTATGACTTGGTTTCCCTGAACCTAACTGGCCCATCTGGATGCAATCAAACACCATGAAAATAAGAAGTAACCCCTAGATCCAAAGCCTTAAAGAAATCAGGGCAGGCCTAATGAAAATCAAACAGCTTGCTTAAAATACAAATATTCTTCCACCAATGTTGCTTGGATCAAAGAAGGAGGTATGGTAAAAGGAAGACTATTTTTTTACCCTTTGGAAAGATTTGTCTTCTTGGTCTAATCATGCAAGGAGCATAAATGGAAAAAAGGTCAGAGGGGAAGATCACTGGTCCTGCTCATTTTTCCTATACCAACAAAAAATAGCAAAAAATAAATTGCATTTCTATAGACTTAACAGATTTTCAAAGCTTAAAAATTATGAACTACACTGAGATTTTTCCCAAAGGTTTTTGTCCTTTTAACATAAACATACGTTATACTAAAAATGAAACGACTACAAATTTGTCTTTAGGTTCACATTCAGCAGGTTGCATCAGATTTATAGCTCGTCCTATAAGTATTGCAGTATTCCAAAAACAGAAGAAGGGATTCAGAAATTTAATAATGTGGCTTAATATGACACAGACAGAAAGTAAAATATAAGCTCAGCAGGTATAGTAAATACCATCAAGATGATATTCAGAGCAGTACCCTTGAGCAAATCATTTTAACTTTTCTTTGCCCTGGTTTTTCTTCTCTATTAAATACAGATAATGTTATTTACCTGCTTCAAATGAGTCCTGTGCAGATTAACAAACTGCAAGAAGGATTATAAACCTTTTTTTTTTTTTTTGTATTAAATCTAGGACTTAGTAGAGTAGCTACAGACAATTCAGGCTCCCCAACTGCTCCTGGAATAAACACCAGGGAAACTTTTAGCCAAGACAGGACATTTATAGTCAAGTTACCAGGAGCTATGTAACACAGGTACTAACTTTGCTGAAAGGCGGAACAAAATCAGCTTTATCAGGCCTTGCTGTGGTAATAATTAATACCAATGACACGTCGAGAAAAGCTGTTGCACATCAGCAAAAAAGACTAAAGCTAAAAATACACTGTTTGAAAACAGTGTCAGGTAAACAGGTTATTTATTGCTTCCTGTGGATTATGAATACATTATAATTTGTAACCAGCCCTATGATAACTCTCTACATAATTCCATAACAGAGGGAAATCTTCTCAAGCAATATAACTTTCACCTAAAAGTTTCAAAGCATTTTAAACCCGAGTGTAATCATTTCAATTTAGCTATATTCATGACACTCTACAAAGGGTAAGATTTTCTTTTCATAATTAGAGAAACTGATAGAGTGGGAAGATTGCTTATTGAAATAGAAGAAAAAATTATGTGAAGCCAGCAACTGAGGGAGGGAGGGAGTGAATAAGCATTTATATAGCACCTAATGTGTGGCAGGCACTGAGCAAAGTGCTTTATAGTTTTTAACTCATTTGATCCTCTCTGTAATTCGGGTGTAAGTGCTGATGTTGTCCCCATTTTACAGTGGAAAATACAGAGGCAAACTGAGGTTAATTGACTTGCCCAGGGTGACATATTTAATATGTGTCTGAGACTGGATTTAAACTCAGGTCTTCCTGACTCCAGGTTTAGTGGAGTTCACTGAGCCACTTAGATGGCTCTGTCATGGCACTCCATGCTTCACTAAGTGTATTTCATGACCTGAAATAGATACCTTTCATTCATCCAACCAGCTTCATTGGAACACTAGTAGAGTTGATGTTCTAACATCAAGGCAGAAGCTCTATGGTTTCTCCAAATTTAATATTTCATTGGAATTCACATTTTTTGTTAAGTCACTGGCTGGGTAATTTAACTGCCCTTGCTAGACCAGAGGCCCTCCACAGGGACCTCGAAGAGGGTACCACAAATTGAAACGGTTTGTGGTCAGGACTATAGGGGTGCTGCTAAGTAATAAATAATTACTTATGAGTAATTAGTAAGTAAATAATAAGTAATAAGTAAGTAAAGCAATACCTTTAAAGGACAATATTAAAAATACTTATTATAATATTTAGTTATAGGAAACAAAAAATCATCTGGCTAACCTGTAGAGTATATATATGAAAGAAAATCACTCTAATATGAATTTTATTATAGTTATTATTCCTTATTTCCTTACATTGGCTATTAGGATACTACTATTCCTAAGCGTATTCCTGATTTCTACTCATTGCTCTTTACATCCTCCAAAAGTCAGACATACAGCTCAATGACTCCTATTCTCTCTCTCCATTACCTACTTTCTCACCCTTCATACTGCCTACTTCAAGTATTCCTCATTTCCCTCCTACACATACATTCTCAAATAATTGGCCAACTGGCCCGTCACTCTTTGGGGTTAAGACAATACCTTAAGAAGGACACTATTAAAATACCCAAGAGATTTGATTAGGGACAGCTAGCATTCCATAATATGCTGATATGAATTAATTTTCAAAAATTAAATGCATTAAATAATCCTTGAGAAAATCATAGAATCTCAGAGTTGGAAAAGATCTCAAATGTGAACTGGTCTAACTTATAACTGACCAAGAATCTCCTCAACAACCATTTCTAACATATGATCATCCAAGCTATGCTTGAAAACTCCAAGTGAGAGGAAACCCATGACCTCCTGAGGGTATCTAACTCCATTTTTTAATAGATCTCGTTGTAAGGAAGTTTTTTTCTTTACATCAAATCCAAATTTGTCTCTCCAACTTCTATGCTTAGCTCCTAGTTCTGCCTTCTGGGGCTCAAGAGGATGAATTTATCTCTTCTTCTCTAGGATAATCCTTCACTTTAATCATGCTTCATAGTGAGTGATATAAAGGATTCATTTTCTGACTAAAGGTTGGACTAAATGATTTAAGGTTTTTTTTTTTATTAATATCTCTTTCATTTGCAGAAGAAGAGACCCATTTTGGAAGTTTTCCATGACTAACTGGCATATGGGGACCCTGGAATGTGTGAAACATATTGAAGTAGACAGATCTGACTGGCAAGATTCTTGGGTATTACTGCAGCTATTATCTACCTCTTATAATTTCCTAGGATGCGCTCTCACAATCATTTTATAGTTCTGGATAGAATATGACTAGAGAGGACTTTCTGGTTACAAACTGCTTTCACAAACATTATCAACTCTGATCTTCAAAACAACCTCACAGATTATTCTTAGTATTACCACCCTACACACATATACCCTCTAAAGTTGAGAGGCAGTGTGGTTAGTGGTTAATGGTGAGAAAGATACTCTCAGAGCCAGGTAGATGTATGTTCAGGTTCTTCTTCTCTCACATGCTGGCCTACATCAGTGTTCCAGACACCTATCAAGTACTATAACATTGCAAAAAAAAAAAAAAAAAAAGGTGCTGACCTGCCCGCATTATGAGAGGGAGTTTCCCTTCCTATGACTTTTCCATACTATAGAAATCAGAGGTCTAATTTTTATTTCTTTTGGAGACGGGTAGATTGAAACCTAGAGAAGTTCAGTGGCTTTGGGATCACATAATTTGTGAGTGTCTGAGAGAGAATTAGAATTCAGGCCACCTAACTCCTAACCCAGTGCTTCCCTCCATTCCCCACTATACCATACTTCATCTTAAATAAATTATTTTATATCTATCAGAATCAATTCAGGAAAATATTTATAACCATGCTCTTTGTGGTGGAAAAAAATTGGAAAATGCGGGGATGCTCTTCAATTGGGGAATGGCTAAACAAATTGTGGTATCTGCTGGTGATGGAATACTATTGTGCTAAAAGGAATAATGAACTGGAGGAATTCCATGTGAACTGGAATGACCTCCAGGAATTGATGCAGAGTGAAAAGAACAGAACCAGGAGAAGAACCTTATACACAGAGATGGATACACTGTGGTAAAATCGAATGTAATGGATTTCTCTATTAGCAGCAATGCAATGATCCAGGATAATTATGAGGGACTAATGAGAAAACACTATTCACATTCAGAGGAAGAATTGTGGGAGCAGAAACACAGAAGAAAAACAACTGCTTGATCACATGGGTAGATGGGGATATGATTGGGGATGTAGACTCTAAACAATCACCCTAGTGCAAATATCAATAATATGGAAACAAGTCTTGATCAATGACACATATAAAACCCAGTGGAATTGCTATGGGAGGAGGGGTGAGAGGAGGAAAGAAAAAGAACATGAATCATAGAACCATGGAAAAATTTTCTTAATTAATCAATTTTTAAAAAGAATCAATTCAAGAATAATTGGGTTCAAATCACCTCTGACAATCTAATGGCTGTGTGACCACGAACAAATCACTGAACCATTCAGTGCTCCAGACTACACTCAGATGATAAGTTGTGTTTAATCTGAATTGGAAGAAAGAGAACTATCCCCGAAAGAAATATGTTTATGTGTCTATGATCTTCTAGAATTTATAATCATTATGATTAAGTTGCTAACACCTAGCTCACGAATGGAAGATCTATGATCCTGTGAATATCATCCCATCATGTCAATACTGAGCATATGTATGCATGTATATGCATGCATGTATGTATACAGATATATCTAAAACTACATATATATCTTCATATCTGTGAGCATATTTGTGAGTTAGATGCAGCTGGAATTGTGATTTTATTGGTAGAGGGACTTGTAAGGATACTCCCTCTACCAACACAGATGGGCATCCAGTACCATTTACAGTCTTAGCAAGTTGTCAGGTGCACCAAGCAGTTATTTGCCCAAGATCACATACATGTTATCTATGAGGGGTGATTCTTAAGCGTCCTTCTGACTCTGAGGCCAGCTCTCTCCACACCATGCCTATTACCCAGCATAAACATAACTATAACTGCTTTGTCAGCCCTTTATCACACAAGCCTAAACACAGAGAAGCTTAAATTCCCTTACAAAGCTAGTCTGTTGATGCAAGCTCATATTAGATTCACAAGGATTCGGTTCCCATAGTGTAGCAATAGTGAAAGATCAAGCAAATCAGATTAATGACTGAAACTTTGTCAGCAGACAGGCCAGGACCTGCTGAGTGTCTTATTTTTATGACTGATGTATATAACCAAGGAATAATGGATACCCTTGAAGACAAAATATTGTGAGAGCATAGAGTAATACCAAAAAATAAATGATTCTCCCTGGCTCTATTACTTAAGATCTGTGACTTGGGGCTAGAACTTTTCCTTTGCTGGGCCTCTATTTCCTCATATGAAGGTGGCGAAATGTTTTTCAGTCATTTTTCAGTCATGTCTGACTCTCCATAACCCCATTTGGGGTTTTCTTGGCAAAGAAACTGGAGTGGTTTGCATTTTCCTTTTCCAACTCACTTAACAGATGAGGAATTGAGGCAAAAAGAGTTAAGTGCCTTAACCAGGAACACACAACTAATCAATGTCTGAGGCTGGCTTTGAATAATGAAGGTGAGTCTTTCTGATTCCATGCACAGTACTATATCTACTGAGTCACCTAGCTGCCCTTTGGAATAGATTACCCTTAAAGTCATTTCCAGATTGAAATCTATGATCTAATGACAATTATTTTTAACCCTAAGACCCAGTTCACAAATGGAAGATCCATGATCTGTAATGCAGGGTTTCTTGCATTGCAATATTACCCTAGGCAATCCTGTCAGTTATCAGAATGGAATTCTGGGGTTGCATGTGCCAGATGCCAGGTGCTAACCGGTAGTTGGGCTGTGACTATATAAGGCCCTGCAAATCCAACCTTGGGGTTCTGTTTTCCCTTGACCTCACCCAGACAACTTGCTATCCCTGACCTTTCCCCCTGGGCCCTGGGTGGTGAAGGGAGGTGGATCGTGGGTAGGAACTTAGATAGCATTGCCTAGTGGTTAGGGTCATCTCTAGAGGAACTCAACAACATCATTGGTGTACCTAGCTGATCAAATAACACCAAACCAGAGTCTAGTTATCTCTGGCTGAGGGCTGGTTAATGATTCTCAAATTAAGCCTTCATAGACCATTTTATATTGACAATACAATTTCCCATCATTTTAGCTTTCTAGTCTCCTGTGAAAGAGGTTATAGGTATTATTCTTACTTTCTTATATGAGGGAATTAAAGGATACAAACATGAATAACATGAATCTTTTCATAATTTTGCAGTACCCTAAAAAAGTATTTTTTCTGTGAGACAGTATACTGTAAATATAATATCACATTGGCATTAATCTTTTTCCTTTTTCAATGTCCCCATATACTGTCTCCCTCAAATATCTCTCATATCAGTTTATCTTTCCCATAGGCATTAGTCCTAATCAATTTTGTATCATAGTGTATGTTTACATTTATAATCCACAATCGGATTAAATAAACTCCTTGAAGACAGTAACTAGGTCTTGGAATCAGAATCTCCCAATTGAAAGAAACCTCACAGGTCACCCAGTCCAACCTATACCTGACCTAACTTCCACTTGAAGATGGTCAGTAATGGGAAGTCATTCTACCATAGCAGTCCATTCTCATTTCCAATAGCTATAACTGTTAGTATTGCCTTCTACAGAATGGAAATCTACTGATCTACAACTCCCTCCCATTGTTCCTGATTATATCATCTAGGTCCAGGTGAAATAAATTTGTTATCTCTTTCTTATGAGACCTCCTGAAATATTTGAAAATAGCAGCTATTAGGACTGATTAAATCTTCTTTTTTCTAGGTGAGATATTCCCAGTATTTACATCAACAGACTAGATTCATAGGAGAAGTTAAACTTCTCTCTGTTTAGACTTGGATGATGAAGTGCTGACAAAAATGTTATAGTCATACTTATGCTGGGTAATAGGCAATATGGCATATGGCCTTGTGGTTAGAAAGACCTGGGTTTGAGAATCTTCCCCTGACACATACCACATGCCTGACTTTGGGAAAATAACTGCTTGGTGCTCCAGACAACTCTCTAAGACCATGAGTGATAAATCAGAGGCCCATCTGCATTGGTAGAAGGATTATCCTAACTAGGTGTCCCATTAACCAAGAAAATCACAGGTCCAGTTATATATATATATACATATATATATATATATATATATACAATATATATATTCATGTAACCACTCCTAATATGAAATATTCTTTGAATTCACAAAGTTAACATGATGCCTTGTACATTGTGTATGTTAAAAAAAACTTCTTGAACCAATATCCAGTACCTTTGAAGAAGTAAAACCAAACTTTTGATCTGCTTATGCTGAAAAAAGCCATTGTATTCACCAGTGTTTTTATAAAGGACACACTTTACTATGGTTAAAGAATAGGACAGACTCAGGATACCAGTAAATCTTTCTCTAAAAGAGTACCTTTAGTTCATTCGAGCTGACTGTTCACTTGGTACATAGATCTTTCTATTCCTTCCCTATTAATACTGTAGGCTAAGATAAATGATATTCCAAAAAGAGGTCATGCCCCATTCCCAAAGAGACTTTATAGTCATTCTTGTAATTGAAACTACTATTCCCCACCCAGTGCCATCTCTAGGACCCAAAAGAGATGGGGGGGGGGGAAGAGACAAAATGGGAGATGTATGACTTTTTACTGTCAGAACTATGTCAGGGTACTGGTTTTTATTCATATTTCCTTAGTCCTCTCAAGTATTGCCATTGTTCATTGTTTCTGATTTCTGTCACAGATGAGCCAGAGTAATAAATGACAATTATATATGTTTGTGAACCATATTCCTCACAATCACAATTCAAGGTAGGTAGTTCAAGTATTTATTATTCCTGTTTTAGAGAAGAGGAAATTGGGCTTAAAAGAGTCTAAGCGACTTGACCAGGGGTCAAATAATTAGTAAATGTCAGAGCAGGATTTCAGACCAGGCTTTTCATGACATCCAAGTCTAGTGCTCTTACCATTATGATGAGGCTATCAGATTCCCCAAGAACTCAAGAAATAATTGTGTTAAAGTGACAAAAGTAAAGGGATGTCCCAGTAGGGTTAACTAGTTGGAATCAGTTTTCTGTCATGGGATATACTGAACTAATACAACCCCCTTTCCTACTTCCAATCCCTACATATATACACACCCTTTCATTACACATGTACCCATTCATGTGCACCTAACTACCTGTCATCAAGATAAAGGGGTTAGGTCTCAGTTTCAGAAGAGAAGAGACACATTATTTTTTAGTTCAATCTTTATATCTTTGGCTCTACTGGCTCTGAGAGTTTTGGTATATGTATGGAAGGAAGACATATGGTGGTCATCACCTTTAAAGAATCATAGATTTAGAGCTCTAAAGGAATCTTAAGAAATTGTCAGACCCAATACCCTCATTTTAGTGGTAAAACAAAAACCAAAACAAAAAAACCCTGAGACTCAGAGATTAAGTGACTTGCCCAAGGTCACTGGAGTAGTAAGTAACTTGATTCCTTCATGAACATAATGATTATGAAGAAGAAGAAAAAGAGATACACAGTTTTCTAGCCCAGGGCCTATGTGTAATCCCTGTATAATTGACAATCTCCAGATTCCTCAGCCAGCCCCACTGCAGTGCTCCTAATTGAACTGGATAATATCAGCCTCAAAATAAGGCTCTGCAGCCATTCCCACCCATCTTTCTTATCCCTTGTACTAAGCAAGGTTCAAGGCATGGGATTTATGGTGTGTAAGGTGGAAGGAGTTGGGAGCACTATTCTTAGAGGTTGAGGAACAGAGGAAGGACAACAGCCTGGCCCAGAACCAAGGAACCTCGCAGGCAAGGATGCCTAGGGAAGGATGCTAAGACACTTTAGGGGCCAATAGGGGTGGCCAGGGAGGGTAGGGGACAGAGGTTAGGGGTGGGGTGCGGAGTTATTGGTGGTCGAAGTAATAGGGCACAGGTTTTAAAGCAAAGCTCCTTCTGGAAAGAGCAGTGGTGGCCCAAGGCAGTAAGGGGATGGGGGGAGGGGAAGCAGGTCCGACTACAGGCAAAACATAAGGAGAAGTGGATGGGCAGGGCTTTCCTTTACCTGGCCAGGTGTGGCGGCCGCGGTGGCTGCAGCGAAGATGCTGCGGCGGGGTCCCGAGCTGGAGGCAGTAGCTGCCCGGGCTGTTGCTGCCACCGCTGCTGCCCCGGCCCCGCCCCCTTCCCCTCCTCCCGCCACACCCCCAGTCTGATAGATCCTCCCCAATCCACAAGCCAGGGCTCACATGCCCTCCGCGTTTGTTTAGGGGAGGAAAGGAGGAGGGACCCTAGGAATTGCTGACCAATCCTTACTTGTCACAGAGACGCAGAGGCTGAGACTGGGAAAGCCAGGAGAGACGGATGCCCAAGCAAGTAGGAAAGGTACTGGTCCGTGTCCTGGTCAGGTAAGGGCACTGTAAAGGCCTGCTCTGTGTTGTTTGCCAAGAATCTTTAGTGCTGGAAGTCGTGGACCAGTGTCTACCTATTTCTACCTTTGAATGAAGAAGAGTCATCGTGGCATCACAGAGAAGCAGACATATTCCTAGCTCTCCTACGCAGCTGAAATCAAAAGCCGGTGACTGTTAAGAGTTTTTGCAGGAAAGTAACGGGAAGGATATAGTCGCTACGCTCACTATAAGGCTTTGGGAATATGGAACATAAGGGATGCTCTAGGAGTGTCCTCAAACTATTTAGTACCTAGACATGCACTCATGCAAATCTGCCCAGCCAGAACTCTTGGGTTGTTCCAAAAGTCTAATTGCACTAAGGCTTTTGGTACACTTTGTCTGCAAGGGACAGGAAAAGACCTAGGAGAAAAAATCAAGAGCAAACAAACAAAACACACACACACACACACACACACACACACACACACACACACACACACACACACACGGCACGGCATTCAATCTCCATTCTGTTGCCCGCCTCCAACATGTGCAGGCTCAGACACCTCTGGGTTTCTGTCTCTGTTTCTCTCTGTGATTCTCTCTCTCCTTCTCCTTCTCCCCTCTCCCTATCCCCTCCCTCTCTTCCTCTCTCTCCTCTCTCTCTTTCTCTCTCCTCTCCTCTCCTCTCCTCTTCTCTCCTCTCCTCTCCTCTCCTTTCCTCTCCTCCTTCAGCTAAGAAATTACTTCCACTAATCTTAGTTACACCTGCCCCTTTGTGGTGAGCTGAAAATATACCAAAAGTATAAACAGAATAGAACATTTGCTTACTATACATGACTCACATGATCAGGACTGATTCTTCCTTTCCTGGATTATCAAAGTCCTTTGCTTCTCCTTCATCCTCTTGGATATTTGAATGCTGACCTTCCTGCCTCTTGGTTTAGTGTTCTTTGGATTTTTTTTAATAGCATTTTTTATAGAGCCTTTTATCTTTGTTTTTATTTTTATCACATTCCACCTGGTATCCTACTTATTCATGTACATGCTTTATCTCCATAGTCATCTGTAAGCTTCTTAAGCTCAGGGCCTACCTTGTTTTTCATCTCCATATCCACAGTAGCTTTCATATAATAGATGTTTAATATGTTTGTTGAACTGAATTGAATCTGATCTTCATATGAATACTGTGAGATAGAAAAGGAAGGTATTGCCATTTTATAGCTGATTTAAACTAAGATTAGGAGAGACTGATTAATATTTACATTACAGAGTAGAACCAATGACTTCTAGTTTCTAGTTCTGTATTCTTCCCATTTATAAAGATGTCTTTCTAAGATATCATATGTCATCTATTTAAATATAAACAATGGGAAAGTTCTTGTGAAAGCACTTAAAAGAATTTTATTCACTATTCAAATGCATGTTAGAGCCATGGTATGCCAAAATAAAAAGAGATCTTAGAATTAATCTAGTCCAAACTTCTTATCTGTGAGGCTCTGAGAGGTTGTGATTGACCAAGGTCACACAGCTAGTTCCATGTTTATATATTGCCTCAATATTATTAAAAAAAAAAAAAAGATGTTGGTAGCCAGCCCAGCATCAATTTTCAAAGAGCAAGAAACCATTTTTGGGAGTGACCTTTGAACCTTAGCCCAGGAAAAGGACTTATCTGAAAGCAATATAACCTTTGGGACTGAACTTTGTTATATGTGCATTGAAAGGATGTAGGAAGTAAGCTAATTTTGAGCCTATTCAACTAGACATTTTTTTATGTATATATATATATATACATCTATATCTATTTCTCTCTATATATATACATATATATCAACATAATGTTTGTAACTTTGTTCTAGCTATATTTTTAAAGTAAGAATCCCTTTGTAAAAGCCAGTGGATGTTTCATGTTTACTATTAAATGTAACCAGGGAGCTACTGACTCCCCAACAATGGGAAGTATTGTAGGGAATTGGGGTTTGAACAGTGGTGGTGAAAAAGATACTCTAAGCCCTCAAAGTGTCCTGGAACCCTAAAGGGCAATGCAGCAGGCCTGTCCCTGGGAGGATGGAGCCAGAGTGTGCACACTAATTAAGAATTGTTGGTTTAAAAGAAGACCATAGGATTATAAGATTTTAAACTTTAAGTGAATGTTGAATTCATCCAGGTCAAATTTGCCTAAAGTCACATAGAGTCTGTTAACTCAATTAAGCACTTATTAAGAACTTGACATATGCTTAACTCTATTAACCTACCATAACTTTAATCCTAAACCTGATCAAACTACTGAGCAGTGCCTCAGTTTCCTCTTCTCTAAAATGAATTGGAGAAGGAAATGGCAAACCACTTCAGTATCTTTGCTAAGAAAACCCCAAATGGGATCACAAAGAGCCAGGCACAAATAAAAAAATAACTGAACAATAAGCATATGCCAAGTCATATTCCTGATGCTAGAAAAAAGAAAGACAAAAATGAAAATAGTGCCAGATCTCAATGAGCTTGCATTCTTGCATTGTGTACATTATACAACATATATCAAGATAAGTAAATACAAAGCTTAAACCAAGTAAATACAAAGTAATTTGAGGAGAGGTAAGGGAAAGAACTTATATCTGGAAATCAGAAAAAGCCTTGGATGAGAAGTAATACTTGAGCTGAGTCTGAAGGGAGATAGGGAGTCTAAGAGGCAGAGGTGAGAACATTCCAAGTATAGGGTGTTGGCCTATCTATGTAAAGGCATGGGGGTGGGGAGGGAGATGGAATGGGATATACTAAGCACATAAAAGAGGTCAATTTGGCTAGAACATTGAATGTTTGACAGGGACATATACCTGGAGATTTAAAGGGCTTTAAAAGTCAAAGAGAGGAGTTTATATTATATTCTAGAGGCAATAGGGGGTCACTATAGATAAATGACACAGAGGATAGAGCACCAGTTCTGGAGTCAAAAAAGACTCATTTTTTTTTCTGCCTACATTTTTTTAAACATTTATTAATATACATTTTTAACATGGTTACATGATTCATGCTCCTCTTTTCCCCTTCACCCCCTCCCCCCGTGTGGTAGTTTCAAGTCCACACCCTCAATCATGTCCACCCCGACCCATGCGTTCAAGCAGTTGTTTTTTTTATATGTTTCCTCTCCTGCAGTCCTTCCTCTGAATGTGGGTAGCATTCTTTACCATAAATCCTTCAGAATTGTCCTGGGTCATTGTATTGCTGCTGGTACAGAGGTCCATTACATTGAATTTTACCACAGTGTATTAGTCTCTGTGTACAATGTTCTTCTGGCTCTGCTCCTTTCGCTCTGCATCTGTTCCCGGAGGTCTCTCCAGTTCGCCTGGAACTCCTCCAGTTTATTATTCCTTTTAGCACAATAGTATTCCATCACCCGCATATACCACAGTTTGTTCAGCCATTCCCCAATTGAAGGACATACCCTCCTTTTCCAATTTGTTGCCACCACAAAAAGCGCAGCTATAAATATTTTCGTACAAGTCTGTTTATCTATGATCTCTTTGGGGTACAAACCCAGCAATGGTATGGCTGGATCAAAGGGCAGGCATTCTTTTATAGCCCTTTGAGCATGGTTCCAAATTGCCAGCCAGAATGGCTGGATCAGTTCACAGCTCCACCAGCAATGCATTAATGTTCCAATTTTGCCACATCCCCTCCAGCATTCATTACTGTCCCCTTCTTTCATTTTAGCCAATCTGCTAGGTGTGAGGTGATACCTCAGAGTTGTTTTGATTTGCATTTCTCTAATTATTAGAGATTTGGAACACTTTCTCATGTGCTTATTGATACTTTTGATTTCTTTACCTGAAAATTGCCTATTCATGTCTCTTGCCCATTTATCAACTGGGGAATGGCTTGATTTTTTATACAATTGCTTTAACTCCTTGTATATTTGAGTAATTAGACCCCTGTCAGAGTTTTTCGTTATAAAGATTTTTTCCCAATTTGTTGTTTCCCTTCTGATTTTGACTACATTGTTTTTGTTTGTACAAAAACTTTTTAGTTTAATATAATCAAAACCATTTAATTTACATTTTGTAATTTTCTCTAACTTTTGCTTGGTTTTAAAGTCTTTCCTTTCCCAGAGATCTGACAAGTATACTATTCTTTGTGCACTTAACTTGTTTATAGTTTCCCTCTTTATATTCAAGTCGTTCACCCATTCTGAATTTATCTTGGTGTAGGGTGTGAGATGTTGATCTAGACCTAATCTCTCCCATATTGTTTTCCAAATTTCCCAGCAGTTTTTGTCAAATAGTGGATTCATGTCCCAAAAGTTGAGCTCTTTGGGTTTATCATACACTGTCTTGCTGATGTCATTTATCCCAAGTCTATTCCATTGATCCTCCTCTCTATCTCTTAGCCAGTACCATATTGTTTTGATGACTGCTGCTTTATAGTATAATTTAATATCTGGTACTGCTAGGCCCCCTTCCTTCACATTTTTTTCATTATTTCCCTTGATATTCTTGATCTTTTGTTATTCCAAATGAAATTTGTTATAGTTTTTTCTAATTCAGTAAAGAAGTTTTTTGGTAGCTTGATAGGTATGGTGCTAAATAGGTAAATTAATTTGGGTAGAATTGTCATTTTTATTATGTTAGCTCGACCTACCCATGAGCAATCAATGGCTTTCCAATTGTTTAAATCCAGTTTTATTTGTTTGGAAAGTGTTTTGTAGTTGTTTTCATATAATTGCTGTGTTTGTTTCGGTAGGTAGATTCCTAAGTATTTTATATTGTCTAGAGTGATTTTAAATGGTGTTTCTCTTTCTACTTCTTGCTGCTCTAGTGTGTTGGAAATGTATAGAAATGCTGATGATTAAAAAAGACTCATTTTTGGGGCAGCTGAGTAGCTCACTGGATTAGGAGCCAGCCCTAGAGATGAGAGGTCCTAGGTTCAAATCTAGCCTCAGACACTTCCTAGCTGTGTGACCCTGGGCAAGTCACTTAACTCCCATTACCTAGCTCTTACCACTCTTCTGCCTTGGAGCCAATACATAGTATTGACTCTAAGACGGAAGGTAAGGGTTTATTATTTAAAAAAAAAAAAAGGCTAATTTTCTCCTAAGTTCAAATTTGACACTAGCTGTATGGCCCTGGGCAAGTCATTTAATTCTGTTTGCCTCAGTTTCCAATCTGTAAAATGAACTGGAGAAGAAAAGTCAAACACCACTGAAACGACTAAACAACAACACAGGTCCTTAAACATGATTATGACATGTTGAGATAGACTTCAGGAATTTGGCAGTATTGTTGGTATATTAGTCCAAGGGAATAGTGGAAGAGAGAGATCAATTAAGAGGTTTCTAGAATATTCCAGGGAAGAGGTAGCAAGAGTCTGCACTGACTGGTTGTAATGTTACTGAAGCTAGGAGATGGATGTGAGAAATGAGTGAACAACCAATCAACTAAATAAATAAATGGAAAAGCATTGATTAAAGCTTACTAT
This sequence comes from Gracilinanus agilis, assembly GCF_016433145.1. NCBI lineage: Eukaryota > Metazoa > Chordata > Mammalia > Didelphimorphia > Didelphidae > Gracilinanus > Gracilinanus agilis. The sequence continues at coordinate 537,841,140 of NC_058131.1, forward strand.
ATGAAGCTATGATGCTGATCACTAGGGAAGCAAATCCAAAAGTGAGTTAATCCTTGATTTTTGAGGAGTTCACACTTTAATAAGGAGAAACAACACTTATAGGGCTGTGGTAGGTAAGGAAGGAAGTTTGGATGGTGGATAAACCATTAACACTCCCTTTCTACAGTCAAGAATCAGGTTGGTTTGATTACAGATCTCCGTGTGTCTCTGTGTGTATGTGTGTCTAAATCTGATTTGGAGAGCTGAACAACAGTAGCAACAGGAGGGGAAGAAAGATGGAGGCAGGGGAAGAATGAGATTAAATAAGATTTAACAACTGATTAAATGAGGGGGGGCATGAAAGGAAATGGGGAGAGACAAGGATTTTATTTGATTTAGGGGTATTTTAAAATATACTGACAGTAACAAGAGTTATGCCTGTGAGTACACAGGTTTAATTCTGGAAAAGAAGAAAGATTTAATGGAGACTTGCTTGGCATTGCCTCTGGAGCTTTCTAAACCCTGTCTGGTTTTAATGAAATCAAATCAAATCAACAGATAGTATTGAGCTCTGTGCTAACTCTAGAGGAGAGAGAAAAGTTTTCCATGAAATCTCTGCCCTTAAGGCAATCTATTGAACAAGAAGACACATAAAAAAGTGAAATCTATGGACCCCTTAATAATTTTATTCTGTGCTCTATACTCCGAATTGATGGAAATGCTAAATTTCAGTTAGAAGTCAAAGATTTTTTTTCCATACAAGAACCCTCTAAATCTAAGTTAAGAACCTTTGCTTGGTACTCTTTGAACCTCTAGTGGTATACTAGAGGAAATTCAGGGCATCCTCCTCTTTGTCCCCCCAAATGGTTCCTTTTCTTTACCTCTCACCCACACCGGATTAGTGAGACAGGAGACTTCCCAGGCTACCTGCATTTTATCCTCAGTGTAGATACTGAGACTTAAACAAACATTCACCATTACAATGGCTTGCTGCTCAATGACCATTGGCTTCTTAGAAGTCCTAGCCCAGGGGCCAATCATTGTGTGTATCATACTTTGGGGTTAGTACTTTTTTTTTTTTCACAAAGCACTTTTTTGCCCTTTCACATAATAGTCATGAGCATGAATAATAAAATATCTCTATATCACTTTGAGATTTCCCACACACCTTCATTTGATCCTCAAGACAGTTTGAGCAAGACTTAGGATTCCATAGTTTTAGAACAAGGAAACCTATAATAGCACAGCAAACCAGAACTCAAGATCCACTGAGACAAAATAAACAAGCCAGCTTGACTGAAGGGAAATATAATAAGAAGGGCAGTCAGGAATGAGAGAAACAGGGCGACCAGAGCCAAGGTGGAAGGGGGCACCATGATAGGTAAAATTAAGAAGATTTTTGTAGGGTTGTACTCTGGATCAAGCAGGAAAGGCATTGGGTGGAGGCAGTGAAGAGCCTCTATCTGGTTTACAAGGTTCAAGGACTGGTGCTGATTTATTCTGAGGATAACGAAGACAGGTTCCCTAATTCCTGGGGAATTGTTAGGTAGAGGAAAGTGTTTTTTACAAGATACCTTATTTTGATGGGGAGACTTGAAGGATTGGAGTCTGTCTCTCAAATGACTTCATTTACCAAGATGGCAAGCTACTGAGGTATTTTTAATAAAAAGCCTGAGAAATAGGTAGTCAAAATATTATTCTCATCCTCCTTTTACAAATGGAGAAGCAGCAGCTCAAAGAGGCTGACTTTCCCAAGATTTCAGACAGGAAGTATTTTACAAAGGGCACTACATTTGGATTCAGAGTACCTGAGTTCATTGCCCCTGCCTACTTCTATGACTTTAGGCAAATCCCTTTAACTTTCCAGATTTCAGTTTCATCATTTACAAAATAGAGGGGTAGGAGGAAGGAAGGGTTGAAATAGAATCATTTCTAAGGTCCCTTCCATCTTGGTCATCTTTAATCCTAAGTGTCAGGGCTGGACTTTCAAACCTGTGTCTTCTGATTCTTAGTATAATGAATGTTCTTTCCATCTAACCGTACTGACTTCAACAATTTGCAGTTACCAAGCTAGACTGCAGTTATCACCACTTAGGCACCACTTTGCTACCTAAATGGGACCTTTCCATTTGACTTGAAGCTGAAACCTTCTGTATGTACCTCATTCGAGTGGTATAATATTTGTAAAGGCCTTAGTGCAGTGCCTGGAACACATTACATGCTTAATAAATACGTTTGCTTCCATCATAATAGAATATAAGTGCCTTGAGAGGAAGAACAGCTGTCTCATCTTTGAACTTATATCCCAGGACTTAATATGGTTTTTGGCACATAAAAGGCACTTAGTCAATGCTTTCTTCCCAGGCCTTAGTTTGCTTATCTGCGGTCTAACTCCTATGTATTTAACCTAAACTAAAATAGCCAAAATGGCCTTCTCTATGTTCCTCACAGAAGACTGTTTCCCCCTCCATATCTACTGTCCTGCCTTTGCTCTGGCTATCCCCCATGCCAGAAGACATTCTTCATTTCCAAATGGCAGAGTCCCAATCTTCCTTCAAGAGGGAGCTCAAATACTACCTTCTGCATGAAACCTGTCCTGATCCCCTATCAAGCACCTGCCTCCCAAACCACTTTGTATTGATTTTTAATTATTTTATAGGTATTCTATATATATGGGCAGCTAGATGACTCTGTGGATAGAGAACTAGAATAAGGAAGACCTGAATTCAAATTTAGCCTGAGACACTATCTGTGTGACTCGGGGCAAGCCATTTAACCCTGTTTGCCTCCATTTTCTCATCTATAAAATGAACTGGAGAAGGAAATGGCAAACTACTCCAGTATCTATGCCAAGAAAAACCCAAATGGGGTCATAAAGAATCAGAGGTGACTAAAATGACTTAACAATAACAATAATATTCTGTATATATCAGTATTTGTATACATGTTTATGTGTATATAATATATGCACATCTTTACATTTCAGATGTGCATGGATATGTGCTGGCACACACACATGTGCATGTACACATATACTGGCTGTCTTTCCCATTAGAATATAAACTCCTTGAGGTGAGAAATTATTTCATTTGTTATATTTCTATCCTCTTAACATAGCATCAAGCCTAGCACATCAAGCCTAACACATAGTAGGAACTTAATACTTGTTGATTGATTGATTGGTTGGTTGATTGAAGCATTAGAATAGATGATCTCTAGGGTTCTGTGATTCTGAATGCCCAAGCCACTGGATCATCCATGTTAATGCTTCTCCATAGGCCTCATAGTCTCTCTATTCTTGGAGACATCAAATGGGCTCATTAACATCTTTCAGGACAGATTATCTGTTTCATCCCAGAGACTGACATTTTATGTGAAGGAAAGGACATCTGTGGGAGTCATTAAACAGAGACAAATGATCAAGTCCATTTGCAATGCAGGATCCGGAGAGCAAACCTAATCTCTAAGATGTTTCCACCTCATTTGCACTCAGCTGCATAATCAGCTTTTCATCTCTGCTCAGGATAAATGCAAACTGCCTGCTGCTGAATTCACTATAGTATATATAGTCTACCGAAAGGGGAAGGAGGCACATCCATAGACAGCCATTTGTTGCCCTAAATTCTCTAAAAGTCCTTAAAGAGATATTAAAATACTGATCCCTGCAACATACTCAATTATTTGGGATACAGAATTCAAATCAAATCAATAAACAATTATTATGATTTACTGTGGCACTAAATTAAATGGTACTTCCAATCTGGGAGCTTACATTCTACCAGGAAAATATAGTACATATGCCCAGAAAACTATACATATATTATAATCAAAATAAATATAAGATAAGGAGAGGGGGAAGAGAGCCCTAACAACTGAAGGGACAGAAAATTTAAAAATTGGACCTAAACTGGGCTCTGAAAGATGGTATGAGAAATGACTATATTCCGGACATAGGAGACCACCTGTACAAAGACGAATAGGCAAGAGATAGGATGCTTTATGTAAGAAACAGCTAGAAGATCATTTTGAGTAAAATAGAAGGTACACAAAGGGAGGGAATATGAAATCACACGGCATAGGTAACAGGAAAGCAGCTGATTGAGAGCTTTAAATGCCAGGCTGAGAATGTTTTATTTTCTCCTAGAGAACCAATAAAGAGGGCTCTCTGGGATAGCTGTCTGTCGGTGGGATGAAACAGATCATCTGTCCTAAAAGATGTTAATGATCTCATTTGATATCTTCAGGAACAGAGAGATTATGAAGCCTATGGAAAAGCATTAACATGGATGATCCCGTAGCTTGAGCATTCAGAATCACAGAACCTTAGAAGTCATCTATCCTAATGCTTTCATAAACCTACCAACCAACTGATCAACAAGTATTGATTAAGTCCCTATTACGTGCCAGGCCTGATGCTATGTTATGAGGATGGGGGATCACATAGAGCTGAATTTTAGGACTATCAATTCAGGAACTGTTGGATGGCAGTAGAGAGAAACCAGAATGAGAAAGGCCAATTGGAAGACTGTTACAATAGTTGAGGTGAGAACTATTAAAAGAGGCTTTGTGAATGAGGAAGAAGATGAGAAACAGGAGGTGAGGCAGTGAGTTGGCACATTTGATAGAATGTTGGCCTAGAGGCAGGAAGACTCATCTTTCTGAATTCAAAGCTGAACTCAGACTGTTACTGACTGTATGACCCTTGACAAGTCACTTAATCCTATTTGCCTCAGTTTCCCTATCTGTGAAATGAGAAATAAATATCAAACTACTCTAGTATCTTTGCCAAGAAAACCCCAAATGAGGTCATGAAGAGTTGGACATGACTGAAACAACTGAACAACAACAAGAAAAAGGAATATTTTGGAGCCAGCTGAACCTGCACCTCTGATGAGATGATTTTTAAGTTTTCAGTGTGAGTTTTTTAACCTGGTAAACTGGCAAATAATTTAAAACATGGTTGGATGTGTTTTGTCGATTGTCTACTGTAGACCTGAGAAAGTGATGGAGAAAATGTTAATATTGCAGATTAAACTTAAATTTAGAGAGCTGATTGTTAAACATTTATCAGCACACTATTGGAAGCCACAAGATTGATCAACTGATAAGCTATGGGGTGAGGGGTTAAAGTAGAAATAATGATCAAAGTGACTCTAAGGTTGTGAATTTAAGTGACTTGGAAGAAATGCCACAGCTTTAACAAAATTAGAGAAGTCCAGGGGAGAGGTGGACTTGAGAAAAATTGTAATGAGTTTCATTTCAGAAACTCCTAGTATACCAGAGTCATCTTGGCTAGTCTCAACAGTTGGCCTTGAGAAAATTCCTAAGTGAAAGTAGTCAGTGGAAAAATAGCAAATCATTCAATAAACATATATTAAGTACCTTCTTTGTTTTGGTGCTGAACTAGATGTTGGATGAGAAAAAAAGAATTTAAATAATATCTTTATGGAGTTTCCAATTCAGGAGGAGACAAATACTGTAACAAAAAATATTACATGGTAAGTGAATTAATATACTAAGCAAAGTGCCTAGAGACTGGAGGTCCTAGGTTCAAGTCCGGCCTCGGACACTTCCAGATGTGTGACCTTGGGCAAGTCACTTGACCCTTATCACCCACCCTTACCACTCCTGGGCTAAGGAAGGTCCCTAGCCCGGATGAAAAAGGAGGAGGGTTGGGTGTGGGGCTAGCAACCCCACCCTGTAAAAACTACATCTGCTAAAGAAACTGCAACCTAAAGTAGGGGCAGCTGGGCTAGCTCAGTGGATTGAGAGCCAGGCCTAGAGACAAAAGGTCCTAGGTTCAAATCCGGGCTCAGACACTTCCCAGCTGGGTGACCCTGAGCGACCCATTGCCTACTGGTTGTGGCCCTATGCTCCTAGAATGGAGTCCCAGGATAAAAAAAAAAAAAAAAAAAAAAAAAAAAAAAAGCAAAGTGAAAGTGTTATATAAGGTCTGAGGTCAATCAAACAATAAGCATTTATTAAGTGCCTACTATGTGCCAAGGCAGCTAAGTGGCACAAAGGATAGCGTGCCAGGCCTAGAGACAGGAAAACCCAAGTTCAAACTGGCAGTTACAGCTGTGTGACCCTGGGCAAATGACTTAACCCCATTTGCCTCAAGTTTTCTTATCTGTAAAATGAACTGGAAGGAAAAAACAACAAATCATTCTAGTATCTTGGCCAAGAAAACACTAAGTGGGATTAGACACAACTGAACAACAGTAACAACAACATTCTAGGCATTGGGGTAAGTACTGGGGATACAAAAAGAAGCCAAAAAAAAAAAAAAAAAAACAACCAACAACAATGCAGCTCAGATTGATAAGGCTTTTTTAAACTTCCATGATAATTGATATTATTAAACTATCTTGGGGAAGATGTCCCTAGAAGCATCATATGAAAAAATTACTCTCACTTGTCTATAAGCATAATGATATTATGTTGTATTGCCTTATAAGGAAATAGCAAGAACTGTAGCCTCAAGGACAGGCTATAAAGACACCCAAATGAATTCCCTGAAAAACCTCAGGTTCAACTTAACAGGAATAGACATAGTGATTACCATCATCATGTGCATAACTGGAGTGAAGTGTGGGAGTTTCACTTCAATGGAGATATTCTCAGACACTGCAAAATTCCTTGTACTTGAAGAAATCTGACTGACTCCTCATTAAGGAATAAGACAGAAAGGAACTTGAATAAACCTGCTGAGACACAAGTTAGTGGATCCAAAAAAATGTATGGACAGAAGCAATGTGGTAAAGTGAAATGAGCGTTGAATTCTTCTGCCACTAATTCGTCCTGTGACCCTGAGCAAATCCCTTAACCTTTCATCTTCTTTAAACTGATGGGGTTGGGCTAGATGACTGATAAGGTCCTGTTCAATTCTCTTCGTTTATGAATAAATGAGATTGCTCAGCACCTGCTCTCAGGTAAAATGAAGTAGGACGACCCCTGCCAAATAGAGAGAAGAAAACATGAATTCAAACCTGGGTCACGGGGGCCTCAGTCACCACATTCACAAGGGGTCCCCTTAAAGGGCATGCAAGTCATCATTCAGTTTGTAATAAAAACCAAGTCTCTATAGTAGCCTGAACCTGGTGAGTCTGGGTATATGATACATTTTGACATCATACTAATGTTTCTGTTGGAAAGAGATACAAAGATACATTTAAGAAGAAAGAATGGTAGATGGATCCGGCAAACCCAAATTGTGGGTGAGTAGGGAGAGGTCTTTTTGAGCTGTACGCCTGACTCTTCAAACTTTCTCTCCATTACCACAAAAGTAAATCTCTTAAATTAAATAAATGGCTTTTCACTTTTTAATTTTTTGGCATTGCAAGCTTATGAATATTCTTTGCTTTAAGCATTTCTTGTGAGCTAGAGGAAATAAATAATTGACCTACCTACCTTGAAGGACATCTAGGTGGATAGAGCCCTGAGCCTGGAGTCATCCTGTAATGACTGAACTTCTCAAGAGGCAGTATTACTTAATTTTAAATTAATTTCTTAATTGAACTCTCAAGACGATCTAAACTAGCTAGTTGACTCCTTCCTCAATCTGAATGAGCACCCAAGGGCACAAAAAGAGAGTACATTCCTATACATCTCTTGTGATCTCCTCACTCAGTCTTTCCCCTGGACCTCGCAAGGCATTTCTAATTGGTAAATAGCCACTGAGGAGGTGGACTTAGAGAGCTCAACACCTCCCTCACTACTTTATCACAGGAAGAGGTGAGTCTTTGTCCATAGAATGAGGATGGCCAACACACCCTTTCCTCCTTGCCACATGGCTGAATCAGTATATTCCAATATGGCTGCTAGAACTTGCTAACTTTTCTTACCTAAGAGAGTTTTGTTTACAGATAAATAAAGAACAGGGCTCCACTCTGCCTCTGACAAAAGCCAGCCCAATGAGATGTTTTGAATCCTGGAAGTAAATTAGTTTGAAAGGTGGCTGACCTTCAAAACCCAAGATTTAAGAGAACATTCGTATAAAAATTATTACAATTCAGTATTAAATTTCCATATTCCTAAGTTCAAATCTGACCTTAAACACTTACTAGTTCAGTAAACCTGAACAACCCCATTTGCCTCAGTTTCTTCATCTATAAAATGAGCTGGAGAAGGAAATGGCAAACCACTGAAGTTTCTTTACCAAGATGGCGTCAGGAAGAATTGGTCACAACTGAAAGGACTAAACAACAAGTCTGCCCTAAACACAGAGTACCTTTCTAGGAACAGCATTCTTAAGGGAGATCAGAGAAGATGAGCTAGATATGAGATAAACATAAACCTTGCTCAAGATATTATTGGCAGAATTCCTAGGATATGAATATAATAAATGCAGGACAGTGAGAAGTCTAATACCTTTCTGTGGAGTTATCCAGGTGTATAACAGGGGAAGAGTTACAGAAAATGATTAACAATCAGCCCTCCAGAAAAAAAGAAAAAGAATAAAGGGCCTACAACACACTTTTAAGTTTAATCTGTATTATTAACATTTTCTCCATCACTTTCTTACTTCTAGGAAATTTTACAAACAATAAATCAGGCCCTGATTTGTAGCATTTGCTGATTTCCCAAGTATAAATGCTCATCCTCACACTGAAAATTAACAATTGCATTCCAAGAACATATTGAAGATAATTATAGCACACACATCAGTGAGACTTTTCTAGGACAGAACCCAGTCTACATTAGCCCAGGACTGTGAGAGACCCTTGGATCAACGGTTTTTACACATAGGTGAATAACAAAAGTACAAAGTTTTATTTGTGTTTTTAAAAATTCTTCTTCATAAATACAAGATAGGGGAGCAGCTGGATAGTTCAGTGGATTGAGAGCTAGGCCTAGAGATGGGAGGTCCTGGGTTCAAATCCGGTCTTAGACACTTCCTAGCTGTGTGACCCTGGGCAAGTCATTTAACCCCCATTGCCTAGCCCTTACCACTCTTTCCCCTTAGAACCAATGCACAGTAATGATTTTAAGACAGAAGATAAGGGTTTAAAAAAAAGATAAAAAATAAAAATAAATACAAGATAGAAGAGGCGTAGCTAGATCCTCGTTCTGCTGAAAATATGTGGGATTTTCAATGAAAGGAATGTGGGAAGGATCAGCATGGAGAAGACATCTTGGGGAGGGAAACATGACAGACATCTCCAAATATTTGAGAGACTATCAAGTAGAAGAAGGGTTAAACTTATCCTCCCTGGCCTCAGAGGGTACAACGAGGAGTTATGGATGGATATTGAAGAGAAATAAATTTACCTTGGATGTTAAGAAAATTTTCATAACAATTAGAGGTATATGAAAGCAGAGTTGATTACCAAGTGATGTTGGAAGGTCTCTTTGATTGCTTGTCAGATTGGTTGTAGAGGTATGGGTTTTTGTTGTTGTTGAGCTTTAGTTGGATTTATTGATTTCAGAGTTCCATCCAACTCTGGTCTTGTGAATCTAGGACCCTGGGAAATGTGAAATTCATATTAAAGAAAACTCCATAGGTAAGAATCCCAATACATAGAGTAATGAGTTATGTATTCAATACATACTCATCAGTTGATTAAGAGATAGTCATTTCCCAAAGAAGTTATTTTAGTTATGGAATTTCTCTCCTTTATCCAAGAATATTTTAAATATTTGAATTTATGGTGCAATCTGAAGGGGAGTCCCTTAGTATTATAATACCTCTTTAAGTATTGGGGAGGCAGAGCTGAAAAGCAGTGAAGCATAATCAATTGCTGGGAAACAGAGTCATGAAAGGTATTGCAGATAGGTAGCATGAAACCATTCCTCAACTAAAAGTATCAATTTTCTGGGGAGTTTTCCCACTCCTAACTGGCATGGGAGTCAGTGGGAGATTATTCCCCTTTACATATTAGTTCAGAGAATGTTTCAACTCCTTGATTTTCTTGTTATTGTTTACTTTGTTATTCTATCCCAATTAAATCTTTGCTATTCGATTTGTGGTTCCTGCCTGGTTTGCTAAGAGAATGCACAGGATGGGCATTCAAGCACTCTTTACATACTTGGTGATTACCCAAAACACCCTACCTTGCAACTAATATAGGAATGGATTCCACAGTGAGGTCAGATCTATGCTGCAGTTATAAACACAATGCTTCAGGGAACATACCTAATGCACATAAGATGAAAGTGGAAAGAAGAGTGTTTCCCTCTGTACCTCAATTGATATAGTGCTAGAAGTTCCCAGAATGTAATTATAAAGTATATCCTCCACAGGAGCTGCATTGCCATTTTACTTTCAAGTTTGAGTCCATTCTTTCCATGTATGCTATGTATATTTTTCCATTGTTCTCCAACCTTTTTTTTTTTTTTTTTTTTTTTTTTGGAGAGGGAATGTTTTGTCTCAACTTTCCTGACTCTACCATCTTAAAACATGCATTTTCTAAAAGCTATCTAAGTCTACTTGATGACTATTAATGGGAAACACAGGAGTGAGGGTTAATGAGTAGATGTTTGGAGTGGATATCAACAGGATTACCCACAAAAGCTGAGGCAGCAGCCCCCCCCTCTGGGAACCTAAGCAGAAAGTGCAGGCTCAGGAAGTATGCAGGAGGCAATGTTACACACATTAAATTAGAAAATTTTTTTGCCTTTTACCTTTCTTTTTCTTTCCAGGACTTATCACAGTGCTTGTGATGTAACAGTTACTTAATACACTTAATAAATGCTTAGTGATTGACTAAACAATGCGCCCACATGTGTCCTGAGTCAATGAAGTCAATTGTGAATTTTACAAAGCGAATCAAAGAACAAGACCTATAACCCTGAATTCCGGATTAAATATTTTAATTAATTTTATTATAAAAATTTGGCATTCGATAAAAATAAACAAAAAATAAAGTATAAATTCTCATATAAAGCTTTTAGCATTTCACAAAATAGAAACAAATTAATAAACAAAAATATTTTTCTATAACCCATTTCAATTTTTCCTCCCTCTCCCTCCTTTCCCACCCTCCTCTCTCTTTCTCTTCTTCCTCCCTTTCCTTCTTTCTTGTTTCACAATAGTCCTAGTTTTGAGATTTAGAGTTATGAGGGACCTTGGTTGGATACCACCCTAGTCATTTCAGAGATAAGAAAACTGAAGCCAGGAGAGTTTAAGAGACTAGCCCAAGGTTTCATATATAATAAATGACAGAAATGGGATTACAGTTCTAGTTCTGATGAATTGGTTCATTAAGACGTCATGAAGGAGGTGAACCTATATAATTAACCGTACCCTACCTGAAGGAAGTAATAAAATCCTGATACGTTTATCAGGGGAGAACAGAACTTGATTTTTCACTAGCTAAGAATAGGCCCTAGACATCTCCCTAGGTATAATAACCACAATAACTAACATTTATATTGTGCTTGCTATGTTCCTGGCACGGTTCTAAGCACTTTATAATTATTTTAATATAATATTTTATTTTTCCCCAATTACATAAATTTTGAATTCCAAATTCATTCCCTTCTTCACTCCATCCTTGAAAGAACAAGCAACTTGTGTGATCATGCAAAACATATATCCAGATTGGTTATGCTATGGAAGAAGACTCATTTAAAACAACAACAAAAATAAAAATAAATGAAAAACAGTATGCTTTGATCTACATTCAGATTCCATCAGCTCTTCCACTGGAGATGGATAATACTTTTTAACATGAGTCCTTTGCAACTGTCTTGGATCATTAAGTTGCGGAAAGTACCTAAGCCATTCACAGTTGATTATATACACTATTGTTGTTACTGTGTGCAAAGTTATCCTTCACTTTGCATCAGTTCACTTGGGTCTTTCTACTTTTTTGTGAAATGATCCTGCTCTTCATTTCTTATAGCACAATAGTTTTCAAATATAATTTTATGCCACAACTTGTCTTGCCATTCCCCAATTGATGGATATCTCCTTAATTTCCAATTCGTTGCCACCACAAAAAGAGACTTTATATTTTTGTACAAATAATTCCTATTCCCCTTTTTAAAAATAATCTCTTTGGGATATAGATCTAGAAGTACTTTACAATTATTACCGCATTTGATCTTTGCAATAAAACAGAAAGTCTATTTGGCTTCTTTGAAGGACTTGGTCACTCCATCCAGCTATTTGGAGCCATGTGATTTGAGTGTCTAGTATGAGAGAGCAGAGAGAACCATTCTTGAAAAGGAATCACTTGGCAGGAAATGAGATTTTCTTGGCCTTGACCTAAATGTCCTCTTCCTCTCCCTCTTTCTTTCTCCCCTCTCCCTTGGATAGAGAGGCCCTTGAGAACTTTGGATGATCAGGAGGATTTTGGACTTACCATCTTCCCAAAGGATCCTAGCAGCATCCCTGGGATAGCTAATAACAGTGTCTGCATCAGGGCCAAACAACAGACTGGACAAGATGAGGGGGAGCAGATTCAAAACTCTGCAAAAATCCCAGAAGAAAAACCAAAGGGAGCAACATCCTTCCAGCACCCAAGTATTTTGAGTTACTTCATTACCGCATGTGCTTTCTAAGTTTGAGCCCACTTTTCCCTAGACTCTGAATATACTTATAGGAGAGTGTATCAGATTTTTTTTAAATCTATTCTGCCAGCAATAGCATATCCCTTTTGTTCAGAGCTAGGCTTGACTTCTGGGCTGGGCCTGACTCAGGCCAATCTCCTGATGGCTTTTGTTTGATGTAGAAATTAAACAAATATTCATAGGTCATTGAACTACTAAAGGAGATTTACTTAGCCGTGGTAGAAAAGGATATTCAATAAGGCTATGAATCATGGACACTGTAAGTTGATTCAGTTGAGCTAAACTGACTCTGATTTATTGGTGATGCTCTGCCAGCCAAAGCATATAATAGCAGTGAGAGCTGTTTATGCTTATTTTTTACTTAGGCAGTAAGGAAGTGATGATGTTAATAATCTGAGCTTTCAGTCCTCATAGAGTCCAATTAAGTTTTCAGGATGGTTTCAATATCTTTTAAAGAAAAATGATCTGAACTGGCATGAAGGGGGGCAGGTAGACTATTGATTCTGCCCTACCCAGGTTTGTAAGGTCTTCTAGGCCTTAAATTCACCACTCAAGTGACTTTAAGACTATTACTGGTCAACTCTGACCTTGAGTATTCAAGAAACCTGATATAATCAAAACTAAAAGAGGAAAGAAAGATAGCAAAAACAAAATCAGTGTAACACCTCCCTGAAGGAATGGCTTCATATGGGAGAAGGAAGACCATAAATCCTAGACTCCAATTCTTAGGTCTTCCTGGATCCAGGTTCAGCAACATCCCCTTTCACCTAGCTGTCTCCAATCAGTACACTATTGCAAGAGTATAGGCATGAGATGATGAGGGCCAGTACCAACGTCAGAGAGAAACGGGACATATGTGAAAGATATAATGAAGGCAGAATTGGCAGGATTTGGCAGCTGTTTGGACTTAGGAGGTGAGAGAGAATAAAGAATCAAGAGTGATATCTGCATTATCAGTTTGGTTGAGGAGGGCAGGGATATCTTCAACAATAAGTAGCACAGCTAGGTGGATCAGTTGGATTGAGAGCAAAGCCCAGAGAAGGGAGGCGCTGGGTTCAAATATGACATAGCAACACACTTCCTAGTGATGTGACTGTGGGTAAGTCACTTAACTCCCATTGCCTCACCCTTACCACTTTTCAGCCTTCGAAGCAGTACACAGTATTGATTTTAAGAGAGAATGTACAAAAACTGCTGGGAAAATTGGAAAATAATATGAGAGAGACTGGGCCTAGATAAAAATCTCACACCCTATACCAAGATAAACTCAGAATGGTTGAATGACTTGAATATAAAGAAGGAAACTATAGGTAAATTGGGTGAGCACAGAATAGTATACTTGTCAGATCTCTGGGAAGGGAAAGATTTTAAAACCAAGCAAGAGTTAGAAAAAAATCACAAAATGTATAATAAATAATTTTGACTACATTAAACTAAAAAGTTTTTGTACAGACAAAACCAATGCTACCAAAATTAGAAGGGAAGCAACAAATTGGGAAAAAATATTTATAACAAAAAAACTCAGATAAAGGACTAATTACTCAAATATATACAAGGAGCTAAATCAATTGTACAAAAAATCAAGCCATCTCCCAACTGAAAAATGGGCAAGAGACATGAAAAGGCAATTCTCAGATAAAGAAATCAAAACTATCAATAAGCACATGAGAAAGTGTTCTAAGTCTCTAATAATTAGAGAAATACAAATCAAAACAACTCTGAGGTATCACCTCACACCTAGCAGATTAGCTAAAATGACAACAAGGGAGAGTTCAATGTACCTCCCCTGGCAGGCCTAATTGGTGGATATTTTAATACCTTAACTCCTTCCCCAATACTTCATCTATAGTTTAACTCTCTCTAGGCTGGCTCACACCTCTTTGGCACTTAAGAAAGGGCATTTTGTTTTTGGTGTAGGGGCCCTTGCCCAGGTAAGAACCTGATGGGCTTGGGAGTAATTACCTTTCTTTGGTTGCTCCCTTGAAAAACTGTCTGACCTGCAGGGAAAGGAGTTTAAGGGAATGAATGGATGCAAAGAAATATTGCTAATAAATAATATAATCCAATATTAATTTTCCTCATAGAATAAGGAAATTTGAAATGGTGAAGGTTTGGAAAGAAAGTTAATGAGTCAAATTTGGGTATGTTGAATATAAAATATCTATAGGTGTAAGGATTTTTAATAGCAGCCATGTTGGGTCAAGCTTGATTGGCAGTTACCTGATCAGAATCAGAATGAACTGAGGTGGCATGAGCCTGGCATGAGCCAAGGGGCAGTTGAAAAATGCCTATATTAGGGGCAAACCTGGACCACTCCTGGTCTCAGTCCTTGAGATAAAACTGGGCAAAGGAGGGAGGTGTTTTAGGCTTAGGCTAGGCAGAGTTAATTCTGAAATTACTCTCAATTACTATCAGTTAGAAAAACCTTCAACCTTATCTATCAACTTCAGTTCTCTGATATTTACATCATCAAGAAGATTTATTCAAAACCAAACCATCATCTGCTGAACAAAACTTCGATCAAAAGGGGTCAGGCCTTTTGGTCTGGCCAGGCTGTCAGGCTATCCAAAGACTTATCAATTAATAATCAAATGATTATCTGGGAGATTCAACAACTACTCATCAACTTAGATTCAATTTAGAAATCCTATTCCCACTTTCCATCATTAAACCCATTTTCTCTTTCCACCCATTTACCTACATTAATATACTTACAAAGAAGCCATCTTCAAACCTGTCTGTGATTCTCAGGATTCCAGAAAGAGGGTGTCAGTTGAAGAAATCACCTTGGTGTTAGGGAAGATTTCAAAGTTATTAATCCTCAAATCATATTCTGAGTCAATCTGCAGTCAGAACCAGTTACCTAAACCAGTGATGGGCAAACTTTTTTTAAGAGGGAGCCAAAGGAAAGGAAATGTTCATCTGTCCATCTGTTTCTAAGGCAACTCTTTTGAAGTTTCATTGTATTGTATCCTACTCATTGTATTTGTCAGTTTAGGAATAATGTCCTGTGGCCAGATAGAACATTTCAGGGGACTGCATCTAGCCAGCCAGCCAGCCATAGTTTGCCCATCACTGATCTAAACTAATTAGTCTTGATAAATCTAACACACAAGTCTACTAGTTTAGTAATCAAGAGGATACAGCCATCTTCATTAGTTTCCTAGGGATTTGTTTGGAACTAGTTAGCTGTGTTCACCAATCAGCTGATTCTTCAGTTCTCAAACTTTAGTACCAACCAACTATTAGAAAGTCATCTAATTATTGAAGTAGGAAGATACAACACTTTCTCCTACTGAGCTAAACTGCACTTGGTGTTGACCTTTTGTGATCATACTTTACACTTGTGACCCATCGGGATCTGCAACCCCCCTTAAATTATTATAACAATAGAACATTAATTTCAAAAATTTTATGGGTAGAGTTTCAAGAATGGAGGTGAGGAGACAATGTGTTCTGAATAAGCAGATATAGGAGTTATTACTATAAAGAACATAATCAAATATCTGGGAACTGATGAGTGACCAAGAATAATAGTTTATAGAGAGGGGAGAACAGAGTCCAGGACAGAGCCTTAGGGGATACCCATGATTAATGGACCAGAACAGGGGAAAAAATCCAGCAAAGGAGGTTGAGGAGTGATCAGATAGATAGGAGAACCACAAGAATAGAATCATGAAAACCTAGAGAAAAGAAAGAATCAAGGAGAAAAGCGTGCTCAATAGTGTCAAAGAAAACAGAGAGTTCAAGAAGGAAGAAATTTGAGAAAGGCCATCTCATTTGATAGTTAAGAGAAGCCTTTGATAAACTTGATAAAAGAATTTCAGCTGAATGACAAGGAATTTAGAACATAGAATCCAGTAAGTAAAGAAAGAGTAAAAGGAAAGGAAATAGAGGAGGAACATATTACAGATTTTCAAGATGTTTAGTCATAAAAAGGAGGAAGAGATTTGGTATGATATTGGGATGGAGGAACCAAATGAGAGCTTTTGAGAAGGGGGGAATTTGGATGTATTTGTAAACTATAGGGAAGCAATAAGTAAGGATAATTAAAAGGGAAATCTACTGAAGAAGACTAGGAATGGGATCAATTGTGCATGTGAGGGAATTAGCCTCTTCATGTGAGATTGGGTAAAGAGCAGAAAGTGCTATCTTAAAAAGTATTTAAGTGGCATGAGATGAAGAGAAGATGGAAGAAGCAGTTCTCAGCAATTGGCTTTATTTTTCTCCGTGAAATATGAGGCAAACTCCTCATTTCAGAGTGTGGAAGGGAAAGGAGACATGGAAGATTTGAGGAGGGATAAAAAGATTATGAAAAGTTTCTATAGCATGTCCTGGGGAAACAATTGGGAAAATATAAAAGGATTGCCCTACTGGCGTTATGTTAACAGATTTGTTGTAGACTCATTCAACATGGTTTCATAATTTTATTCAGCTTAATTCAACAGCACATGAGAAGGAACAAAAGCAGTAGATGATGAGAGTAATCCAAGGCTAAGGTTTGGTGGGGTAGTCCCTTCAATCAATTAATCAATCAACCCAACTAAAGGGTAAGAGTCTCAAAAGAAAAAGTCAGTGTAGTGTTGAATTAATTCACCAAGGAATCAAGATGGGAAAGGGAGGTACAAACTAAATAGTCGATGAAAGAGCTAAAGTGTAGAAGAATCTGAGGGCACATTGAGGCTAAGGGTGAAGAATAGAATTAGTGATTACAAGATTAAAAGAGAAGTAAGATGACAGGTAAGGGAATTTCAGAGTTTTTCTGTTACTGATAATGATGCACTCACAGGTGATGGCAAGATCAAGGATATTACCAACTCTCTGTGTAGTTGAGATGGGGTGGAATGGAAATCAATAAATTGCAGAGTTGGGATGTTAGGATGTTTGAGGGAGTATTAGCATGTATGTTGAAATCCCCCAGTGTGAGGGCGGAGGTTGGAGAAGAAAGAAAGACAATGAATCAGGCACTGAACTCATTGAAGAAAGGAAGGTATCCTGGAGGTCAGTAGATAATAATAAATCCATTGTGGTACAATTGGCACATTTGTCCATATCCTGAATTCTAGGAAAGTCTTTGAGCTCCTGGGGAGATTCAAGCAATTTCTATTCAAGTGCCTCTCAAAAATTCCACATGATACAGCTCTCAATAGCCTCTCAAATGTAACAAGAAATACCAAGTGGTTCCTTCACTACAGTTTCTCAAACTAGCCTTATCTGGAGGCTCAGGGAGATGGGGCTATGGCATGCAACCAAACCTAATCCTACCAGCTGGTGGTAGAGGAACTATAACAATTTGATCACAGATTGTGGTGCTTTTCTTCAGGGTACGATTCTTAGTGACACAGAGAATAGTTATATCTTTGTCTCCTTGCTGAATAGCCACAGACCATTTACTCTCTGAATTCCCAAATATTGAAGTCACAGTAAGTAACTACCACCTCAAAAGGCATCACAGAAAGCATACTCAGAAGCACAGAGAGCCCCAGGTTCACCTTCCTCTACTTGTCCATTTTGCACTTCAGCAATATTCTCACCCAACCCTTTTTGACTCTACCAAGAGCTCTGGGCTATGCCTGACTCAGGGCAGTCCACATGTTAGTTTGTGTTAGATATTAGAATAAAATGAGGTCCCTTCCTAAAAGCTAATCAAGACTCGTCTAGTAATGGTTATCAGCTTAAAGTCATGATAGGAAGCATACCAGGAAGGCTCATGAGCTATATCATTAGAAAAGACAGCCTCCACTCCCTCAGGACTATACCTAAAGCCCTGAAGGGATGTAGTAGCCATGATTGAGGACCCATCTTGAGAGCTCACTTAGCACAGTTCTCTTTTTTTATGGTTTAGTGGTTTTTCAGTCATATGTCACTCTTCATGCCCAATTTGGGGTTTTCTTGGGAAAGATACTGGAATGACTTGCTGGTTCCTTCTTTAGCTCATTTTACAGACGAGGAAACTGAGATAAACAAGGTTAAATGACTTACCCAGGATCACACAGTGAGTAAGTGTCTGAGGTCAGATCTGAACTCAGGAAAATGAGTCTTCTTGATTCTGGGTCTGATAGTCTATCCACTGAGTCGCCTCACTGCTCCTCACAGTTTTCAGTGACCTTCAGAGATTATGAGCTTGAGGCAGTGGTTCTAAGTAGACATTGTAAATAGGTGCTATGCTTTTCAAGCCACTTCACCACCACCCCCACCACCACCATGATATCTTCTACCCACCGACCATCTTGGAAATTGGATAAGACAAAAACTGAAGACTTGAGGATGGAGACTTGGTCACTAAGAGCTGCAGTGTTGTACAAAGAGCAGAACCACAACCTCAGGCTCGGAAGACAACTCAGAGATCACCTAGCCCCAACCTGCACCTGAAGAAGGCCAAGAGGAACAGCTTATATGCACAACTTAGTTGCTCGTGTCAGATTCAAGAGGTTTATTCAGATTCCTGAGTATCTACATATAGTTTTTCAGGGTAAATGGAATCAGAGGTCCAGAAAACTGACCTTAAGAACGTGGTTGTCCTTGCTCCCTTTAAAACCTAAAAGATACACTTCTCAAAGTGCTTCTTTATTTTATCAGATACATAATAATAATAATGAACCTTTATATAACACTTCCCACAGTATGTGCCAAGTGCTCTGCTCAATGTTTCACAATAATTATTTTATTTGTTCTTCACAAGAACCATGGGAGGTAAAACTGAGGCAAACAGAGGTTGTGATTTTCCTGGGGTCATACAGCTTATAACTGAGAGGCTGGTTTCGAACTCAGGCCTTTCTGACTCAAGGCCCTACATTCTTTCCATTGTATTGACCTAGTTTCCCCATCTACCAGGCTTGAGCATACAAACCCAAGAGGAGGAAACTCCTTAGACACTCACTCAAATAGAAATGCAGAAGAAAAACATGATTTATCACTTGTTTATATGCTATATGATTGGGGGTTTGGGTTTTAAAGGATTACTCTATTACAAAAATGAATAATATGAAAATAGGTATCAAGTGATAACACATGTATAACCCAGTGGAATTGCTTGTCAGCTCCGTGAGGGGGGTGGTGAAGAAGGGAGGGAGAGAAAATGAATCATGTAACCATGGAAAAATATTTTAAAATTTAAAAAAAAAAGAAACTCCCTCAGAATTTAAGTTGTCTTATCATCAGTCACTTAGTTATAACATTTTTGGGTGCCAAGGTACTCATTAACATATGTTGTTATTTATGTTGCTTGTCTTCTGCAAAATTTAAATTAATATCCAATAGTTCCAAGTATTATATTTTCTAAAATTTATTAATAATCACTTGAAGTAGAAAGAAGAGAAACTAAAAGAAATAAAAGTTCAAACATAATTATCTAACAAAAAGTAAACCCATGTGTGTAGATTCTCTAGCCTGGCATAAAGCCTGTTTTCCCAGCCAAGATCAGGCAAAAAAGAGAGAAAGGCAGAGTCACACACAAACTTTATTTCCAAAACATAAGGACATAATGTGAGAACAAAAGTGGGATGCTGAGATTTAGAGTCCTGGGGTTAAAATTCTAATTATACACTTTGGTCATTCAGTTGTGTTTGATTCTTTGTGATCCCATTTGGAGTTTTCTTGGCAAAGATACTGGAGTTGTTTGCCATTTCCTTTTTATAGATTTTATATTCCCATTTTATAGATGAATAACTGAGGTAAATGGGGCTAAGTTAGTTACCCAGAGTCTCATAGCTTAGTGTCTGAGGAGGAATTTGAACTTAGATTTTCCTGGCTCCAGGCCTGGTGCTATATCCACTGTACAACTTAGTTGCCCCTTAGAGAAGTTTAAACAAGAGTTGGACAACCAGGTCCCCAGTATTGGTTTTTATTATTCCTAGAGTAATATTGTTAGTTGGAAATAAAATATTCAGTGATCACTGCTACCACAGTCCAGAAAAATTCTGACCCTTGCCCCAAATCCCATCTTAATCTCTTCTTCCTTATGAAGGGGCAGGTATGGGAGGGGAGGAAGGGGCCTGTGTCTAATAAATTCTCTGGAAAAAAAAAGAGCCCTTGCTGGGCTCTGGTGGCTATTTCATAGTAGAACCTTTAAAAACTAAGAGTGGATAAAGAATCAGGAACAACTAATGAATTAATATTTCATAGGTCAGCTATAAGAGTTAATGCTCTGAAGGAGAAGGAAATAGATTTTTTTTTAAACCCTTACCTTCTGTCTTGGAGCCAATACTGTTTTGGCTCCAAGGCAGAAGAGTGGTAAGGGAAGGCAATGGGGGTCAAGTGACTTGCCCAGGGTCACACAGCTGGGAAGTGTCTGAGGCCCGATTTGAACCTAGGACCTCCCATCTCTAGGCCTGGCTCTCAATCCACTGAGCTACCCAGCTGCCCCCTTAAGGAAATAGATTTGAAAGACATTTGCAGGGAAAAAAAAGTCTTACACTGTCTTTCACTGTCTCTCTTCCCTCCTAGCACTGTCCAAATTCTACCTCCCCAAGGACGAGTTAAAGTCTCAATTCTTTTAAGAAACTTTCTCTGATTTTCCAGCTATGATTTGTTTCCCTCTCCTTTGAAGTCCTATAATACTTGGTTTTTAACGAATATTGATATACAATAATATGTGTTTAATAATACAGAATCTGGCACATCAATCAATCAAATCAACATTTTATTTATTAAATGTCTGCCATATACTAGGCCCCTGATGGCAAACCTATGACACGCATGTCAGCACTGGCACATGTAGCCATTTTCGATGACATGGGGCTGCATGCCGAGGATGAAACATTTGCTGTAGTGTAGTGTAGACACTCCGTGCCAGAGGTCTGTAGGCCAAAACAACTGTCACTAAGCAGGTAAGTTAAATAATTAGTTTTTGGTTTATTAAATACTGTTATATATTATAATTATACATTTTTGTTATTTAAACTATAAATATTGTGAAATTATGGGGTTTTTTTTCTCAGAGACACACCACCCGAGTTATGCTTGTTTTTTTTTTGGTGAATTTTGACACAGCAAGATCAAAAGGTTGCCCATCACTGTTCTAGGCTCTGTGCTAAGTGCGGAGGGTATACAATGAGGCAAAAAAGTAGTCCCTATCTACAAGGAGCTTACAATCTAATAGTGTTTAATGAATGTTTATTTCTTTCCTTCCTTTCTTACCTAGAATATAAATTCTTTGAAGGCAATCAAGCAAGAAAATGCCTATTAAACATTTACTATGTGCCAGCTATTTTGCTAAGTTCTAGGGATAGAAAGAAAATGCAAAAGCAGTCCTTGCCCACATAGATCTTATAATCTAATGGGGGAAGCTACATGCATATACTAGCAAAGTAGATGGAAAGTATGTAAAAACATGAAAAGTAACCTTAGAGGGGAAAAGCATTTGCAGATGAGGAGTATGACCCATTTTTACTCCTTTCCATCTCCAGTGTGGCCTTGAATGGTACTAACAGTATTCACTTTATTTGTTAAAAAAAAATTTTACACATTGATAAGATTTTTAATAACCAGTTTCTGATGTTTTTTCTCCATGTTCTCTATCTGTGTTTTCTCTCACCCTCCTACCCCTGTCCTCTTCCCAAGATGGCAGGCAATATGATATAGATTATGTAAGTGCCATTGTGCAATATTTAACATTGCTAGCAGCACTCACTTTCTTTTTTAAAAAAAAAATTTTACATGTTGATAACATTAAAAAACCCAATTTCTGATGTTTTTTTCTCCATATTCTCCATCTATGTTCTCTCTTGCCCTCCTACCATGTCCTCTTCTCAAGATGGCAGGCAAGATGATATTGATTATGCAAGTGCTATCATAGAATATATATCCATGTTTGTCATGTTATGAAAGAAGACACATATCACTTATACAAGAAAAAAACAACTCATGAAGGAGATAAAGTGAAACATGGTATGCTTCAATCTGCATATAGAGTCCCTCGGTTCTCTCTGTGGTGGTGGATAGTCTTTTCTTTCCCTTTGAGTTGTTTTGGATCCTTGATAATAGTCATCATTCACAATGGATCACCATATATTATTGCCGTTACTGTGTACAACATCCTCCTGGTTCTGCTGATCTCACTTTTCATTACTTCATAAAAATCTTTCTAGGATTTTTTATAATCATCCTGTTTCTCATTCCTTGAAAGTATTCATTTTTAAAAGCTTAATTTCTACCTATAAATAGCATTCTGGGATTGAAAAATGAGCTTACTTTGGCTCCTCTGCCTCAGAGAATTAAAATCCTGGCCTGAGAGCCAGAAGACCTGGGTTATATTCCAGGTCTATTCCAAACTTGTTATGTTATCTTAGTCAAATTTTTTCACTTCCCCAAGCCTCAGTTTCCCCCCTATAAAATGAGGCTGAGTTTGATGTTGGCCCTGGAGTTAGGAGGACCTGAGTTCAAATCCAGCCTCAGCCACTTACTAGTTGTGTGACCCTGGCCAAGTCACTTAACTATTTACCTCTATTTTCTCATCTATAAAATGAACTAGAGAAGGAAATGGCAAACCACTCCAGGATCTTTGCCAAGAAAAACCTCAAATGGGGCCACAAAAAGATACATACAGTTGAACAATAACTGTTTTGAGGAGCCAGTAGCAAGAAAGTACAAATAATATGGATTTCATTTGTAGAGAGAAAAGAAACATATTCTCACAACCGTCTTGAGGAGTGGATAGTTTAAAAAAAAACCAACAACAAAAAACAATGACTCCCTTCACTCTCCTTTTACAGACTGGATCCCAGAGAAATTAAATGACTCCCAAGGTCACAAGACTTTCTAGAAAATTCAGGTTTTCTGAGGCATGAATTAAATAATCTCTCAAGCTCCCTTTCCACAGAATTTAATCCTTCTGTGTGACAATAATATTGTATTCACAGACCTTCAAGGAAAATAGATTGGCAGTTGAATTATTAAGTGATCATGATAATGTTCAAGGGTGGCTTATGGAAACTCCTTGTCAGTTCTTTGTATTTATGCTCCCTCTCTTAATATTTCTTTCTCTTCCTTTCTTTAGACTCCATTAGAACTGTCTTACTTACCCAGTACATGGTAGTTCATCTTTTGCTGTCATGCCTGCATGTAGAATATCTTCTATAACTGTAATTAGCTTTTCCTCCCCTCTGAATGGTAGAACCCAAGCATCCTTCAAGTCTCAGTTCAACTTCCACCTCCTTCAAGAAGGCTTTCCTAGTTCTCCTAGTTGAGTACTTTCCTTACATAAATGTTGTGCATTTATTGAATGGGGGACTGATCAATAAGGGCCCTGTCTTTATAGCTTATAGGAAATACTTTGAGTGATGGCCTTCCAGTGGGGAGATAGTCTTTGAACCTTTTCTATGCACATTCAGTTCTGGCTCAGAAACTAGTTAGAAGTCTTTTCATCACTGCACAATAAATTGACAGGAAGCTTGAGAATACCTAGAAATGCTCTGAATAAAGAGGGAACAGGCCCTTTGTTACACATTTCTGGAAGCAAGCTCACCAAACATTGACTTGGCCAAAGCGTATTCAGCCTGCTCCAAAAACCTTTCATTGGCCAGTCTTCCTGTTACATTTATTTTGTATGTCACTTGTACTTACAGGTATATCTCGCTGACATTGCAAATTTGGTCCCAGAATATTATAATAAAGCAAATGTTGCAATAAAGCAAATCACAATTTTTTTGGCTTTCTAGTGTGTATAAAAATTACATGTACACTATATTATAATATTTTAAGTGTGCCATAGTATTATATCTAAAAAAACCCAATGTATATATCCTAAATAAAAAATATTTTATTGCTAAAAATGCTAACCGCCATCTAAGCCTTCAGCAAATCATGATCTTTTTTTTTTAACTCTTACTTTCTGTTTTAGAATTGCTATGAAGTATCTGTTTCAAGGCAAAAGAACTGTAAGGGCTAGTGTAAAAATAAAAAAGGTGAGCTGTAAAAATAAAGGTTCAAAAACTATACGAATACAGGTTCAAAACTGTTTACTTTTGATAGATGTAATCAAAAGTATCTTCAGTGATAAAGTGAAGTGAAGCCCATAGATGAACTTCCCTTCAGGGCCAGGTGCCCTTGTGCTAAAGAGACTCTTGTTATAAAAAAAATAAAATATTTATTGAAATATATAGGGATAAAAAGGATTTCTAACTCTAAGGGATTCTAACTCCACCTAAATAAAACTCCCTGATTCCACAAGGAACCACTTCTCCTGTGTTTCACAGGCTACACTAATCCTTCCTGATCTGGCAAACCCAAATTTATACTATTCTAAATAAAACTACCACTATTATCCTTATAATTCTTAACTTTACCTCTAAGTTATAAAAATAACGAAGGCTAGCTGGTTGAGTCTCCACAAGAATCAAGTTAGGACTTTTAGCTTTAACAGACTCAGAGTCCAAACCAAAGACCAAGGTTTTCTTTGATCTTCTCAGAGTTAAATCAATCTATAAAAACCACAATAGATAATCAATAGTGTTTCCCAAGTTGGAAAAAGAAGACACTAAGCTCCTTCAGGTCTTTATCTCAGAGAGAGAGAGAGAGAGAGAGAGAGAGAGAGAGAGAGAGAGAGAGAGAGAGAGAGAGAGAGAGAGAGAGAGATGTTACCTCCTCCAGCCATGAGAGAGAGAGTCCCTATGTGTGTGACTCTGCCAACTGCCAGGGAACAACTGCCAACTATCACACTTAAAGAGAGTAACTGTCACAGAAAAAAATGGTTATACTGTCAGCATTTGAAATGGACACTCTAAGCTCTGTTTGAAACTCCAATTCTTTCTCAACCAGCTTCGTTTCTTATCTCTAAACTAATAAAATAATACTTATTTTCTAATATCATCCTTATACTAGGCAATTGAAGTTAAGTGACTTGCCCAGGGGCATATAGCTAAGAAGTGCCTGAGGTCAAATTTGAACCCAGGCTCTCCTTTTTCTAAGCCTGGCACTCTATCCAGTGAGCAACTTTGAGGTCCCAAGTCACAATCTTTTTTCCAATGAAGGGTCTTTCCTCAATGTTGATGGTTATTGATAAGGTGGTAGTTGCTAAGACTGGGCTGGCTTTGGCAATTTCTTAAAATAAGACAGCAATTAAGTTTGTTGCACTGATTGATTCTTCCTTCCATTTGAACCCGTAGAGGCTATTGTAGAGTTATAATTAGCCTAATTTCAATATTGTCACATTTCAGAAAATAGGGAGGCCTAAGAAGAGGGAGAGAGATAGGGGAAGGCTGGTCCTTGGAGCAGTCAGAATACACACAACATCTATTAAGTTCTCTGTCTAATATGGGTGCTGTTTGTGGTGTCCCAAAACAATTACATTAGTAGCATCAAAGATCACTGATCACAGACCACAACAACAGATATAATAATCATGAAAAAGTTTGAGATATTGTAAGAATTACCAAAATGCGACCTAGAAACATAATATGAGCCATGCTATTGGGAAAAAGACATTGATAGATTTGCTTAACACAGATTTGACATGTGGAAAGTACAAGGTGAACCCAAAGAGGAATGCCAATATTTACCAGTAAACATTATTACCTTGTTTAGTTTATTACTATGCTTCTTAAAAACAAAATAAAACTATGTGACAGAAGTTCACAATTGCGTGTGTAAGTCACTTTAGTGTTCTTTGTTGATGGAAATGTTTGTTTTTGATGATTAAGTTTACAATAAAATAAAAGATATATTCTCTAACCCCATTTCTCTAGAAAGTTCCTTAAAGACAGGGACTATCTGGCTTTTATTTTTGTATCTCTAGTGCCTGGGCAATTCCTAGTTCATAGTAGGTGCTTAATAAGTGTTTGTAGATTGAATATAGGAGAAAGAAGAAGACTGTCTGAGAGAGGAAAAATTCCCCATGAAAGTACTTCCCAGGAGTAGCTAGGTAGCACAATGAATAAAGCACTAGACCTGAAGTTCAGATGATCTGGGTTCAAATCTGGCCTCAGAAACTTATTAGCTGGGTCACTTAACCCTGATTGCCTGGCCCTTTCAGCTCTTTTATTTTAGAATTGATAATAAGAAGATAAAGGTTACCTTTTAAAAGGATTTCCCAATTATATTCTTCAATTTTCTTTAAGGAAGATTTGAGTGACTAAGGCTCACTTAAAATAAGTCATTGGCGCCTTTTATGATATTTCTCCTTTGAAGATGACTCTTCCTTTAAACAATATTGCCAACAGGCTTAATATATAGCAAATTGTTCAGGAAAACAACAAGAACAAAAACTTCATGTCCTCATATAATTCAGTTTAATGAATCTCAAAACAGAAGCTGAGATATAGAGTTCAAAGGATTAGTTGTTAAATTTGTGAACATTTTTAAACAGCAAGAGAACAAAGACTGGGCTTATTTCCCGGTAAGGAAATTTCACCTTACCAAGTGATTGGGAACCTTTTCTGCAACATATAGTCTTAGAATATTGCTTAGGAAACTGAGAGGTTAAGAGACTTGTGCAAAGTAATACAGCCAACATGTGTCAAAGGGGAGACATGGACTCAGGTCTCAGGTTTCAAGATTGAGTCTCTCTCCTCTACTACGCTAGCTTTCCTTCACTGGCTGTAGATAATAGAAAAGAAGGGAAAAGACATGGAACATGTCATTAGGACTCATTTTCTTTTCCTTTTCATTTTTGCTGCAGGTGCCCTTGGTTCTTGCCACAAATCTTCCTGCTATAGGAGAAGAAAAGTGTTTTTGTTCCTGGAATATTGAAAAGCCAGCTGTTTTGCTAAATACGATCATTAACAAAAAAATGCATTGGGTATGTGACAGCATCCTTTCCAACAGAGTATGGTCAGGGTAAGTGGGGGTTAGGGGAGTAGGTCTACACCTGGTGTGGAACTAAAACTAAGGTGAACAGATGTCCCTATCAATCACTGTAGTTCACCTTATTTCCCCTGTCTGGCCATCTGGATTCCATCCTGAATCATATGCTATGGCTCCAGCCAGAAGCAACTCAACCAATACAAAAAGTCATAGAGCATCCCAGATAATCAGAAGGTTAAAAACTGAAAGAGAAGGGAGATGCTTTTTATAGTGAAAGCTATTTTTACAGTGATAATTTCATTTTCCTCCTCTCCCCTCCCCGCCCAAGATTCAGTAATGGGCTTAAAGAATATCTTTTAGTCCAGGGCAGCATCAGATCAGACTGATGCTTTGGTGTATTAACAAAATAGAATGATTTAAAGCTCTATATTTAAGGGTTTGCAGGTAAATATTTGTATCTGATAAGAAGGAAAAAGAAGCTAATTCTATCTTTAATATTTGCTCTATTGGACCCTAAACAAAATAAATAATTTAATTAAGTAAAATTACTGATCTTCAGCAAGATAGAATTTATAAACAGTTTCCAAAAAGGAAATGATCAGTAAAACACCTCCCTTCCTTCCTTGCAAATGTTGGGAAGTATAGGTGTGGAACACTACATTTAATATTGGATTTGATTGTTGTATTGGTTGATTTGGGGGATTTGTGATAAGGAATGATTCTTGAGTGTGGAAGGATATATCAAGAAATGCAAGTAATATTATAACAAAAGTTATCAATGAGGTTTTTTTAAAAAAGTAAAACCCATACCTTCTATCTTAGAATCAATACTGTACCTTTCATGCTATCACTCTTCTCCTGGAAACAAAGTTCCTAATATCCCTCCACCTGGACAAATTGCATCAGACAAGCAAATTGATAGGGTTGGTGCATGTGCCAGATCCCCAGCATACAATAACCAAGAGGACATACCTAAGAGCAGATGGAAACCCCCAAACCATGAAGTCTAATGAGAATAACAAAACTGGCTTCCAATACCTTCCTTTCCTCTTTATCCCTAGAGCAGAAAAGTTTATTGTTATTTCTTGAGATGTCCCCCTATTTGTTCCCTCAGTGAGCTATCCTCACAACAAAGAAAACACAGAGACCATTTTTGACATGCATATACAATAATTTGCAACTGCAGCATTCCACTTCTACAAGGAAAGAATGATACCTATTTCTTCATCTCTTCTTGAGGCCAAAACTGTTGATTGCAGTTACATAAGCACTCAGATTCTTTTTGTTATTTTAAAATTCACATTATTGTATTCACCAATTCAATCAACACATTCTAAGACCCTTCTATCAAGGCAAAAATTGCACATAAAAGCAAACCCCATCATTCAATAAATATTTCCTATACAAACATAACCAGATACCACTTTCCCTAGGTTAATCAGAGCTATCAGTATCATCACTCTTGAACTTTGGGGTCACTATGGACAGCCAAATAGTGTCAATGAAACAAAGAGAAGAACTGCTCAGACTGAAACACAACCTGCCACAAGTGAAAACTCAGGACAAAGACCAATATGGGAGCCAATGCTTGGTGCAAAAATAATGCAGTGACTCACACCAATGTCTCAGAGCAAGAATGAGGGTGATTGGATGAACCGCCATGAAATTCTATGCCACCTGTGGAGATGTGGGAGATTTATTGCATACTTAAATTTTTTTTTATTTTATATACTATTTTGCCTTAATTTTTTTAATTGCTAATCACTTATACTTGAATTTGTCTGTGTTGAGGTCATATAAAATGAGGTCCAACTGTATATATGTGTATGTGTGTGTGTATTTATATAACATATTATAGAGAGATGCATACAGATCTATTTCAATGCTTGTTTTGAAAATGTGTATTTGTTCCAGCACAATTAATATATTAGGGAAGGATCTGGACATAATTAAGTTTCAAGTTTGCTTATCCAAGATTTCTTCTGAAAGAAATATTGAGAATGCAAAAACAACTCCCAAGCTGTGTCTCTTTTTACACCCACTTCCTCAAGCAAACCTTAGGACTTTTTCAAAGTAAAGTGTCTTTTATTGTATATCTTCTGGCACAGTAGGAGCCTCCATCCTTACTCTCCACCTTGTCCTTCACCATGGCCCAAACTAGGCCTGGAATTGTAGCCAGAGTGTCACTGATGCCAGTAGTGGACCCTGGACAGACCAATGCCATGGACACAGTCAGTATTTATAATATTTCTTAATCTGCACTATTATTTTATTAGATTCCCTATTTTTAATATCACTAACGAAGTGTTTGAGTGTTGAGCCTCTAACTCTGTGGTATTTATTAAAGGGTTTTGCATTGAGTAATGAGTTTCAGGAAAGCATATGTAGTTTATAGCAGAACTGACAGAAAGAGATGAGAGGCAAGAAGAATAGATGGAAAGTAATCTTTTTGGGGAAGGTGCTAGTACCCGGGGCACCAGGGAATGCTTTCTGCAGAATGTGAGGTTGAAACCATTGTTGAAAAAAACCTAGGAAACTAAGAAGTGGTGGTAAAGATAGAGAGCATTCTAAGCAATGGGGGTAACCCATGCAAAAGCTCAATGATCAGATAAGAGGCATTTTCTGTGCTATAGTAGATTAATGTGGAATTGTGATATTGAATTATGAAATAATTTTTCCCTTTAGCCCACTCTCCCACCCCAAGAACAACCTGATTCTAAGGTCAAGCTGAAACAATTTCTACTCCAGGTTATGAAACTAGATTAGGCATTCCCTTCTTTTTTAAGATTTTTGTTAAGGATAAAAGGATTAAGGGCAAGGCAGAGCAGCCACTTGACACACTTGAAAGATTAAATGAAGTTATCAAGTCCTAGCCACCATGTTGGAAAGTGTGGTGGTCTAGCCATGTGCTAAAGAGAAAAAGGTGTATTAAGACCCACCTCTTCTTGTGATGAAGTAATGAGGGAGGAAATGGGGTCTTTAAGTCTACCTCCTCAGTGGCTATTTACCAATCAGAGATGTCTTGGGATGTCCAGGTGAGGGACTGAGTGATGAGATCACAAGTTACATATAAAACATGTGCCAGGGTAATTCTCACTCTTTTGCCCTGCTTGCTCTCATCAATGTCTGTTCGAATTGTGGTCAGAGACTACTGGTCATTTTAAATTGTCTTAAGCAGCCAATTAATAAATTAACTTAAAATTAAGAAATATTGCCTCTTAAGAGTGTCAATCATTACATGAGGTGTAACAAATTGTCCAACATCACTGTATCACCTGGTGTGTATGAAGGAGAGTAAAATGTAAGAAATCCAAAAAGTAGGAGGAGGCCAGTTTATGGAAAGCTTTAAATGTCAAACATGAACTATATATTTGGTCCTAAAGTTAGCTGAGTAGGAAAGTAGCATGAGTGGTCCAATCTATATGCTTTAGGAAAATCATTTGGCAAATAAGTGTTAGAATTTTGCTGGAAAAGAGAGAGAAATCATTGACAACTTGGTTAACTATTATTCTGATGAGAGAGAAAAAATAAATTTTAATAAGTATGATCCTGAGAAGACAAAAGTATTAACTGTCCTTTTGAGAAAAGAAATGCATTTAACTGACATTTCTGAGGAGAACAACTGTTAACTAAAATTCTGAGGAAATTAAAACTATTTATAATTATTCTTAAATGAACTGAACTATTAGTAGGTAGTTACAAGTGGGGAAAATAAGTCCTATAGCACCTTCTCTTTCCACAGAGGTGAGTCTGGCTACAAATCCCCCATATAGCATATATGGGGATTAAATGTTCATCTATGTTTATTATTTGATATCATTAGTAAAATTCATGTCAAGTAATGGTGATTTTTGTTTAGGCTTGGAATTTCAAGATTAGAAGCTGAGAGAAAATGTAATTTATGGGAAAAGATTTCTCTGGTTTATAAATATCAAAATGGGGGCTCAAGCTAATTGATTTAAGAGAGAATTTTGTAATTTTATTAATTTCTGATAATAATCCAAAACATACTTGCTAGCCTGGTTTTGGATCTGGAGAGATAATTAATAAAGTGATGTTGATGGTGCTGAGTGGGTAGAATTTGTTGTGGCTTTTCTGAGTGTAACTGAATTGTTCTGCATATCCCCCACACCTCCACAGATTTATACAATGACTATATAAGTTATTATATGATACGTATACAAAAGTCCTAAATAAATGGTATAATAGGTTTCTGAATATAGAGGTTATAACAACAAGAGTTATCCTAAAAACATTTTTAAAGGAGATGACTTGAGCTAGACCTTGAAGGAAGTGAAGAATTTCAATGAGCAAAGATGTGTACGTATGA
The DNA here is from genome assembly GCF_016433145.1 of Gracilinanus agilis. Taxonomy (NCBI): domain Eukaryota; kingdom Metazoa; phylum Chordata; class Mammalia; order Didelphimorphia; family Didelphidae; genus Gracilinanus; species Gracilinanus agilis. The sequence goes on from NC_058131.1 coordinate 537,872,704, forward strand.
TATTTTCCATTCTATTGTTCCATTATTTCCAGTATTCCATTTCTTTTGCCTCACAAACAAGGTTTTCAACCATGGTCTGTTTACTCAATGGAATCACAATATTGCTTCACCAGAAAATATGCTTATAATTTTTCTTTTCATTCAATGAAAAACAAAGCCTATCAAATTTACCCCAAGTATCAAATCCCATATATTTTCATCACTGTAGTGTATCATCAAGGATGTTGCTAGGATGCTTTGTGGTTTGCCTTTCTAAGTTGAATCCAGCTGTGCTTACATATTCTACTTGAAACTTCTCTAAGCCTCACTTAGCAAGCACTCCTAAGCACTTTTTTTTTTTTTATGAAAACAAGAATAATGTAGGCATAGCATATGGCAGGCAAAGCAGGTGGAATCCAGTAGACCAGAAGAATAAAGTTTTATCTCTTTATTAACACAAATGAAAAGTGAATTTAAACTTTTCATCCATTTATCCAAGCAAATAAAAAGAAGTAGAATTTGAGGAAATTATTCAGATTATAATATACGAGAAAATGTTCCAAGTGAACAAGTTGTCCTGCAGGGAGTCAGATATCTCGGCTCAAACCATATGAGAGGCCCCGGTCTAACTGGAAAGGAAATTCCCTAAAGTCTCTAGGGAGGGAGGTAAGCTGGAAATCAGGGACATGTTGAAAAACCCAGCTTCCCCTAAATGCCCGCAGCTCTGTCTTTTTTGTTGTTGTTGTTCCCAGTTGTCCGAAATTGATCCTAGAGAGATTGTGTAACCGCCAATGTCCTTTCTCTAAGAAAAATGCCTCCTCTCCAAAACCTTGGCGCCAGGTCCTATTCTCATGCATTCATGCTGCATTACATCAGCTTTCTCTCTCTAATCAGTTAGGAGAGACTCATGCAAAACACCCCAGTAGAGTACTAAGAGGACTCTCATTTGTCTAGAGGAGTGGTGAGATTGGTGTAGTCCTGACTCCTGAAAGGGTAGAAACTCTCATTGTGATTCTCTGAGCGAAGAATTCCCAAGATGCCCTTCCTGACTGGACTCTCTCCTTTTTTGCCAAAGGGCAATGGTATCTAGTGAAAGGCTTGAGAAATGACATCTCAGTACACCTGAGGAAAGTTATTTTGGGAAAGGAAAACAAGAATTCTGATTTAGAAGACCTCGCCACATGTTTGTCACGTCGAGATATTGGCAAGCTTTGTGAAGGGAACGTTTTCTTGTAAAAATAGTTTTCTATCTATACTCGGTCAGAAAATTTTTATTGAGCCAGAAGAATATGCAGTTTTTTCCAATGCTGTGCTTTCTCCCTCCTACTCACCTTGATGCCCTCCTACTACTACTCTGTCATTAGTTTTAAAGAACTCAAGCATATACTTTGCAAACGCCTTCAGAGTTCTCTCTCCCGCGAATATCAGGAATACAAAGAAGTAGCTCCAATTTGCTTGAAATACGAATTTCATTAAACCTTCTACCTACATAGCTTTCATTTAATCTGCAGCCCACTTTGAGAGGTTGGGAAGGAAGACACGCTGGGCTGGTGGGTCCTAGCTGATTTTCATGATCCAACTACAGGAAAGCAAGAGATTTGGCAGCTACAATTCAAAACATAGGGAGTGGATAATTAAGAATGGGCCCCTTTGACATTTTAAACATATTCTAAAACATTTTTTCTAAATGCACATATTATTACCTCCAGAAAATGGTGCTAACAACCAAGAAGCATGCATTTATTTTTTGAGGAAATGAACAGTATTACTAATTTAATGGATATTACACACAGCAGTTCACGTAAATACTCTTTCTCAGCTTGTCCATAGAAATAAATCAATGCATTTATTCATAAATTAATAGAGCTAGAAATCAGATTGACTAACTCAGTGCCCTGTTTTCAGAGTTCAGGAAGATGAGACCAGTAATGGTCACTGACATCAAGTGGTGAAGACAGCTGGCATTTATCAGTGTTTCAAAAGTCTTAGGGCAGTTTTAAATCTTAATAGTTTAGATTTTAGAGTACCTTTAAGACCCTGAAGTATAACTTTTCTTATTAATTAACACAATAGGACATATGTAAGTGCCCAGTCTCCAGGCCCACCTCCCTCAATTACTAAAATAAATTATTCTTTCCTAATGATGTCTCTGAGCTATACTCAGTGAGTACAAAAGAATTGTAGTTGGGATGGTGTATTGCACAATGCCTCTGCCTTTATGGGGAGGAAAAACAACCTTATTATTGGAATGTGCTATTTGAATTATTACCACCACCATCACCACCTCCAATCCTCCAAATCCTTCCATATTCTGCTAAAGATTGACTACATAAACTCAACCATCTCCATCCTGCTCAGGCTGAATATACAATGTCCTGCCGCATACAGCACTCTACCTCCATGCACTCCCAACAGTAACAAGGGACCAAGGTCTTTACAGAGATAGATTGCATCCCATTGGCTCATTCAAATGTCACAGAATGCTGTGCTGTTTGGATGTATATTCTAATCAGTCTCATAAAAGCTTTAGAAGCCAAAATATGTAGCCTAGGAATGTATAGCTGCTACCAGCAAGAAAGTTTCCTTTATACCCTAACGATATTTTTTTTCCCTTTTACTTTGGCAATTCACTTTATTTGACTTCCATCTTTGTAGATCTTTTAAGTGGTCAAGATACGTTTTGGACTCTTGAGAAACGCAGGCTGAAAAAATCTCCCTATTGTTCTCTTTAAAGGGAGACAGACTAATCTGATATTGTGTGCTTTAGTTGAAAAATAAACACATGCCATTACATCCATAACCCAGGCACTGGTCCAATGGAAAATATGCTTGATTTGGAGTCAGAGGATTAAGTTAAAATCTTGGGTCTACCAATTACCAACTGTAAGACACCTTTAAAAGTCACTCAAGTTCTCTGGACCTCTGTTTCTTCAAATGTAAATCTGGGAGGTTGAAAGAGATGTCCTTCTTGTTACTGAAGCAGCAAAGATTCTTCTATAGTAAATCAGTTCTTAAAGAACCAGGAAAAATCCTAAGACTAGAGCTCTAAGGTCACAAAAGGTATACCCCAGGATCTCCCAGGTACTTGCACTGAGCATCACACTCTTCTAACCAGGATTTTGCCCTTCAGCCTTTTATTTTTGCTTGCTCACTTGACTTGCCAGGACTTGGACTTCATGCCAGGTCATAGACCCTTCAATAACCCTTTTATGTGTTATCTTCCATTATTAGAATATGTGTCTGGAAAGTAGGGACTATCTGGTTTATTTTTTTTTCTATTTGTATCCCTTTCTCTTAGTAAGTGCTTAATAAGAATTTATTTTCTATTTCTGCCTCTGTCTCTGTTTCTGTCTCTTATCTATCTCTCTGTCCCTTTGTCTCTCCCTGTCTCTATCTCTTTTTCTCTCTCATCATCAGGTTCAGTCTTAGTCTTAGTTTTGTTTTTTCCCCATAATAGTCTTTGAGTAATCTGAGGGCGATCAGGAAGGCCCCTTTACCCAAACATATCTCCATTGAAATCCTGCCAATAGGGACTTCAGGCTAATAGACTCTTTTCTTTTAAAAGTCAAAATATTCTTAGGACATTATGATAGTCCCCAAAGGATGATCCTCCTTTATTTTGGAGCTTAGCCTTTCATGTGTGTGTATGTATATATACATGTATACAGTCTATATAATTATATATATAATATATGAAATTCGCTTTAGCTTCCTCGCTCCTATTATCTGGCATCTCTACTCTTCCTTTTTCTATAGTCTTCAATCGCTATAATCCTCCATGCTAGAAATTTCCTTGCCCCATGTTTCTAGGGTAGGATGCCCCACTGACTAATTTCTAAGATCTCTCTTCCTGAGACATGTCAGAGATGGAAGACCAGTCCAACACACCTGAACAAAATCTGTACCTCTCCTAAAATAAACACATGGATCTTTTGCTTGCAAAGCTTCTTGGATCCAGGAATCTTGGCATCTAACTAGAGAAATGACAAGAGCGTGGACACATTAAGTTTCAAGAGCAATCCTTTTGCAGAACCATGCTCTATCCTTTTCCTTCTCTTGTTGTATCCTGAAGATCATTACACCCAAAATTCCTGTGATCTCTCTAGCTACATCCCTGACACTCCTCTAGTTATCTGGTGTCAGGCTATCTGCCTTCCCAAGTGTGAGTCAAAATACATGTGTCATAAAGGCTTGTCACTTTTAGCATCCGAAGCCAGGATGATTCAAGTCTCCTAGGTCCTGATTCAGTTGAAATGGCTTGTGACAGACAGTACAATATGACAACCATTCACACTTTCTCACAAATTAATTTAGCTGGCAATTCTTCAAAAAGTTATTAGCAGAACATTGGCTATTTACTTTCCTCCTAACATATGGGGAAAGAGAAAGAGGAGGAGAAAAGTAAGCAATTCTCTAAGGTGGGATATAATCTAGGGCCTATATTGTCTGTTGAATTGAATTGAATTGAATTGAGAATACTTAGAGATAAAATAAATTTGGGGAGTCAGATTCAATCAATCAAGGGCAGAATTACTGAGTCCCTGCATTGTTACCTAGGATAACATCTGTCACAACATTCAAGCTTTACAATGAAGAAAACCAAAACCCCCATATCTCACGTCTACCCCAGGCACATGTGGCCTTGGGCAATACCAAATGATCCAGAAAATACTTGATCAAAATGTTTTAAATGATTGTATTTTTATTAGAAGAGAGAAATCATAAAGGGAATCAAAAGAAAATGATGTCTACAGATTGCAGAGGAGAGGGCACTGGGAACAACTCGGACCCAGAGAATTCTTATTGTCCACCCTTGTGGCCCCTCCATTCTCCCCAAAGCCTGGGTGACTGCTTGTCACTTCCTTTTTGTAAGTTTGGAAGAGACGTGGGACCTTTTAGGAGGAATACCCTGATCTTATACTAGTGTGGCAAAAAGTCTTCTACACGGAGATTGAGAGATGGAAGTAGAAAGCCTCTCAGCCTCCACAAGGTGTTTCTGTCCATTATCTTGGGCAGATTGTTCAGGAGAAAATCTGGATTTATGAAATGAAGATACAAAAACCCGAAGCTCAGCACCCTGGTGAGGAACAGGATCATCAAGAAGATAAGCAGGGAAATACTGCGAAAAGAGGAGAACAAGTTATCATCGACCAAGGTTGCAGAGATTCATCACAGGAGCTAATCAAAGACTAGCCTGGGCCACAGTTAAGACCTGAGTTCAAGACCTGCACATATTAACTGTGCAACCATAAATAAGCCATTTAATCTCTTAATGACCCAGGTAATTTTCTGAGTAAATTCTTGATGAGATGCTGATTTTAATTGGTGTAGGACAGTGATGCTCCAAGTGTGGTCTAGGGATCTCTAGGGGATCTCTGAGGCTCTTAGAGGGAGCTGGCAAGGTCAAAACTATTTTTGTAATAATAATAAAGATGTTTTATAAATATAACGAATCTCAATAGATATAATGCACACAAACAAAAGCTTGTCCATAATTTTTAAGAGTTTGAAGAGGTCCCAAGACTAAAAAGTATAAGAATCACTGGTGTAGGATATTTCCACATTGTGATTTCTCAAAAATGATGAAATGATATGTCATGACCCTAAAAAAATAAGTGATTGCAAGAATACCCTCTGCCAAGAATTGGTCCACATTGGCCATAAACTTCCACCATATGAGATTTATAGCTAAATCAATTAAGTGAATCCTTTACTTTAAGGACTAGGGCTGTCACAGGCATCGAAATTTACAAATAGTAGCAGGGAGAGTTTGAGAAGCATTGCTAAAGCTACCTCCTATGTCAATGGTGGGGCTAAGAAAATATCGTTTAATCATCAATCCTAGTCATATAAATTAGCACAGATACAGATACTCCAGGTCTAAACCAAGAGAATGTACTTTTAAAGAAGTAAGATTTAGGGTGGAAATGTGGAATTCAGTTGTCACCTGCAATAATCCTGGGAACCAGATTAAAAAGCAATTGGAAAATATTTAACTAAATAAATATACAATTGAAGGTAGATAGTGTTAATATGTGGTTTTCTAAGTCAACTATGTTCCCTCAGATATGCTTATGTATGGTTTAGTGACCCTATTTATATTTGAGTTTGACACCTCTGATTTAGGGCAAGCAAAATAAAATAGGGCTATAATCTCATCCTGTATATCTTAATTCTTTTGCAGCTCCTAGCTATAATACATAACAAATCTTCACTCCAGCATTAGTTGTGGGTATGGAAGACCAAGAAGAATTCTGTGGGTTGGTCTAATGCTTTGTGACTAATGGATTTTTTGTGCTGATGCCAAGTATTCCTCCTGGTCTTCTGCATAAGATCATCCTAAACTGAAGAGGACCTGCTTAGCACCCCAGGGGAAATGTATTCTGGGCTAGTTAAATCAAGCTCTTTCCAATTACCTGAACCAAAAATGTCTTTGCCATTCTTTAAACAACTTTTCTTCCTGAGAAAGCAATAGATACAACAACAAATGAAAAAATGATCTTAGAATCTTTTTCTTTCTTCTCCCTTCCCTTCATCCATTTTCTCTCTCCCTCTCCTTCATTTCCCTTCCCTTCCTTCCCTCCTTTATTCCATCCCTCCTTTCTTCTCCCCTCCCTTCTTTGTTCTCTCCTTCCTTTATTTATTCATCTCCCTAGTGCCTAGGTCAGTGACCAACACGGAGTAGACAATTAGTAAATGTTTGTTGATTGATCACTATGTTCAAGGCCCTATACTAATTGCTAGACAAGATGTTAAGGGTAGGAAGAACATTCAGAGACATGAGTAGAAGTAGACAGAACCAGTACTTCTGCTAGAGCAGGGGTCAGCAACGTATGGCTCTGGAGCCATATCTGGCTCTTTTGAGGACCAGATATGGCTCTTTCTGCAGGAGCCATAAAGTTAATTTTTTTTTTCAGGCGCTGTTCCAGGAGTGCGCACTGTAAGCACTGTACGGCTCTCACAAAATTACATTTTAAAAAATGTGGCGTTTATGGCTCTCACGGCCAAAAAGGTTGCCGACCCCTGTAGAGTATCAACAACCCTAAAGAGTTGAGATTACTACTGGAATATTTCAGATAAAGATCAGCAGAGTATAAAGTACAAGTGAAAACCATGAACCTTAGGGAAAGAGCCTGGTTGAAGCTAGTACCCAAACCAATGCAATTTGTAGGGTCTGAATTTTGTATTTTAATTTTGACTGGGGGAAGATTTGCAAATCAGGATGTTGGTCCAGATATCTTTGTTGGTCCAGAAGTGAGGACTGACAGTTCCTCCAAGATTAGAGGAATGATAAAAAGGAATTATATTTTAACTGTAGCCTAAACATGTTTGAAATGTGCTAACTGAGCTTACACCCTAGAAAATAGTAATTGTATATAGCCATCTTTCTGCTCCTGTTCCTGGAATTTGTCCTCTCCTCTTTTCTCCTTTTCAGCATCTTTAAGGTCCTTTAAGATTTTGTTAATGTTCTTTCTCTTATTCCTCAAATTACCTTGCATTTATTTTCTCTGCAGACTGGGCCACACATTCTTCCAAGAAGAATATAGGTGCCCTGAGGGCAGGGAGTTGTTTGTTTGTTTGTTTGTTTTTGTCTTTGGCACTTAATGTTTGTTGAATTGAGTTATTCAAGAAGTCACCTATAGCTCCATAAAATTTCTGATATTTAGGTTCAAATAATCCCTATTCTATATTGCTTTGATTTTACTTATTAAGGGAATAAAGATGAATGAAGAGGGTAAAAGAGAGCATAAAATTAAGGCAAAAGGAAACTTACCATAACCTCTGCCAGAATTAAAGGTGGTTTCCCAGATTGATTATACAAGCTCTGGGCTTTGTTTCTGGAAGAAAAAAGAAAAACAAAGATATGCCTGGAAATGTCTAAAGGACTTTCAGATATTTACATTGATGTAAGTCACTGCTATAAAAATGGTTACTAGTCAAAACATCTGTTTTCCTTCCACATTATTAATAGCTATGCCAAAGCCTGATTTCAGTAGGAATCCAAAGAAATGTAAATAATAAAAACTTCTAATTTCAGTGGCATAGGGAAATCCCAGATGAGAAAATTCCCTTTACCAATATGTTAGGCACCTTATAGTGTTAGAGGGTTCCTTAAAACCAATTTGTTTAGAGTCCTATAGTTAGTTAGAGGCCGGATTTGAACTTAGTCTTTCTGGCTTTGAGACCAGTTCAATCCCTTAAAGCCATGCTATTCTCAATAATAATAACTACTATATGGGATGCTTTAAGGTTTACAAAATACATAGGGCTTTTTTTTTTACATTTTCAATAGAGGTTTCAACAGAATAGGAAGTTAATAGTTAATGATATGATACAAAAAAAAAAAAAAAGAAAGAGTGTCAATGAAATGCTAGAAATTACACAAAAGGAGAGAAGAAGGAAGTTCAGAAGGGGACATAAACAGGGCAGTTTTTTTTTTACTATTATTTGTTAGCATTACTTTTAAATTGAGTATAAACATTTAATTTAGAAAGATTAACCACTTTTTTTTTTAACCCTTACCTTCCATCTTGGAGTCAATACTGTGTATTGGCTCCAAGGCAGAAGAGTAGTAAGGGTAGGCAATGGGGGTCAAGTGACTTGGCCAGGGTCACACAGCTAGGAAGTGTCTGAGGCCAGATTTGAACCTAGGACCTCCCATCTCTAGGTCTGGTTCTCAATCCACTGAGCTACCCAGCTGCCCCCTAAGATTAACCACTTTTTAAAGAAAAGTTAACAGCTCAGTTTGAAATACAATTCTCTTTTCTGTTCTTTGAGTATTGTAATGTTTGTGTTTGCTGATGTTTGCTAAGTTCATAATAAAAAAATTAAAAATAGAAAATTTTCTAAATAGATCTATTGGAAATAACTCATGTAATTTCTATATCCTATAGTCATTATAGTTAATAATAAAAATAGCTAACATGTATATAGTACCTTAAGTTTGGTAAATCACTTTACATATCTCATTTGGTCTCATCCATTTCATAGGAATAAACATGGAGCTAGAAAGACTCTCAGATAGCACTCTAGCCCAATACCACCCTCTCAACTTACAGATGAGGGAAACTGAGATCCAGAGGCTTTAAGTGGCTTGTCTAAGGGTCATAAAGGTTGTAAGCATTGAGTGTAGGATCTGAGGCTAGGTTCTCTGACTCCAGAGCCCAGTGATCTTTCTACTGTAGCATCACTTATGAATGTCATGTATTTGACCTAATGGACTTCCTTCTTTTCTTTTATTTAGTTCATTTCTCAGAGTAGAAAATGTCTCTTTGCCAGTGGTCAATATCATACCTAGACTCCTTAAAAGTGCAGAAGAAATAGTCTAATGTACAATTGGAAATTCAATTCTGCTCAATACTAAGAGCCTCCTATGTGTAGGGTTCAGTTTAGCATTAAGTTTCTTGGATGCCTGTACTTTTTCTTTCACAGACTTTGGTGGGCTTGACTCAAATTAAGACAAACACGACATTGACAAAACTCACACTTCTGTTTCAAGGAGCAATATCTCCCTATCCTCCTCCATCAGCCTCAAGATTTCCTGGTATTTCTGCTCATTGAAATCAAGAAACACATACACACAGTAATAAAAGAAATAATTCATAATTATTCAATTGCAATGAAAATGAGCAAATTTTTAGTAATCCCAAGCTCTTTTTTGACAGGCTCCTTCAAGAGTTAGGCTTTGCAGAAGACTCTGGTGGGTATTTATTTGTTAAGTTTTTAGACAGACAATAGAGTGGAGGAGGATACTGATGAGAAAGTTGAAAGGCAGGAAGACAAGTGTCTTTTAAAAGATTTAGACATGGCAAGACCAGTGGGAGACCAAAGATTCCACTGTTTGACCAAGAGCCCTTAAGAGAAATGTGGCTTTGCTTTTGCAGCTGAATGAAATTTCTCATATCTTGACTCTGTTGAGAAAAATTCATAAAATCATTGAATATGAGTGCTAGAAAGAAACTCAGAGGTTACCCAGTCCAATATTCTACGAACAGGAAACAAATATTTCCAACAATTAGGCAGTATCCACTTGAAAACCTCCAATGAAAAAGAAACGTACTTTCAAAGGCAGCCAGTTCTGCTTTTGGCAACTCCAGTTGTCAAGAAGTTTTTCTAAAGTGGAAATTTATACCTCAACCACGTTTATCCATTGTTCTTATAGCTGCCACATTTCCCCTATAAGTATTCTGTTTTCCAAAATAAATACTCCTCCAACCCCATCAACTGATCTTCATATTATAAGGTATCTGACCTCTTTTCCATCCTGCTCTCTTTTCTCTAGACATGCTCCAATGAGTCAATATCTTTCATAAATATAATACACAAAAAATACCATCTGGTCTGAGTCTAGTTTGACCAGGGCCAAAGGAACTATTATCTCTCTAGTTCTAGACATTCTGCCTCTCTATGATATTTTTGGCTGTCATGTCTCACTATCATTGACTCATGATGACTTTCCAAAGACCACTAAAATCTCCAGATTTGATACCTTTATGTAGCGAGCCTGATCGTCACAGAGTTGATTCACAGATTGGTATTCAGATGTTACCTAGAAAGTCAGAAGTAAAAAACAAACTGAGTTAGTTCAGAAACAAGAATGACATGTAAATGTTATCTAGAATGACTATTATGATGCTCTTACTGTTTTCAATGATACCATTAATTACACAGTTTTTAAAAAATCAATTACACTCCAGGTGAGATTATTTCATTCACTTTTGCGACCCATTTGCGATCAAACTAAGCCAAAGTAAAAGGAGTCATACTTTCATAAGAAATTAAGTCAAAATGTTAGGAACTGTGTCTGGCCAGTTCCCTGTGGATACTGCAATAGTGTATTGCAAAATAGTGTTCTTTCTACCTCATTCATCCACATGATTTTGAGATGAACCTAGAGCAATTGATCCAGGACCCCTCTTTTTTTTTTTTTTTAAACCTTACTGTCTGTTCTAGAATCAATACTGTGTATTGGATCCAAGGCAGAAGAGTGGTAAGGGCTAGGCCAGAGGTCGGCAACATATGGCTCTTTCTGCAGGAGCCATAAAGTCAATTTTTTTTCAGACGCTGTTACAGGAGTGCGCACTGTGAGCACTGTACGGCTCTCACGAAATTCCATTTTAAAAAATGTGGCGTTTATGGCTCTCATGGCCAAAAAGGTTGCCTAACCCTGGGGTAGGCAATGGGGGTTAAGTGACTTGTGCAGAGTCACACAGCTAGGAAGTGTCTGAGACCAGATTTAAACCTAGGACCTCCCATCTCTAGGTCTTGCTCTTTCACTCCAGTGATCCACCTAGCTGTCCTCCGAAGGATCTCTCTTAATCTTAAGCATTTGATTCAGAAGCTCAAAAAGTACGTATTTGATATTCATTTGTTTTCCTTAAAGTCTATCATTCCATCCCAGTGGAGAAACTCCTAGTATGAGAACTCTTTCCACCAATTCTGTGTAATTTATCCTCTAATAGAGAGCTGAATAAAGGCACAGAGAGATTAAAGGACCACACAACTAGTATTTGTCAGAGTTAGAATTAAAATCTAAGTCTTCCTGATTTAAATCTGATCCTAAGACATGCTGCTTTTTTCATTTCCTCATTTATTTCAGTTAATGATGAATTCATGATATTTATAGAGCACATTAAGATTTGCAACTGTACTCTCCTAATTTTATAAGTTTGTGTTCTTTTCTCACTTTCTTAACTGAGAAAACTGAATCTCAGATTGATTAAGTGATTTGCTCCTGTTTTTAACACAGTTAGAAGAGGAGCCAGAACCCTTAACTCAGTGCTCCTGATTCCAATCCCAATCTTTTTTCCACCTACAGGCAGCAGTTGCTATTTAACAGCAGTTACAGCTACAGCTAGAAGTCTTAAGATTGGAAGATCTAATCTCCATCCTTTAAGGAGTGTCCAATTGTAGAGCACACACTAGTCAGAGTTTCTCCCTTAACTAACACAGGTCGTCTTCCCTGTAGACTTGGTTCTGAGCATCTTCATGGTCCTGCCCAAAATTGTATCTCAAACTAGAAGGTTAAGAGAAGGTCATAATCTGAAAGGTTAATAATAAGGTCATTGCCATTACCTTAGCCAGTTCCTTTTCCTGTTCTGCACAAAAGGCTGTGGCTTTTTGTAATTTCTCCTATGGGGGATGGTAGGAAGAAATAACAGAATTAGTGATATATTCAGTAAGAAGAAAAATGGACAGTTGTGAAAGTCTCTTATTTTCAACTCAAAGAAACTAAGAGCATGCCTTAATCCTTCTTAGCACTTTGATACCCTACCTTCAAATCCCAACATTATAACATTACACACCCATAGGTGAGACAAGAGGATATTATTCCTCTTATTTGAGGGGAAGAAGTTTTGAAAAATCAGCTCATCTGTACTTGATGAACTATTTTTATATGCTGCTCTCCTTATAAAAGTGTAACAACCAAATTGTTCTATTTCCTGTAAATCCAAAGGCTTTTTGGCATAGGCCTCTAAACTGTGAGTTAGAAAATCATAGTGATTCTAGAATTATCTCTTCATCGCCATAGTTGATTATATTTCCTTTGTGTTTATATGCCATAAGGTCATAGGTTTAGAATTGGGAAGGACTTTAGAAGTAATTTAATTTAACCTCCTTTGATGAGGGAATTGAGGCTCTGGGTTACTTGCTCAATGACAAAAATGACAAAATAGATATTTCACATGTATAATTAATCTGTCTACTCAACTAAATGGGAACCTTCTTAAAGGCAGGAACTAGATCATATTCTATCTTGATAACTTTCCATAGTATTCTTTAAAGTGCTTTTTTTCACAGTGGGCATTTAGTGTTGTTGAAATGATTAATGAATTATGAGGACTTTAAGAAGATTTATGACCACTCTTTTGGACATCATTGTAGAAAGAACTGACTGGAAAAATGTATAATTCTGAAGTCCATGGAGATGTAAGAGCATAGATATTTATTGGTTTCAGATAAAATGTGTCTCAATAAGGGTGGATATTAAGTAGGACCCAATAGTTCAGCTATAAGAGCACTAAAACAATATGGCCTTAGGATAAATTGTTATTTGGGAAACTTAAAGATGTCAAAACATTGATCAGAGAATCCTTTGGTTTGGTCTTTGTATTCACCTTTGATTCATCCAACATCTGTTTTAGGGATTCTTTCTCAACTTCAGTCTTCTTTGGTGGTTTCCTGGAAAGCTAAAACTCCAATCCAGAAATACAATGAAACATGAGTTCCATTCAAACAAGCTTACATCCAGAAAATAAATAATAATTTGTTGAATTTTAATTCAGGGGCAATAAATTTCCAGTTGATGATCATTAGTTTTTTCAGGTTCCCAACATTAGCCAGAGTAGAAGAGATAGCTCCTTCCTAATAAAATTACCTGGTTCCTTATAAACCATTTGAAGCAATTTATTTATCTATTCTTGTTCTTTCTAGAATTTGACCCCAAGGCTCAGTTGGGGCCAGCCTTGACCTTGAAGTATATGTAACTAACTGTGCTGTGCTATCTATTCCCCTGACCACAATACTTATTTCCCAGAAACCACAACCTGGACTCTTGAAGCCCATATTAGCCCAAACCACATAGATTTCCAAAAACTCTTACCACCTGTATATGCAGTTGATATAGACATAAGTCTTTAATATTTGCAAAGTACTTAATAGAAATATCATTTGACCCAAAGTGATCCTGTTCTAAGCAGTCTGGGTCATGGGTCACAGACAAAACTTGACCTTCTATATTTATCAAAGGGAGAGAAAAGCAGGGATTAGAACTATCTGGGTAAGGAAAAGGGGATCAATCATTCCTGCAGAAATCAAAGAAAGCCAGTTGTCCAGTTGCCTTTATGCTATAAAGAATCCCATAAACTGCTATGTCCAAGAGAAGAATTTTGAGAGCTATAGTGCTTTACTCCTGAAATAAATTACGAATCATGCCTCTTCCTCCATTTAAAAAAACCTCTTAGGACTTCTTCCTTTCTTCTTAGTCCTTTCCAATACTGGGCCCATTTTATATTCATTGACAATAAGCCTCAGGCAGTATATAGCTCTCATATATTCTAAACATACAGATAGAGAGTGGGCATCATGGTGTGGGAAACCAACATGTGATCAGGATAAGGCTTCATTTTGAATGGGATAATCCTCCCGCCTTATTCATCTTTGTCTGGATGAGACTATCTACTTAGGGGCCTTTGGAAATCTTATGGGAACTCAGGGACCTTACCTTTATCCGTAGCTCATTCACACTCTTAGCTAGTATCTCATTACTCTTTTCCTGAAGAAATAAAGAAATAAACAGCATGGCAGTTCATATCTTCCCATCTGCTCTTGGTCCTCTTTCCTGCCAAATTTTTTGTCAGATGACAAAACTATGCTCTGACCTAACATAACATGAGAGTAGATCTGGGAACAGAGCCCAAACAGAGTGATAATAATAATAATAATAATAATAATAATAATAATAATAATAATAATAATGAAAACTGATTTTTATGTGGTGCTTTAATTCTCATATGACTCAAAGTGTTTTTACATATATTATCTCATTTATGCCAACCACTCCATTTCCACAGTTTTCCCTCCCTATCTTCACATCTGAAAACAATTATAATTTCACTTCTGTTACTGTACTTGTTCTAGAAGCTATTAAAATCAGGGAAGATATCCCATGGAGATAGAAAGAATAGCATGGTAACAAACTAAATCCATTACAATGATCTTTCTCCTGTTCCTTCCTTACCAATTTTTTTTAAACCCTTACCTTCTGTCTTAGAATTCATACTAAATATTGGTTCCAATGCAGAAGAGTGGTAAGGGCTAGACAATTGGAATTGTGACTTGTCCATGGTCACACAGCTAGGAAGTATCTGAGGTCAAATTTGAACTCAAGACCTCTCATCTTCAGGTCTGATTCTCTATCTACATCTTTATCCACCTGAGCCATCTTGATGCCACCTCCCTTACCAATTTTGTGGTCTCCAATTCCAGGTCTTTCAGTGCATCTTCCCTCTCAGATGCGGTGCGGTTAATCTCATCTCTCTCCCCAGCTAGGTCTATTGACTTGGTGATCTCTTTTTCTAGACTGAATAACAAAATATGACATAGATAAGTACCAATACTTAAGACTATGCCACAATTACAGGGCTACATCCTGGGGAAAACATTTTTTCTTGTCATTGTTCAGTCATATCTGACTCTTTGTGCTGCCATTTGGGGTTTTCTTGGCAAAGATACTAAAGTGGTTTGCCATTTCCTTCTCCAGCTCATTTTTAGAGATGAGGAACATGAGACAAACAGGATTAAGTGACTTGCCCAGGGACACACAGCTAGTAAGTGTCTGAGGGCATATTTTTACTCAGCTCTTTCTGAATTCAGGTCCAGTGCTCTAAAGCATAGATCTGAAGAAGCTTTGGTAATGACCAAATATGAACCTTAAATAATATATAGACCAATGAAATCTGAATTTTGAAGGGGTGAGAATGGGAAGAACCTAGTTAGTTCTTCAAATCCAACATTCCTATTTTCTTAGGATATATATATATATATATGGCCCTTTATGTCAAAAAATTTTCAGGGTGTGGGGAATGTTTTAAAATCTTTTAGATCCTCTCAGAGTTCTTTGCTTTTTGAGATATGAGTTAAGAAGATTAAATTGGGGTTTGAGTTATTAAAAGAACTCATTTGAGAAATGACCCTGTTCATCTCTAGATGATCTGTCCCTAGGAAGAGGATCTTCTAGAGGAGACATGCCTTGCCCAACCCCAACTCTGACCTTTGAATCTTGAGTTCTTTTTCTCGGATTTGGACAAGAAGGGCCTGGTTTGCCTCATCTAGGTTTTGCATGTCTTTTTCAAGATCCGAGTTCAGGTTTTCAAGAGTCTGTTTTGCCTGCTCCAATCTCAGAATTTCCTTAGTTCGGGATCTACAAAGAGATATTATTACAATCCAAATCAATTTAGTTAAAAGAAAAATAAAAAAAAATACTTGTGTCTACTTTCTAGGAAATATGGTTTAAGACAAAAAAAAAATAATTGATTAGACTCTTCCAATTCCAAAATGAAGGATATAGTTCTAGAAAGGATTCCTCTGGCAATGTTACATATGAAATTATCTCAGATATGTTTTGCCTATACCTCAATTTTTGTCATACATAAGTTCCAAAATGATATATATATGTATAAACTGAATTTTTATTAATCAAAAACTATTATAAATAAGAAGTTTATAACTCGACTGCACTAGGAAATGCTAATATTTAGAGGGATTCTTTTGTTAATTTAAAGAAAAATAAATTTAAAAAAATAAAGGAAACACAAGGGGGATTCTTTTCAGATGTGAAATGTCTGTTTTGCAAGTTCACATTTTTGCGCATTACAATTATTTTTTTTAATCATATCTTACCTATGTGGTATATCAAGGTGAGCAGGAAAGAGAATTCCAAAATCTCCTATAAACTGCTCTAACTTCTGACACAGTCAATAAAAGAAGGTCTTCCCAATGTAGCCTGATTGAGAATTACATACAGTACCATCATAGACCTTCATTCACCTATCATGCCTAAAATCCTCTTTCTAGCTTTGTGGAACCCTTAGTCACTTTAAAGTTTCTTCTCAGAGAGGCTTCAAAATAATTTCAGAATTCTCTAATTGAATATTTCCTTACTGGATCCTTTTTATTGCTCTCATTACTTACACATAATCCAGTGAGCCTTTACGAACTTCTTCCATCATATGTTTCCTTTAAAAAAGAGAACAGAAACATTTAATAATGGTCAGGGGACAAATAGAGCATCTAGTTTCATATTATCCACTCAAGATAAAATACAGGTCTCTCAGTTTCTGGCCCACACTGTGGTCAATTTCTTTTTTCACTTTATCCCTTTCATGTTTCACTTTGGTCATGAATAACTCACTAACCCTTGGAAACTGAACCACCTACCCATGACCAGATTCATTATATTCAATATATATATTCCCATTAAATGTTACAAAAAATAATGGAGGTAGAAGTTATGTTTCTTAAATCAGCTGCCTAATTTATTTCTAATTTAACCTGCCTTTTTTAAGGCTCTGGACAGGTAGAAATGGAAATGGTGAGCATGGCTGCCTGGAGGAAATCAACACTGAGCTGGCTGTTGTCTGAGTTGACCTGTCCTATCTCTGTTGTCCTGGGTAACCTCAGTCACACATTATGCTCAGAATGAAGCCAGATATCATCAGGCCTAACTTTGAAGATCCCTCTCCACTTATTTCCATTGGTCATTGCCCTTTTCTTCTTTTCTCTTCTTCCTGTCCCTCATCTTCCTTTTTCATTCTGCCCTTCTACTTCTTTTTTTTTCTTCTTTCTTCCCATTTCTTTGCCTTCTATTTGTCATCCTCTTTCCTTTCTTGACACATATTTGTATGTACAGATTTTCTCCACTCTCTCTCCCTCTCCCTCTCCCATTGGAAGTTTCCACTTGGACCTTACAAAAACTCAAAAGCTCTCAAAAACTTCTGGAGCCTTCACAGGTTTCCAATCATTTGTTGCTTTCAGAGCCCAAAGAAGCCTTTAGAAGTGTTTAGAATTTTCAAAGCCCACTGAAGCCCTCAGAAGCCTTCTGTTTCTTAAGAGACTAGAAGCCTCAGAAGTCTTTAGAGCCTGAGAAAATCCTAAGAACCCAGAAGCCTGTGTAGCCTCTAGCAGCCTATAAAGTCTTTAGAACCCTCAAAAATCCTTGGATGGTTCACAATCTTTAAAAGGAGTGGCTCGGTAGAGATTAATTGGCTCTCCCAGGGGCAAAAGGGCCTATCAATCATCCAAGGTAGGGTGGGGCCAGCATGTCATAATGGCAACAGCTCATGATCATCATTGTAGAAAGAGTAGGGAGTGGAGTTTATAACCTCAAGATGAAGGTGCACTGAATCACAGATGTGGGGCCTATCTTATAACAATAGTCAAAGAGCTAGGACTGATTTTATAGTTGTTCTCAGTTTTGAGGACAAATGGTCTTTGGAGTCACTATCATCACTCCCTTAAATTTACTGAGTGCAGGTGAACAAACTTGCCAACATGCCCAAGCCCAAACCTTGAATTTTTGTGGTCAAATAATGAACCTATGTACATTAGTGTTCTAGCCACTATTCAAGAAACTGGGAAGCTATCAATCATAATGCAGTTGTTTATTGAGAGAGAAAGAGAGAAAAACTGGGGAGGAAACCCATCACATCCTCAACCTGCTACATACCCAGATGGAACCCACTTTCTAACTCCCCAGATTCAGTTAGAACCCTCTCTTGACAGTTAGACGTTCTAATTTACAGATTCTGATCAGGATTTAATTAGAGGTTCTAATCTGCATATTCACTCAGAATGCAGATAGATATATGGTACATGGTTTAGGGCTTACAGAAACTGGGAGAAAGAGCAAACTTATTAACATTTTAAAGTATAAACTTAAAGAACTCATCCTAAGACACTTTGTATAGTAGAGACTTTGGTTGCTTCTGATAATAGAGACATAAATTGTTCTGTCTCACTTCCTTTGTATTCTGAATGGAATGAAGCAATCCTAGGAGGGACTAATTTTACTGGGGTCCTAGATGTATTCATTTTGGAGATATTAATAACTATTACCTTGAGAATAACACACTAATTTCTCACCCCACACAAACACACCTCGACTTTAATTTTCAAAGTTGTGTTATTCTCACCTGCCTCTCCTATATGTAACAACAACTAATAACATTGCTAACTAGACATGCCCCATCTTCAAAGGTCTTCATCCAAGATGAACTTTGCTTGCAAAAACTTGCTTTCTATGCTCTAAGTTGTTTGCAGAAACTTTGGAGATGCTTTTGCTAAAAAGAAATGTTTGGAAGACAAATTTCAACCCCTATTTATCCTAATCTTCAACTTTTGACCTATTTGGTTGTTTTGGGAACTGGAACTGGGAAATGGAACATGCATTTCACAATTTACTTTTGTGCCAATTGTAGGAATTTGTCATAATTTTAGGAATTTGTCACAAAGGAAAAGACCTGTCCTCATGTCTTAAAAAAAAAGGCTCATTAGCTGACTTCATGTATAAAGAGAAGCTGTCACTGGCTCATGCCAATAACTTCTTCACTCAGGGATCATCAAAATTCATTTTGCCTTACTTGAATCAGGAGGGTCAGAATAGTATACCCTTCTGGAATCTTATTAATTGATAAATGATTTGAAATAGTAAGTCACTTTTATATTCACTTTATTTGGTTCCACAAGTACATTCCAGAATCATCTGTGATTTTCCAAGACCACATATGTCAACCTTAAAATTAATACTTTCTTATTGTGGGATCAAAATATCCCTTTCTGTCCTTCTCTTCCACCTTCCCTCTCTTTCTGGCTATCAGAGGAAGAAGGAGATAATGTTGAACACATTTTTCTAGCCTCTTTCTTCTAGAAAGAACAGAGAGAGCAAAATGCAAAATTTCTTCTCATAAAAGTGTTCTTTTTGAATTTCTTAAACACATTCTCTGGTCTGTTGGCTCCTAATTCACAGGTTTGAGCTGACTAACCTCCCGGAGTATGGCCTCTATTCATCACATTCATCATCTTTCTTTCCCTCAATTATCACATAGTCATTCCTTCTTTTTCCATCTAACACTAGTGAGGACTCATCTGTAAATAGGGTTGACTTCCCCAGGTTGGGGAGACTTTTGTTCATTCTTCCTCACTCTAGTCTGGCCTATTATTTCCTCTTGCTCATATTTCACTGCTATTGGTTGGGTGATGGGAACAGGAGAATTCTCTTTTATCCCAATCACCACAGACCTCACTTTACAAAGCTTAACCTCTGGGGCCAACACAATAAGGGACAACCTAGCTGCCTCTCTCTCTATCAGGGAAGTGGTCTCTGGCTGGTCTTCCACTTTCAATGTTACCAAATGCTCCAAGAATGAATTAAAGAACAAAATCTGACTCCTTTGGTCCCCAGTTTTTGTGAGAGAAAAAATCCTCTGCTCTCTCCTCACATGTTCCAATTCACCATAGCTGTAGCAGGCCAGGGGAACTCTCAGTTCCCCTGGGGACTTCCCAATCGTTTCATATGCCTCTTTCTTATGAAACATTGCTCTCCTCTGACTCTTTCTTCCCTCCTTACCTCCTCTCTCAATGTCTGCCTCAATCTAGCATGCTTATTGTACAAAGCCTTTTCCTGCATATCCTGTACTTCCTTAATAACCTGAAAAAGAACTTTGGCCTTGTTCTTCTCTTCCTCATCCTCTCTCCTGATATAGACCATCTGAGCCTGTTGTAGCAATTTGTCAAGGAGCTTCATCGCCCATTCATCTATCCTTTGGAGCTTCTTGTGGCTATCTGGCCATGCATTGGTTATAAAATAGGTCTTTAAAAGACCTCGTCCAAAAGACCCAGTCAGATCTATACCAGAATACTTGCTAAATGCTTCCCTCAACCTATTAACAAATTCAATGGGGGTCTCATCCTTCTTCCATTTAGTCTCATAGACTTTATTTAAATTTTGACTCCCGGGCATTGATGCTCTTATTTCCTGAAAATCATCTTTCTGAGATCCTTCATATTTCTACAGTGGGTATGTTCATTGCTATTCCATCCTGGATCTCTTATGGGGTTTTTTTTTGCTCACCACTCAGCTACCTGTCAAGCTCGGGATGTTCAACATCGCAGGCGCACATGGTTGCCCTTCTAATTTGTCTTCTCTCCTCTTCTGTGAATAATTGCTGTAAAATTGCCATTAACTCCAGCCAAGAGTAAAAATTCAGTCCTAAAAACTGATCATCCTGCTCTGTCACTACTACAAGGTCTCCCAATAAATTCCTCATTTCCTTTTTTAAATTCCACCCTTCAAAGGCACTGAGTAGAAAACTGACATACCCCAAATCCTGCCCCAGTGGACCTCTCTGAGTGGATACTGTTTTGTCAGTCCTCCCAAAGAGAGATTTGTCGGATCTTCTAGTAATCTCTTAAACTCTCTGATCATAGATCCATATGGATCTGAGGAAACAATTGCTGCTGCTCAGTTTTGAGGCAGTAAAGATGCTGATGGAATTAGAGGAGCAACAGGAGGGACTGGTGCTGATAATGTTGGGGGAGGAACTGGCACTGGTTGGGGAGGACAGATGGGGGGCAGTGAAAGAGACTCCAACAGGTCCCAAGTCTTCTCCACCTCCTCTCCCAACTCAGACTCCTTCCCCTTCTCCCCCTCTGCTGCTTTGTTCCCTTCTTCCCTTCTCCTCAACACAAATGTCTCTACATCCAGAAGTCAGAGGGTGGCATAGACCTTTTCCTCATTTGGTACTCATCTTTCTCCTACTGATTGTCAAATGCAAAGTCTCACAAACTGAGTTTTCCTCTGACCCATATTTTGGCCAGTATGTCCTATTCTGGTTGTCCACTTCTAATCTGGACTATTGAAAACAATAGTATTTAATAAAAACCCTTCCATCATAAACTGCAAAATGAGAAAATTTACCCCAAGCTTGTAATTTTAATCCCAACGAGGGATGCTGGCTGGCTCTTTCCTGCTCTGCCCAGCCTTATCTGCTATGGCCTGTCTCTCCTCCTCTATTGCCCATTGTTTCTGTCCCATGGTCTCTTCCCTCTAGGACTTTAAACTCTGATCTTCAAAACAAGGGCTGAACCTTACACCTCCAGCCCTGTGTTAGCAGCTTCATTGAGGCTCCCCAGCCCAGATATCTTGCAAGCTAGCTTTTCCCTGATTCACTCACTCTCAGACTCACCAGTCCAGACTCAGGCAAGCTGTCTTGCCTGATGTGTCTTTTCACCCAGTCCCTAGTTAACGCTCTTCATCTCGCTCCCTGCTTCTCCCTTCATAAGCTACCCACATGCCAAGTGTAGGGAGGGGAGAATATGTCTTATCATGGACCCTTATTGATACTCACGAATGATGTTCTTCTTGGATTGGCATGGTTCACTGCTTCCTGCTCTGCCCAGGCTTTCTTATTTCTCTCTCGATGCTCAAGTTCTTTAGAAGCATAATGAGAGCCCTAGTCTGTCCACTTAAACAAATAATTTGTTCATATAGGCAAACTGAGGCACCCTCTGATGTTCTCTGGTTTCCTGGTCAGGGAACCATCTGTGTGCAGAAGTGGTCTAAGCACTATTCAAGAGACTGGGAAGCCATCAATGACAATGCAGAGGTTTATTGAGAAAGAGAGAGAGAGAGAAAAACCTGGGGAAAATCCCTCACATCCTAGACCTGCTACATTCCCAGTTGGAACCCCCCCTCTAACTCCCCAGATTCAGTTAGAACCTCTCTTGACAGTTAGAGGTTCTAATTTACATAACCACATGGATTCTGATGGAACACTCTGGTCAGGGTTCAGTTAGAGGTTCCAATCTGCATATTTACTCAGAATGCAGATAGATATGTGGTACATGGTTTAGGGTTTACAGAAACTGGCAGAAAGGGCAAATTTATTAGCATTTTGAGGTATAAACTTAAAGGGCTCATCCTAAGACACTTTGTATAATAGAGACATTGGTTGCTTCTGATGATAGAGAGGGAAGTTGTTCTGTCTCACTCCCTTTGTATTCTGAATGGGATGAGGTAATCCTAGGAGAGACTAATTTTACTGGGGTCCTAGATGTATTCATTTTGGAGATATTAATAACTATTACCTTGAGAATAACAAACTAATGACTCACTCCACACAAACCCAAGAATTCTGTGTGGTGAGAGAAAAGAAGTTAGGAAGGTGCTATGTGTGAATACTTGAGAAAAAGAAAGAGCCTAGGAAAGTTTCTCAGGGCCTGACATATAATAAGTATTTAGTCAGTGATTATTGAATAGAATTGTATGAGACAAGTAAGTCTTTTTCTGGAGTTGTCTTCCTACAGATATTGGTTGTATTAGCATATCATCTAGGGATGCTTCCATCATCATTTTACAGGCATAGCCAAGCCTCAGGAGGGTAATATAAGCACAAAAAACTGGGAGAAAGAACAAAGAGAAGGAGAATGGAACAGAAGATTATAAATTATAGATATGGCCATTACTACTCGTCCCCCCTAGATTGGCCATATAACTTTCCAATGCCTCATCTCAGTGGAATGATAAAACAGACTTTTGTATTCCACTGAAACATTTCTTCCTTCCCTCCCTTCCACCCTCTTTTCCTCCCTCTCTCTCTCTCCCTTCCTTCTTTTTTTCTTCCTTCTTCCCTTCCTTCTTCCCTTCCTTCCTTCTTTCCTTCTTTCCTTCTTTCCTTCCTTCCTTCTTTCCTCCCTTCCTTCTTCTTTCCTTCCTTCCTTCCTTCCTTCCTTCCTTCCTTCCTTCCTTCCTTCCTTCCTTCCTTCCTTCCTTCCTTCCT
>NC_058131.1:537896324-537964891 GCF_016433145.1 Gracilinanus agilis
CTCTCTTTCTCTCTTTCTCTCTTTCTTTCTTTCTCTCTTTCTTCCAGGCCTTGGTCCTATTCTCCTCAAAATTATATCCAAATTTACCATCTGCGTTCTGAAGCCTTCTCAGACTAAGGATTCTTATTGCACAAATCAACTTTTAGTTGATATACATTTCTTATTTAGACTCTTATCAATTATTTACTTAGATAGATTTCTACTGTCTACAAAGGTGTGCTCAGAGGGTGTTCCAGGGGTGCTTATTGTCCACCCTATGGTGCACAGTAAGCAAACTATCTAAGCATACCAATAGATTTTTATTCTGTAAATTTTTGAGGAATGGTTGTCTGTATCCCCATTAATTGTCAACTTTTGAGAAAAGATATTGTCTTTTTGTGTGTGTGTGTGTGTGTGTGTGTGTGTGTGTGTGTGTGTGTGTGTGTATCTTTATAGTGTCTAAAGCAGTGCTGGTGAACCTTTTAAAGATTGCCTGCCCAAACTGCACCTTCAAGCTGCCTGTGAGCCCCTCACATTACCCCAGACAGCAGAGGGAGGAAATGCTTGCACCGAATGGCTGGACAGAAGGGCAGGGCATATGAACATTGTTCTCAGGTGTGGTGGAGAGGGGGAATGGAGTAGCTCCCTCTGGCATGCCAGGGCATGTGTGCCATGGCTTCGCCAACACAGGTCTATGGCAAGATTCTGAACAAAGTAGATAGACATCTATGAATGAAAAGTTATTTAACCTCTAATGCCCAGATAACATCAGTAGAAAGCTAGATTGGAATCCTGTGTGGAGAGCTAGATTTGAAGTCAGGGAGACATGAGTTAGAATCCTGCATCAAACACTTACTAAATATGTGGCCTAGGCAAGTCACTTTTCCTCTCTCAGTCTACATTTCCTCAACTGTAAAATGGGAATAATGATAATGTTAACCTCACAGAGTTGTAAAAAGGTTAAATGAGATAATATATGTCAAGTGTTTTGCAAACCTAAAAGTACTGCATAAACATTAGCCATTTTATCATCTTTTTCAGTTCATCACATCCTAGTGCTATTTAATGTTTAATGTTTAATATTTAAATATCTCATTTTGTAAATGAAGAACTGAAGCCCTTGGAAGTTGTGTCTTACACACATGTAGTAGGTAGAAGAGTCACAAATTGAACCCAGATCCCATTACTACAGAAGATTTATTTCTACTACTTTGCCATGTCTCTTATTATCCATTTGTTAAAAGGATGCGATTCATATCAATTTATCTATCTGCCAAAATGTGTAGCCTAAACAGTACCAAATTATGCTGTTTACAAATGCAAAGTTTTTAAGTTAATCCAAAAACTATTAGAGATAGTACAAGGCAATGAAGAGAACATTGGATTTGGGAGTCAGAAGTCATGCATTCAAGTCCTACCTCTTCCATAGACAAATCATTCTGAGCCTCAATTTCCTTATCGATAAAATGAGGATAATAATACCTGTACTAACTACTCAATAAGGATGTTATGAGGATAGTGTTTTGTAAGTCATAATTTAGTACTTCAATGTATCTACAATGGAATTCGTGAAAGTCATTTTCCTGCCAATTCAGTTCCAAGTCTTGATATTGCCTATTCATCTAGTATGACGTTTATCTAAGACTTCTCATCAATCTTCCAGTGGGGATCTATGAAGCACACTTGATAGAGGCTCTTCTCTGATGCTTTTAACGTTTCGTAGATATCAGAACTACATTACTTGTTATCATTTGCTCTTATGTCTAGACCATGTCTTTATCTGGTCTTGTAGGTCCTTTGTGACTTTGATGCCATTTCTCACACACAAATCATTATTGGCAATCAGTTGCAGCCTACCTCTGTCATTGCCCTTTTGTTCACCAGAATGTTTTATTCTTTTGAGATTATGGCATTCCATGATTTGAAGTCATGTAGTATAATGTAAGGATACTTTTTAATAGACTTTAGAGATAATGAGCAATTTGAGACTATTTATTGAAAGTGTGGTACGGTTTCTCAAATAGAGCACAGTATAGCATCATCTCTTCCCATTTAAATTTTGGGTCCAAATATATTTGTTCCTTTTTATTGCACCTTCAAAGAATAGACTCAATAACCTTCTCATCCAACAGCATACAATGCACTATGCTTCTAACTGGAATCTGGGCAATGTCTTTTTTCTTCATCCAATTTTTTACAGTGTAGATGGCTAAATTAATTTGTGAGTGACAGAGGTTCTCACATGGGAGATCCTGCAGTATTTTAGGATTTTGTGCAAATAATAAAACATCATCTACAAATAGGAAAACTTGAGAAAATGATATCCACTGGGAATCCCTTTTATTTCTGCTTTTCATAAGATACCTTTGATAACATGATAAGAACATTTCATAAGCATAAAGTACTAAATAAATATAACTTCTTAGTACTATTATCTATCAGTACTCATTCATTATTATCTACCCCAAGAAATCCCATTGCCCTCCCCACATTTTTTGATATCTTAGTTATAATGCACTAGGTATATGTATGCTTCAGCAGCTTAGACTAAATATAGAACCAAAAGTAGGAAGTCAGATTGACTTGTATTATGACCATTTTTGTTTTCTGAACACATATGATATGTTGTCAGGACAAATTGTTGCAATGTTAGAATTAACTTCTTTTTTCCCTTTTTTATTTAGAATATTTTTCCATGGTTATGTGATTCAAAATCCCCTCTACTCTCTGCTCTTTCCTTCCCCCTCCCAAATCTGACAAGCAATTCTACTGGGTTATACATGTATCATTGTTCAAAACCTATTTCTATGTTATTCCTATCTGTAGTAGTGTGATTCTGTAACATTAAAACCCCAATTATATCCCTATCACATTATGTGATCAATCATATTTTTCTAATGTATTTCCCTAACTTCTTGAAAGAAATTAATTCCCTTTAACAGTTTGTCTGAAAGACTCAAAATGGTGACTTAACACATATCAGATGAGTTGTGCTTCCCAGCTAATTGTCACAGAGTACTAGTTAGCTCCTATTAATGTTTCAGTGTTCAAGTATGATTGGATTTTGGTATAGATAATACCTTTGGGCTGGAGAAGGAAATGAGCTAGAAAAGGAAATGGCAAATTACTCCAGAATCTTTGCCAAGAAAACCCTAAATGAGGTCACAGAGTCAGACATGACTGGAAAATGACTGAACAACTAAAAATATCCTGGGTCTATAGGACAAACTCCTTCTCTGTCCCCTGCTATGCTTTTGGTACAACTACTAAGGAATTTTTATTCTTTTGGATTGTGGCACTCTATGATTTGCAGTCCTCTAATTTTAATGGAAGAATACTAGCGGACTTTTCTGGCAATAAGAAGTTTTAGACTTTTGAAAGTATTACACATTTTTTCAAAAGGAATGCAATATAGCACAATCCATTTAAACCTTTGTGTCTAAATCATTTTTTAGAAAAGATTTAAAGTTCATCTCTTCCATTGCACACAATGAGCAGAAATGAAAACCAGACAATAGCCATTGACCAACAGGTACAATTATGCTGGGATTTCTCAAAAAGATTTCCTTTCACAGAGGAAAATTAATGAATAAATAAATAAGCATTTATTGGGTGCTTATATATGTCTGACACAGTGCTAATTGGTAGACTTTCAAAAAGGAATGGGATAAAGTCCTTGTCTTCAAGGACCATACATTTTACTGGGAAAACACATGAACAGTCATTGGTTTATTCATTATATACATAAAATTAGTACAAGGCTATATGCAGAGGAAATGCATTAGCATCAGAGGGAATTTGAAAAGGCTATATGGTGAAGGTGTCATTTGAGCTTAGTCTTGGGGGAAACTAGAAATTCCGGGAGACCAAGGTGAGACGGAAGTACCTTCTAAGTAATGAAGATAACCAGAGACAAAAACAGAGTTGAAAGATAGTAAGTCACAAGGCAGCAAGAAGGTGAATATACGTAAATTATGGAGTATGAAAAGGGGAATAAAATTTTGGAAGACCAGAAAGAAAAAGTGCAGGTTGTGAAGAGATATATTAGAAGATTTTTTATATTTGATTATAGAAGCAATAGGGAGCCACAGGAGATTACTGGGCAAAGTAAAAAATAAAAAATGATTAGATTAAACAATTCCAGCTCTGGGCAGTTAGCATAAAGATCACAAAAAAGTTGAGGCAAGAAGAAATGCTAGGTAGGTCCCAGGAAAGAAGAAGAACTTGTAAAATGAAAAAGTGATGGAAAAATGAAGTCAGATGACAAGTGTTCTCATTTGGTTCTGCCATAATAACTTGGGAAAAATCCTTTAATCCTTCTGCATATCACTCTGTGGGGCAATTGATAACACATTGGGATTCTGGTAGAGATGAAAGAATTCAAAGGTTGTGAGTATGAATGCCACTAGAGTCATTATGAGCAGACAAGTGGCTCAGCAGATAGAGTGCCAAGCCTGGAATCATAAAGAATCATGCTTCTCAGTTCAAATCTGGCCTTGAACACTTACTCGCTATGTGGCCCTGGGTAAGTCATTTAACCCTTTTTTTCCCCAGTTTTCTCATCTATCAAATAATCTGGAGAAGGAAATGGCAAGCCACTCCAATGTCTTTTCCAAGAAAATCTCAAATGATGTTACAAGGAGTCAGACACGACTGAAACTACTGAATAAAAGTCATATTTAGCAGCTAAGTAGTACAGTGGCTAGAGCACTTGTCTTGTAATAAAGGAGACTTGAATTCAAATCTGACCTCAAACACTTTTTAGCTGTATGATCCTGAACAATTCATTTAACTTCTTTTGCCCCAGTTTCCTCATTTATAAAATGGGAATAATAATAGATTGTTATGAGGATACTAATTAGAAAAGAGTTGTAAAGTATTTAGTGCCTATTTATGTTCTATATAAATGTTATTACTATTATTTTCTTTAACAGTTTCTTCATCTGTAAAATGAAAATATTGAATATGATGGCCTCTGAACTATCTTTTAGTTCTATGATTCTATGAGATGAAAGGTTACTTTTATATTTAAAATATGATCAAAAGCCATTTAAACAAAAAGCAAGACTGCACGGTGAACCCAAATGCTAGAAGTAGTCAAAGGCTCAATGTGCTAACAATAGAAAATAATTCAGAAAGCTTTATTTGAGGAGCTGCGGATACTGAGAGCACAATAATCAATGATGAGGAGATTGCTTTTCTGATTATGCTGTCACATAAGTAGGCCATTGCCAGCTCACAATAGTACACAGCTGATGCATAGTGTTCGATAGACCAGATTCAGGACTTAATTCATAATTCATCCATTAACTACCTCCCTGCAGACATCAATAAGGAGATATATTCCAATATGCAATTTCTTTAGAGGTTCAGAAGAGAAAAAATATATTTTAAATTACTTTTTTTAACATTTATTAATATACATTTTTAAAAATTACTTTTTATATTAATTTTGTTTAATCATTTTCAGTCATGTCTGATTCTTCATGACCCCTTTTTCTTGGCAAAGATACAGGAATAGTTTGCCATTTCCTTCTCCAGCTCATTTTACAGTTGAGGAGCTGTAGATTAAGATTAAGTGACTTGCCCAAGGTCACACAGATAGTATCTGATGCCGTATTTGAACTTGGGTCTTCCTGGCACTCTATCCTCTATGCTATTTAGCTGTCCTTTGTATTTATTAACCAATCCCATTTCATGACTTTCAGCCCAAGATACAGATAAAAGACTAGCAGATGATGGGAAAATTCCCTCCAATGTCAAAAGAAATTTGATGAAATGAAGTCATTGTTGGACAATTTGTAATGAGAGTTAATAGACACATAATGAATAGTTTTACTATGGAGAGTACAAAAGCTCTTTAAAGCCATTGTGATGAAAAGCTATTATTTTCAATATGTTCTTAATAATTGGAATAAATCTACAGTGAAGAACTGAGAGACGGGGACTCTGGTCCTATGTCAATGCTGATAAGCATTGGGAAGTTTAAAAAGAAATTTAGTCTCTTTTGGTACTCAGTGAAATAATTACTCAATTTCTTTTTAACTCGTAAAAATACTCTTTTCATATCAGAGCAAAGGTGACTATCAGATAGAAATAGTGGGAGTAACCAAAACAAGGAATACCAGCTAACAAAGGAAGTTCCAGCATACAGAAAGATTTGGTTTAAATATTCCCTTCAATGATTCAGATAGCAATCTGTCCATGTTTACCCATCCTATGCCACTCCTTTTTTCTTTATGATCTTTCAGTATTTTATTTTTTCCCAATTAACATGTAAAAATAATTTTTGCTATTGGTTTCCTAAAATTTTGAGTTCCAAATTCCCTCCCTACCTCCTTCTCTTCTCCTATTCCTGCAATGATAGATAATTTGACATAGATTATATGTGTGATATCATGCAAAACATATTTCCATATTGGTCATGTTTTAGAAGAAGACAACCCCAACCCTGCAAAAAAAAAAACACAAAGAAAATAAAGTGAAAAATAGTATGCCTGATTTGCATTCAGGCTCTATCAGTTTTTCCTCTGAAGACGGATAGCATTTTTTCAAAGGTCCTTCAGAATTGTCTTATATCACTGTTTTGCTGATAATAACTCTGCCATTCACAGTTGGTCATGGTACAGATTGCTGTAACTGTGTCCAGTGTTGCCCTGATTCTGCTCATTTCACTTTGCATCAATTTGTATGTCTTTCCAGGTTTCTCTGAAATCATCCTGTACGTCATTTCTTACATAGCACAATAGTATTTATCACAATCACATACCACATCTCACTCAGTCATTCCCCAGCTGACGGACATCCCTTCAGTTCCCAATTCTTTGTCACCACAAAAAGAGAAGTTATAAATATTTTTGTACAAATAGATTCTTTTCTCTTTTAAAAATCTTTTTGGGATACAAACTTAGTAGTGGCATTATTGGAGCAAAGGACATGCACAGTTTTATAGCAATTTGAGCATAGTTCCAAATTGCCCTCTTCAGAATTGGGGGGGGGGGGAGGGAATCATATTCCCTGTACCACTTCTAGCCATAATTTCCCAAAAGTTCTCCACAGGTCACCCAACATGCCAGGGTTCTGTCTTGCTTTCTTTTGACAATGTAGTGTATAAGTTATCAGTTATCCCTCATTTTTACCTTATGAATAGTCCATCTTCCTTTTCTATCACACATCTCTTTGAAATCATTCTTTATTATAATTACTTTTGGTAATTCTTTAATTATAATATACCGAAGTTTGGCCTTACCCTTTGCGTGACTTCAACCTGTAGGATTTTAAGACTTGCAATCATAGAATACTGATAGGCTATGTATATCAAGAAAATAAGGCTGTAAATTTCAAGGCGAAAACTCATTAAATTTTTTTAATAAGAAAAAATTTTGTCTTTTCTCTCTCCACCACAACCCCCCTCCACTGAGGAATGAAGAAAAACAAGACCTCTCTTACAAGTATATGTAACCAAATAAAACAAGTTTTGCTTTGGTCATGTTAAAAAAAAGTCTAATTCTGCATTCTGAATCTTTTGCCGAGATGGGCAAGATGTTTCAACATTGTTAATCTACTGGTATGGTGGCTGGTCATTATACTAATATGAGCTCCTCTTTAAAAAATGTTTACTTTATAATATTGTTGTATAAAATTTTCACCTGGTTTTGTTAAATTTATTCTTTATCATTACACACAATTCTTCCAAGGTTTTTGTTTTTCTGAAATGATCCTGTTCATTATTTTTTACAGTACAAGAGTAGTCCATCACATTTATATATAATAACTTGTTCAACCATTCCCCAGTGGTACCCACTTAGTTTCCAATTCTTTGTCACTGAAAAAAGTCTATATTTTTGTACACCTTTAGTTACAGTTTATTTTACTCTTCTTTAATATATCCCCCCTCTAATTCCCTCGTCTCCCTCCTTTGCTTTTCATATTTTTCTATTTAGTGAAATATGTTTCTGTGTCCAACTTTATGTATGAACATCTTTTCTCCTTTTATCAGTTCAAATAAGAGTGAGATTCAAGCATTGCCTGTTCTCTCCACCCCTTCCTCCTTGTTTGTATAGATTTCTATTTGTGCATCTCAATTATTTGAGATAATACATTCTATTCTTCTTTTTATCCGCTAATGTGCTCATCATTTCCTTTCCTTTCCATTCTTCTAAGATCATCATCCTAACATAACCACTTCCAAACCTTCTGCCTAATTAGACTCCTTTTATGACTTCTGATGATAATAGGTTCAGAGAGGACCCATGTATAATCTCTCCATATTAAAATATAAGCAACTAATCCTTGTTCAGTCCCTTATGATTGTTCATTCACATTTTCCTTTTTATATTTCTCTTGTCTCTTGTGTTTGAAGTTTGAAGCTTCTACATTCTTTGGTATTTTCATCAGTAATGCTTAGATGTCTTTTCTTTCATTAAATGACACCCCTAAAGGATTATAGTCAGGTTTCCTGGGTAAGTTATTCTTGGTCATAATATACCTTTTGCCTTTGGGGCATTATATTCCAGTCTCTCTGCTCCTTTATAATATTGGCTACTAAATCATGTATGATTCTGACTTAGTACTTGAATTTTTTTATTTCTGCATGCCTGAAATATACACATTTACATGTATACAAATACAATACACATGTGTATATGAAATATATACATGTAAGCACGTATGTATGTAAACTGGAGGCTCTGTCTGGATTGTGGCTATAATGTTTCTGGTGGTTTTCATTTTGGGATTTCTTTCAGGGGATCAGTAGATTCTTTCTATTTCTACTTTGTCATCTAGTTCTAAGAGATCTGGGCAATCTTCTTTTATGATTCCTTAAAACATGATATCAATGCTTTTTATATTTTTACCCCTCAATCTGTTTTCTACTTAAATTGTTTTTATTATGAGATACATAACATTTTCTTTTATTTCTTCTATCCTTTTGTTTTTCAAAAATATTTTTTGTCTCATGAAATAATTAGCTTCTTTTTATCCATTTTAGTTTCCAAGAGTTTGTTTCATAGGCAAGGTTTCGTACCTCTTGTGTCAAGCTCTTAATTCTCTTTCTAATTCTTTCAATAGCTCTCATTTCTTTTCCATTTTTTCCTTAATCATTCTCATTTCATTACTAAAAACCATTTTTTAACTTTTGCTTCATCTCTTCCAGGAATTCTTGTCAAACCTGTGCCCAAGCCAAGTCTTTCAGACTCTGTTTCTAGATGTTTGGGAGCCATGTTTTTCTTTTGAGTATGTGCTTTGAGCACATCTGTCATCATATTAGTTTTTTATGTGGTATCCTTTTTGTTGGTTTGCTTGCTCATTCTTCCAGCCTTCTTCCTGACTTCAGGCTTTATGCTAGAACCGGGCTCTGAACGTTTCTGGAGGGAATGTCTGGCTGAGGTTGTGTCCTCTAAAGTCTTGTTACTGCTTTCTTGGAGGTATATGATGTGCTATTCCAAGTTCAGAGAGATAGTTCAGGTTAGAGACCTGAAATCTTTCAGTGTTTTCATAATATCCTAGGCATATTCTGATCACTGTTCCTCAGGTCTCAGCTCAGCAAGTTCCTGACTTGGGTTTGAGTGTAAGCAACAAATATGTTGGCTTGTCTCATTTCAAGTTTCAATAAACTGTTGCTAGACTAAGCTTGTATCAACCAGCTAGAAAACTGGTGGTTTGAAATGACAGAACTGTAGGCTTGCCTTTCTTTAGTCTGGTATTCTTGAACTGTTTTTTCCTCTGCAGTCTTCTGACTGTGTTAGAAATTGGAAGTGAGACCCCTCTGTGGTCTGGGGGCAGAGCCACACAGCTACTCCTTGCTTCTGCACTTGCTTTTAGCTCCGTGAACAGCCTAGGACCCAGGACTTTCCTGGAATGTCATCTCAAGATGCTTGTTCCCTCTTCATTCCAGGCTGTATCGGTGACCTGATGCTGAGTAGTGAGTGACAATTACCCACTGGGACACGTTCTTGCATTCTACAAAAATTTGGACCTTTTTATGCCATATCTATAATCTCTTCTTAGCTTAGTGCATAGCCTTTCTCTGCCCTGCAATGTGCTGATGTGCTCCTGACCAGACCCATCCCCAGTGTACAGAGACCTCTCTATCTGACTCTCTATGCTGATCTGGTCTGCAAAAATGTCTCACTGATTTTTTTTCTTGGATTTTCCAATCAGAATTCAATATGGTGCATTTTTTTTAATTTCTTTGGAGGACTTCAGGGGAAGAGGAGCTTATTCATTTTTAAAATAAGGTCTAAGACTCTACATTTTTGGCATCCTCCTTCCATTCAGATTCCTTATGAATTTATCCCTCAATGTACTCATAATTATGGCATCCTATCCCCAGCACAGATGTCTTCTATGTACATTTGGTATAGACCAGATGCTCTTGTTTTCTTAAGTGCCGTTTCTAACTCTTCTATGAACACATCTGGGATTGTGATGTTAGAATACAAGAGTGGATGCTCCACCATTACTGATAATGAAAAAAAAGTGTATTATAATATATTTTCTCCAGATTTTTGTGGTATTCTTCCCAAGAAGCATCTGATTAAAAATCTAGGTCTGGACAGTCCTTTAGGGACCAATCCTAAGGAGATAAACTGAGTTAATAATGACTGAGTAGTTACTAGATCTATGCAGGCAATAAAGTCCAAATTCTAAAATCTCAAAGAATCAGAAAAAAATGACACTAATTATTAGTTCTCATCCTGGAGATTTTTTCTTTGGTCTGTTTTATATAGCTTTATGGGCATGAACAATATTGAAACCACAAATATTATTTATAGCTTTTAGAAAAGGATCCCAAATGCATGCATAACAAGGTATCATATTTATTCCCTTTTTTCTACCCACATGGCCATCATCCTCATTCATAATTCTATTATCTGTCACCTGGATTATTATGATAGTCTCCTAACTAGTGCCCTGCCTCTATTTGGCTACCATATTAATACTCAAACTGAATCCTGAAAGATTGGTAGGATTTGGATAGAAGTCTCAAAAGTAAAGCTGTCAGTTGGTTGAGAAGCTGATTGGGACCCAGGTCTCAATTTCCAGGCCAGTATTCTGGAAGCACTAGAAAAGCACACTATACAAGTAGAAAAAAGCTTAAGTGGCTGAAAAGGCAAGTTTCAGATCAACTTCCAGGGATCTTTCCTGGTTGCTCCAGCCAGAGGGCTCCAAAGAAAGTTAGTTCTAATTTACTGCAGGTCTTCCAAGAACTCCCTTGGATATTCAAAATATACATTATGGCCTTTAACATTTTCCTTATGCCCAGGTTCATGACAATCATATTCTTGCCTCGTTCTTACATGCTTAATCTCTGGTGAAATAGGCTAGAGACTGATACTATTGAATCCTAAACATTTAACCTGGAACAACTAACTCCAAAACAACAGAAAGAAGTCATTACAAGCAAACCTGTTAGTGACTCAACAAACTTTACTGCAATTTTGTGTTAAAAAAAAGTATGGTATAACTCTTGTCTCTGGAGATTTAAAGTTAGCAAATAATCCTTGCTTTCCAAATGGTCATTTAAAGCTTTCTTCTAAAGACTCTCTGGAGGCCCCATAGCTGCCTTTGAAAAAAGTTTTCAATCTTTTAAACAATTTTCAGTCTTTTAGCAACTCTCTCTTCCTTTCTCAGATGCAACTAGGGAATAGTCTGAAGAGTTAATTGCAATTGATAATCTGTAATTGGGGACTTCTGGGTTTCCCTAGAGTTCTGTGCTAATAGCTACAGAATCTTATTAGAGAATTTAATTAATGCATCTCTACTACATTTTCATTTGCTGGAGAGAAACAAAGAACAAAGAGGAATAGTGTTGAAAGACTTTTCATAGAGATGAGAAAAGTTGGATAAATTATCAGGTTTTTTTTAAGCTTCATTGTTAGGGAACCGCCTCTTTATGTAATATTACTTGACTAAATGAAGTAAAAAAACTTCTCCGAGATGAAAAATGACTGAAATTTAGCTTTCTAGAGGCAGTATGGCATAGTAGGAAAAGTGCTGAGTTTAGAGATAAGAAAAGCTGCAATGAAATATTGTATTTTAGACTTACTAGTTATATAACCCTCAGATAATCATTTGACCTCTATATGCCTCAAACTATTGCTTAGGGTTTATACACTAAATAATAGATTGCTTAATTCTGAATTGGTGGAAGAAATTAATATACTAGGGCTTTCCTATATTGCATTAATCTCGGTTCATTCCCCTGACTAATTTTAGGGTTTACCACTCAAGGAGATAGAGCTCTCCCTTAGGATCTGTTACAAAAGGTGGATGAGAATATAATTTCAGTAATCCTAGGTGTAATGAAGTAATTTAGGGAATAGAATAGATATTGAAAACTTAAGTAATAAAGGATAGTATATACTATATTAATTATTTATTGTTTTGGAGGTATGTTTAACCATAAGTAGCTGTCCATATGGTGTGATTTGACAGATAACAAAAAGTTCCCCTCTGCCTCCAAAACATCATCCTGATATAATGCCTAAAATTACACCATTAGGGAGTCATTCTTTGAATCATATCTTTGTGTTTTCAAGAATGTCCTATTAAAAAGCAGGTATCATAAGGAGAGATTAGGAATTAAGCAACTATCATTAAAAATCTAATCATTCTGACTTGATATAATGCTAATGTGTGTATTACCTTTAATCTAAATTAGTTGTTTTGTTGTTTTGTTAACAATATGGGTATAAGGCTTTCTCACTGAGAAAACAAATATCCACTAAGGTTATTTGTTAGTTTACAAGATCTATTTCCTTGGGTCAATGTTACTCTGGGCAAAATTTTGAAATACACAAAGCTGGGGTTCAGTACCTTTATATCTACCCTAACTGTACCTAATTTCCAAGTGTGTGAAGGAAATCATTGAGTGGATCGTGTCATGAGGTTAGAATGGCAGCCAGAAAAAGGCATCAATAGAGTCAAAAGATCACAAGACAGGGGCAGGGCAATATCCCCTGAACTGCCCCACGGGGCAGCCCAGGGAAAAATAGAAAGCCACAATTGGCTCCCCAGACTTCATGTATGAGAGTTAGTGGATCAAGAAAAAGTTTGATTAAACTAAGACAAGAGCAGATTTTGGCCTCTTATTGCTGGCTGGACTTCCCTGTGAGTGTGGCTAGGGGGCCCTAATGGTGGCCACAGAATAGTAAGCTAAATGGAACAGCAAAGAAAATAACCTATATATCTTTCTCCTATTTTTCCATCTTTTTCCCCTATCACTTTTGATTTAATAAAATTATTAATTTATAGCCAGTCTCATATTTTTCTTCTTACACAAGTCTGGAACCCACAATACCATTATCATCCTCATCGTCATCATCATCACTCATGTTTTTATAGCTTTTTAAGTTTTACAAAGTACTTTGCATGCTATCTCATTTAATCCTCACAAAATTCTATGAAACTTGTGCTATTTTTATTCTGAATTTACACATAAGAAAACTGAGGCACATTCCCCCCAAAATCTTCCTAAAACCTTTTTTGTGTATCATAGCCTCCTTTGTCAATTGTGAAAGCTACAGATACCTCTTTGAAATAATATTTTTTGGGGGCCAAGGCAAAAGGGCAGAGTAGAAGCAGAGGAAGCTCAAACCACTCCAACAATCCTTTCCAACCAACCTTAAAATAATGCTTCAGTGGGCAGCTGGGTTGCTCAATGGATTGAGAGTCAGGCCCAGAGACAGGAAGTCCTGGGTTCAAATCCAGACTCAGAAACTTCCTAGTTGTGTGTCCCTGGGCAAGTCATTTAACCCCCATTGCCTAGCCCTTACCACTCTTCTCCTTTAGAACCAATACCCAATATTGATTTTAAGACGAAAGGTAAGGGTTTTTAAAAAAAATTAAAAAATAATGCTTCAAAACAAATATTGGAGTGAAAGAACCATTAAGGAGATGGAGTGAAGCAACTTCCCTATAGAAAACAACTTGAAAGGTATGGTGAGAGGGGAGCTCAGCCTGAAGCAAGGCTCCATCAAGGAGTATCAGCACAAACCAACAGCAAGCCTTTCTTCCCCCACTCAACATCTACTGTTCCAGGTTCTGAATCTGGGCCCAAGGCCACCTTGAGATCCCAAGACCCTGCCTAAGCCAACAGCAGTATAGACTCGTGTGTACCCCTTAAAGTTCCAAACCCCATTCCAAGCCCAAAGTGAGGCCCCAAACCCAAGCGCATGGCAGTCTGTGGTCTCTGACTGGTTCAGGCCCAGAAGGGGACTCTGAGCCTTTGCCCAAGATTCTAAGCCCCTGCAAAAGAAAGTTGGCAAGGTGGTACAAACCCAAATGGTGGAGAAATTTGACTGGGAATAGAAAGGAATATATTTTCTTTTCAGCAGTACAAGGTGCCTATACAAAAACTGACCATGTATCAGGGCATAAAAACTTAACAGCCAAATGCAGAAAGGCAGAAATAATGAATGCATCCTTTTCAGATCACACTGCAATAAAAATATAATCAATAAGGGTCAATGGAAAGACAAAATGAATTGGAAACTAAATAATCTAATGCTAAAAAGGGGATGAGTCAGAGAACAAATTATAGAAGCAATCAATAATTTCATTAAGGATAATGACAATGAGGAGACATCATAGCAAAATTTATGGATATAGCCAAAGCAGTACTTAGGGGAAATTTTATTTCTTTAAACACTTACATCAAAAAAATAAAGGAAAAATTAGATTAATGAATTGGGCAAGCAACTAAAAAACTAGGAAAAGACATTTAAAATTTCTAGTTAGAGATTAAATTGGAAATCCTAAAAATCAAATGAGAAATTAATAAAATTGAAAATAATGGAATCATCGAACTAATAAAAAAGAGTAGGAATTGGTTTTATGGGGGAAATACAACAAATAAAACAGAGCATTGGTTAATTTGATTTAAAAAGAAAGAAGAAAATTAATTAACTAATGTAAAATAAATGAAAAGGTGAATTCACCTCCAGTGAAGAGGAAATTAAACCAATCATTAGGAGCTATTTTGCCCAATCATATGTGTATAAATGGAATTAGCTCTAGCCCATTCATAGTAAAACTCTGCTTGCCTTAGGCATAGAGATGATGTCATCTTCACCTCCCTTAGTGGGGAGGGGAGATGAGTTACCCACACATAACAATAAGTAACAAATCAAGAACTAGGGACTGCCCTTTGGGCAGTCCAAATCAGTGTAGAAGCTGCTATTTGTCCACTTGAATTAGAGGTGGACCCACAGGAAATGATGAAAGACACTATCTCTTTAAGTATGTTGGTTACTTCCTGTTGAGGGAGTTCCCACTTTGAACTTGGTGCTGAAGGATCTCTGAGGAGACCTCAGGCAGCTTCTACTCAGAATGGTCACGTGGGTGAGTTAGGCTGACTTCCTTATTCCTACCTAAGCGTTTCCAAACTCTACCTTTAAGTAGGCTCTAGCCTATCTGATTGCTAGGCCTCGTGGCTATGTAGCCTCATTTATTTAGCCTTTTAACCCTCTCTCTCCGTCCAGGCCTCTGCAGGCCTGGACTAGACTCTCCCTCACTCTATTTCCCTACCTTTTACCCTCCTAACTGTAAATAAACTACCTTAAACCCAGTCCTGACTTGGGTCTAATTTAATTACGGAATCAATCTGAATTGTTGATTCCTGGCCGCCACACTTTAAATATATATCTATAAATACCTAAAATCTCCCTCTTACATATGACTCTAAATATGGTAGTGTAAATGAAATGGGTGAATATTTATAAAAATTTAAATTGCCCATATTAACAGCTGAGGAAATAGAATGTTTAAATAATCTCATCTCAAAAAAAAGAAATTGAATAAGCCATCAATGAAATAGCTAAGAAAAAGTCCCCAGGGCCAGATGGATTCATAGGTGAATTTCATGAAACATTTAAAGAACAATTAATCCCAATAATTTATAAACTGTTTGGGTAAATAGGCAGAGAAAGAATTCTACCAAATACTTTTTATAATAGAAATATAGTTCTTTAGCCAGGAAGGTCAAAAACAGAGAAAGAAAATTATAGGCCAATTTCATTAATGAATATAGTGATTATAATGAATAATTAGTGAATTACTGGAGATTCCAGTAATATATCACATGGATCATCCACTATAACCAGGTGGGATTTATACCAGGAATGCAAGGCTGGTGTAATATTAGGAAAACTATCAGCATAATTGACCATTTTAATAACCAAAGAAACAGAAATCACATGATTATATCAATAGATCAAAAAAGCCCTCAACAATATACAATATCTATTCCTATTATAAGTAATATAAAGTATAGGAATAAAATGGGTCATTCCTTCAAATAAGTAGTATCTACCAAAAAATCAGTAAATATCATTTGCAATGGAGATGTTAGAAGCCTTCCCAATGAAATCAGGGATGAAGCAAGGATGCCCATCATCAACACTATTATGTAATATTTTACTAGAAATACTAGCTTTAGCAAAAAAAGAGAAGAAAAAGAAATTGGAGGAATTAAAGTAGTCAATGTGGAAACTAAACTATCACTCTTTGGAAATGTTACGATGGTATACTTAGCAAATCCTAGAGAATCAACTAAAAACTCCTCTATGCTTGGTAAGATATTCATAGAATTATAGGATCATGAATTTAGAATTGGAAGGGAACTCCAAGTTCATTTCATTTATCCCCCTTCTTTTATAGATAAGGAAACTGAATTCCCAAGAGATTAAATGTTTCACAGGAGGTCAAAATCGGCAGTAAAGATATGATTTTAACCCAGATCCTCTGATTCTGAATCAAGCACTCTTTCCACTGAACCACTCTGATTTTCAAGTTAAAAAGAAAAGACTACTAATTGTTTTATCTAGACTGGCTTTTAGTCTTCCACATGTCCATTTACTGGCATGAGTTTTGATGCGCATCTGTCTAATGTGTGTGTCTTTACATAATATCTTAACAGGGAGTGGTAACTGATTCTAAGGAAGTTGGGGATATTTATTGCCTGGCCATACACAAAGAATTGTTATATCCTGAAGATGCTCCTAGGATTTGATCATAATTGTTCAAGATCTATGAAAAACGTTGTCATTGTGACAGAGCTCCTCAAGGACCTCACCCAAATATAGTTTGTTGGAAAGAATTTTTCATTTGATACACACACACAAAACCTATGTTTGTATTCTGTTAATGAGAAGATTTTTTGTATTATATGCCAATGGCAGCTGGTTGGCCTGGTTTTGTTTTGTACCAGATGGCTAAGAAGATCCTCCTATATTTTCCATATGGGGAATCAGTGGCAATGAATCTTTCCTTATTCACAAACTAGACTCTAGAGTCTTAAAGTGGACTACTAACAGAAAATTTTGTGATTATACTTAAAGAGCATGGTCCCAGCTATTGAAAGAAAACAACCTTGACATATCTTAAAGACTACCAAGTTATAAGCTTTCAGGCCAATTAAGAGTACAGTATGTAGTTCAGACTAGGAAGAAGTAAAGTGGACCCAGACGCTCTTTCTCATCCTTATGTCTTAGAGGCCCAGGTGACTCTCTTAGATGGGACAAAATTGAGCTATGGCTCAAAAAAGCAGGACTTCTGGCATCAGCAAGTACAGACACCAATAGTGGAAGTAAATAGATTCCATAGCCTTGAGCCAATTCTCCAAATCCAGATGGCTGAATGACTGAATGTTGCCATGGAAAGTTCTATTGCTGACCAATAGTAATGATGATAATGACTAACATTTATATTATGCCTTGAACTTTATAAGGAACTTTATGTTAACTTGCTCAATCATCAAAAAAGAAACACCCTATTTTATAGGTAACTGAGATTGAAAGAAGTGAAATGACTTGATGAGTCACATAGTATGTATCTGAAGGGAAATTTGAACCCAACTCTACTTGACTCCAAATCTAACATTCTATCATCTATCTTATGCTGCCTCCCTAAAAATGAAGACTCAATCAACATAGAATTATGGATAGCTTGCCTGAAGTCAAATTATTTTTATAGGAATAGTGTAAGTAGGCACTTATTTTTTTAATTTAATTTTCCCCAGTTACATGTAAAGATAACTTCCAACATTTTTCAAAGATTATTGTTTCAAATTCTCTCCTTCCTTCTCTACCAACTTCCCACTCCACTTGAGATGGTAAACAATTTCATATAGATGTTACATGTGGAGTCATGTAAAACATTTTCC
Organism: Gracilinanus agilis; assembly: GCF_016433145.1. Taxonomy (NCBI): domain Eukaryota; kingdom Metazoa; phylum Chordata; class Mammalia; order Didelphimorphia; family Didelphidae; genus Gracilinanus; species Gracilinanus agilis. The sequence goes on from NC_058131.1 coordinate 537,914,473, forward strand.
CACGTTAATCTTTTTGTGAAAGGAAACTCAAATAGAGAAAAAAAATTAAGGAAGTGAGAAAGGTTTGCTTTTGTCTGAATTAAAACTCAGTTCTTTTTTTCTGGAAGTAGATGGCATGTTTTGTCATGAGTCATTTGGGACAATTTTGAATCATTGTATAGCTGAGAACAGCTACTATTCACAATTGTTTGTTGTAAAATATTCTTATTACTGTACATTGTTCTCCTGGTTCTGCTTATTTCACTCTGCTTCAATTTGTGTGTAAGTCTTTCCAGGTTTTTCTGAGCTCCTCCTGCTAATCATTTCTTATAGCACAACAGTATTCCATTACAATCACATTCTATGTTATTCAGTCATTCCTCAATTGATGAATATCCCCTCACTTTCCAAATCTTTGCCCCCTAAAAAGAGCTGTTTTAAATATTTTTGTACGTATAGGTCCTTCCCTTTTTTATCTCTTTGGAATACAAACCTAGTAATGGTATTGCTGAATCAAAGAGTATATACCATTCTATAACCCTTTGGCAATACATCCAAATTGCTCTCCTGAATGAAACAGTACAACTCCCCCAACAATGCATTTGTCTCCCAGCTTTCCCATATCCCCTCCAAGTTTTGTAATTGTACTTTTCTGTCATAATAGCCCATCTGAGAGGTGTGGGGTGCTACCTCAGAGTTGTTTTAATTAGCATTTTCCTGAATAATAGTGATTTAGAGCATTTTTGCATGACTATAAAGTGCTTTAATTATTTTGAGAACTGGTTTTTCATATCCTTTGACAATTGGGAAATGATTTGTATTCTTATATATTAAATTCATTTCTTAACGTATTCAAAAAATGAGGTCTTTATTGGAGAGACTTGTAAAAATATGTTGTACCATTATGACTACTTTCCAATCCATTTACTGCTGTTTAGTTTCTGACCTTTACCTCCTACAATTTGCCCTCTTTTCTATCAGTCTCAGGTCCCTTTTTCCATCTCCTTCCCCTCCTACTTTCCTATAGGGTAAGATACCTTTCTATACCCAACTGATTGTTGACTGTTTGTGTTGTTCCCTCTTTGAGTCAATTCTGAGGAGAATAAGGTTCACATGCCATCCTCCTCACCTCCTCTATCTTCCCATCATTATGATGCGATGTCTGCCTCTTTTATGTACAATAATTTACCCCATTGTATTTTTCCATTCCCCGACTCCCACTGCATTCCTCTTTTTCATGTTTCAACTTTATTTTGTTTTTTTAATCATCCCATCCTATTCAACTCACATCGTCACCCTCTATCTATGTATACTCCTAACTGACCCAGTATTGACAAAGTTCTTTGGCATTACAAGAATCATCTTGCCATGTATGGATATACACATTTTAACTTTATTGAAAGTATTTTGATTTCTCTTTCTTGTTTACCTTTTTATGATTCTCTTGAGTCTTGTATTTGAGAATCAAATTTTCCATTCAACTCTGGTCTTTTAATCAGGAATGTTTGAAGGCCCTCTATTTTATTGAATATCTATTTTTTACCCTGAAGTATTATGCTTAGTTTAGCTGGGTAAGTGATTCTTGGTTGAAGTTCTAGCTACTTTGCCCTCTGGAATATCATACTCTAGGCCTTCTGATCATTTAGTGTAGAAGCTTCTAAATTTTTTATTATCCTGACTATGGCTTCATATTATCTGAATGATTTCTTTATGACTACTTAAAATATTTTCTACTTGACCTGGGAGTTTTGTAATATTCCTGGGAGTTATCCTTTTGAGATCTCTTTCAGGAGGTGATTGGCAGATTCTTTCAATTTCTATTTTGCCTTCTAGTTCTAGAATATCAGGACAGTTTTCCTTGATAATTTCTTGAAAGATAATGTCTAAGCTTTTCTTATCATGGCTTTCAGGCAGTCCAATAAATCTTAAATTATCTCTCCTAGAATTTTTTTTCTGATGTGAATTGTTTTTCTCATGAGATTTTTCACATTTTCTTCTATTTCCTTCATTCTTTTGACTTAGCTTGTTTCTTGATGTCTCATAGAGTCATTATTGTCTACTTGCCCAATTCTGATTTTTAAGGCATAATTTTCTTTTCTTTTTTTCTTTTTTAACATTTAAGAACTTTATTAATGCAATCACCAATTGTGATTCCATGTTTTATGAAAGAGAGCTGATAAATGTGAGATGTTAAATGAGACATACATTTTAAGACACAGTCAATGCAAGAATTTGTTTTGCTTGATTATGTATATTTTTATAAGAATTTTCTTTTTTCTTTTTAATTGAGTAGCAGTACGAAATAGTGAAAATAAATATTTGTTAACTTAAAAAAACTTAAAAATATAATGGTTGAGTAGGTGATGACACACCACAGAGACACAGAATATTTGTAAGTATATAAATATTTTTGGTTTAGTAAATGTCAAAATTTAGGATTCATCTATGTGTTGCCACTCATTCAAAATGAATAGTTTTTTAAAAATCAGTAAAAAAATGATAGAGACATTTCCAAATATCTTAGATGCCTGGTATATAAGCAAATAACAAAGTAGATTTAACTTTTTATCTGTGAAATTAAATGAAATTAAATGAAAGCTTCATTGTCACCAAATCATATATTTAATTTCTTTGCAAGCCTTAAAGCATCATTTCAATAGAAGACATTATTTTATTATTAGCATTAATAGGAGCATTTATTTCTCCCCTTTCCCCAATAAAGTTCATTAGAAATGGCCTTAACAAAAATCACTGAGCTGATATTATTCTTTTATTTTAAATGTTCTTGGTACTATTGCATAGATAGATGCAATAACTACTTTTTATAATTGAATAAAGTCATTGGAATGTAAACTCATCTTCTGTATGTTCACTAAAAGCTTCTTTGAAACAGTTCCAGTAACAGATATGACGATAAGGATGATAAATGCATACCTCAGTTTGTTTCAATATGATTTTGAATGCATTTCTTAGCTCTCTCTATTTTTAAAGCCTTCTGACCCAGTTAGCATGAAGATTGCGAGTATTTTAGTAATGGAATATCTAGTTAAAATGCTCTTATTAAATTTTTACAGATCAATGTTATGTCTATATAATTGTGGGCAATAGTTCTATCTGTGAAAACAAAGTATGATTTTCTTGAGTGAGCTTTTGCACCTCCTTTTCCATTTGGCCAATTCTACTTTCTAAAGAGTTATTTTCCTCAGTGAATTTTTTTAAATCTCTTTTTCCCAAAGGGCCAATTCTGACTTTCAAGAAATTTTTCTCTTCAGCGCATTTTGTATATTTTTTTCCATTTGGCCAATTCTGCCTTTTTAAGAGTTCTCTTTGGTGGACTTTTATGCCTCTTTTGCCAGAGGAGCTATTCTGGTTTTTAAGTTATTAATTTCTTCAGTATTTTTATGCCTGCTTTAGCAAGCTGTTGACTCTTTTTTTCATGATTTTACTATATCATTCCCATTTTTTCCAATTTTTTCTTCTACCTCCCTTATTTGATTTTAAAAATCCTTTTTTGGGGGCAGCTGGGTAGCTCAGTGGAGTGAGAGTCAGGCCTAGAGACAGGAGGTCCTAGGTTCAAACCCGGCCTCAGCCACTTCCCAGCTGTGTGACCCTTGGCAAGTCACTTGACCCCCATTGCCCACCCTTACCAATCTTCCACCTATGAGACAATACACCGAAGTACAAGTTTAAAAAAATCCTTTTTGAACTCCTCCATTAATTCTTTGGGGTTTGAGAACAATTAATATTTTTCTTGAAGGCTTTGGATGCAGCAGTATTGACTGTTGTCTTCTGAGTTTGTGTTTACCCTGTAACCAAAATAAATGTTCATGTTGAGTTTCTTTGTTTATTGTTTGCTTATTTTCCTGACTTTTTTCTTTTCTTTTAGTTTAAAAAACTGTTTAAGTTGGGCTCTGTAACTGTGGTGAGGGGAGTACCATTCCAAGCTTCAGCTTCTTTGTGTAGATGCCTTCAGAGCTAGTACTAGGGATCTATTTGCTTTCAGTTCTTCCAAGGTGGAATAAACATAAGGAGAAGTGTGCTTAATACTGTCCCAGCCTGTGCTCTAGTCTGTGAGTAACCAACCCCAACCACTCTTTTACCCCTTGGAACTGTGACCAAGGTCCCCTGCTTTCCTATGGCTGTAAGTGCTGGGGTATGTTGGTGTTCCTCTTCACCCTATGACTGTGCCCTAGGATTGTAACCTGGTTCTGAGTATGGACCATACTACAAGAGTCTTGCACCAAGAGCTAGCAAAGGGACCCCTGTAATTTTCTGAGCAGTTGTCTGACCCTCCTCTATCATGTGTGGCTGAGAATTCTGGAAGTCTTGACTAGTTCTTCAGTTGTGCCCAATGCCTGTTGCCTCAGTCTGGTTCTGACATGCTGGACTCCACCTCAACCCTGGTGTATTAGATCCCTCATGCAAGCTTTCCAAGTTGTTTTGGGCAGGAAAATTACTTTACCTCGTCTTTTTTAGGATATACTACTCAAGAATTCATTTTAAGCCATTATATCATACTTTTTATAGGCTAATTTGGTAGAAATCAGATGGGTCTCTATAACTTCTCCACCATCTTGATTCTGCCCCAAATTGGCACTTATTAATGGAGTTTTCTATTGAAAAGTAAGACCTATATGTAAGGAGTACAAAGGTAATGCTACCAAAAGTCAGTCAGTGAGTAATTGAAATATCCTGTCTCCCTCATTCCATGATGATTTTTGATGCATAGATTGAGACAGACAGACAGACAGACAGACCGACAGACAGAGAGAAAGAGATCTGGTCCTGGTAGTTTTAAGTGGCAACTAATATTCATAAGGAGTCAGAAACATACTGATTGAGGCATCGCTTTACATAAAACGAAGCTATTTTTAGTGTATTTCTTATACTCCCCAGGTCTATGAATAGATTTTTAAGGGCATTTTCATTAATCTCTATCTGAAATTTAGCTTTTTTAATTACTTAAAAACATTATTTTGAGAAGGGGCCCATTGGTCTCGCTAGACTCCCAAAGAGTCCAAGACATAAAAAGTTAAGAACTCCTGAATAAAAATATGAGAGTAAAATAGAAACTAGGGTGTTGTAAGTTGGGCTTGCATAATTTCTGGTGCATAATAGGTATATAATATGCATTGGCTATTTGATTAGCTAATAGAATTAGATGGTAGTGGCTAGAAAGCTGGCTATATAGGAAGCAAGAAGACCCAATTTCAAATCTACCTCTGACATATATTCTCTGTGTAACACTGGAAACTTACCTAGCTTATCGCACTCAGCAATCTAAGAGTGTAAATTGCTAAACAGTTGATGATATGCACTGGTAGACAGAGTTTCCTCATTCAGAATTGTTCAGACCAATAAAATCACAGTCCAGAACAAAAGAAAATCAGATGTAAAAACATCCAGGCCATCAAGAACATTTCCCTTCTGTTATCCAAATCATCCATAGAAAATAGGTAAGGCCTTCCTCTTGCTTGTCCCAATTTCTTCTGCTCTAAATACCCTTTTACACTATTTTCTCTCCTCTGTTCTTAGCAGTGCCTCTCAAACCATGTCACCATTTACACAAAAATCTCACAGCAAAGATTGTGGGGGCAGAACAGCAGCAAACAAATTATGATACTGATTAGGTATCAAAAGAAAATTTAGTCTTTCGCTTCACAACCTGAAAAGCATTGTCATTATAAATCATTTTTGCCTCATCTCCTAGTTTGTTTTCAATTAAGATGATAGACTTCTCTGTTCTAAAAGTCAGTCCAAAGCCCAAGAGCCAGTCCAGAAGAAGCAAAGGCTTCCACAATGGCTTTAAAAGTATTTGTTGACAATTCACCCAAGACAACTTAGTAAGAAGATATTACCATAGAAAACAGAGAAGGAGTCAAAGGTGCCTGGAGAACATACAGCAACATGTTAGGCTCCCAAAAACTGGCTACCTCAGCCCCATACCATCTTGTGCCATCAACCTTCATGTCCACAATTAAGCAACTAGGTCTGACTTCCTCCCACTCAGCCTTCGCTTCCAGCTGTGGGACCCCTCTTTCCAGAGCTCTGATTTACCTTGGATTTCTGAGGCTTTACAAAATCAAGAGAAATGACTGTTGGGTTCCCCACGAACATCTTCTACCCTCTCGAAGTGGGGAGATGGGGCACAAATATCTATATCTTAATGAGATATACTTTTTTTACTGATGCAGCCATTGTATAGATTTGTTTTGACTAAATTCATTTGTCACTAAGAAGGGTGTTTTTTAAATTGGAGGATGGCTGTGATGGAGGAGAAGGGAACAAATAAAGAGTGATGCCAAAAAAAACACACACAGAAAATAAATACACAGAAGGAAACAGAAGGAAGTTCAGAGGGAGAGAGAAATGCAGAAGAACTCTGAAACTGGCATACTGAGCTAGTTAAAAAGCAAACTGCTTATATACAATCTAATTTTTGCGTTCTTTGTATATGAAAATGTTCCTATTAGCTGGTGTATATCAAGTTCAGAATAACAAAAATATTTAAATTTTTTTAAAAAAAAAGACAAAAACAAGTGTCAGAACCCAAGCACCCAATCATGAGTGGTTCATTGGGAAAACCCCCCTGAAATCCCAAGGTCTTCTGGTGATTACTCTTCAGAATCATCCCTCTATTTTGCCCCAGTGTATAAGAATTTCTAGTTTAGGCTCTGACATAAAGACTTGAAATAAGGAATAACTGGATTTAAATCCCATCTTGGACACTAACTAGTTCTATAACCATGGGCAAGTAACTGCAATTCTCTGAGTTTTGGTTTCCTCATCTATAAAAGTCATTGTACGGCTTGAATGAGTTAGTTATATGTAAAATTTTTGCAAGCCTTAAGGTCTGTATAAAAGTCAGTTTTTAGAGTAAGATCATAGAGTCAAATTGAGATGTAGAAGAAATCCCAGAAGGCATTTAGTTTAACTCCTCTATTTTAGAGATGAGGAAACTGAAGCCCAAGAAAGTTAAATGACTTGCCCAAGGTAATAGGATTTAAAGTTGTTTGGGGTTTTTTTTAAACCTAGTAATTTGAGCAGTTTGTCTGGAAAGAATAAACAGTAGTAAAGTTTTATGACAAATATGTAAAAGATCCTTGTTCTTTAGAGGTAAATCAGAACATGAATTAGACTTTCCCTTTATAGACTCCCTCTTCTTACTCAATTGTTCACTATAGAATTCCCATTCTTCCTCAGAGAAACGTTTTTCCTAATTCAAAGCTTTTCTCATACAGACCTTCTAGTGAGGAATTCCTTATTCTTTGATCCCTTTCTGGTTCATAAGAATGTCCCACCAAAGTAGAAACATTTTGTGATTATCCTAAACACATGCGGTACAGACACAACCACAATAGACACAAAATGCACCCCAAATTGACTCATTTGAATTCTACTTCTTTACTCTTTCTATTCCTGTCTTTGATGGAAGTGCTAATTAACAGAGAAATGAAGCCATTATAACTGAATAATTCATAATCTCTTGGCTGAATAATGGAGAGTTGGTTATATTTTCCTCCACTTTTGGCAAAGATGCATATTAAAAGCATGTCACCGCTAAACACTCAATAAGTGGTTATCACCTCAAGCATGAAAAGCATGAATTAAGGCTCCATTTGCACTTATAATATCAATACTAATTGGTTTTTTAATAACCAAATGATTTTACCTTCACTCTAGTCATTGATGATAAGCAAACAAAAGCATGATTGATTTTTTTTTTTTTTATTTTAAACCCTTAACTTCTGTGTATTGACTTATAGGTGGAATAGTGGTAAGGGTAGGCAATGGGGGTCAAGTGACTTGCCCAGGGTCACACAGCTGGGAAGTGTCTGAGGCCGGATTTGAACCTAGGACCTCCCGTCTCTCGGCCTGGCTCTCAATCCACTGAGCTACCCAGCTGCCCCACATGATTGATTTTTCATGTATGTTTTTGTGCATTGTCTCCTATACTCAGAATTAATTATTTTCTTACCTCCATCTCTTGGAATCCTTATCATTAGCAAAGCTAAATTTGCCTGCCATTTTCTATAGGAAACCTTTTATGATACCCTTCATTATTAGTGTTTCCATGTTTGTTAAGTTAACCTAACTATCTTATCTCTGTATAGGTTATACCTCCCTCTCCCCAAGTAGAATTTAAGCTGCTAAAGGCAGAGACTAGTTTTGTTTGTTTCTTTCATTTTCTTTTCCATTTTCTTTTCTTCCCCCAGACCTCCCATGGTGCTATTAACAAAGAAGTCATTTAATAAATGTAGATGGGATTGGAGTGGAGCAACAACTCAGCCAATATTATAATGAAGTTACACCTAAAACTGTTACACATAAAGTTTAATCTACTACTCTTCACCATAGACATGCAAATTCAGTCTTTGTGATTTTAAAAAATTGTTCTTTTCTGACAGAGTTATTAACTATGTTTGAGTATTAACTTTAACAAAGTGCTTAATAGCTATACACTTTGGATCAATATCATGCATTAATAGAAGCTTGGTACCAAAAAGAATCTTAAGAAACTACATAGTCAGGGCTAGGAAGCAGGTCACATCCAGTGTGGGAAAGTCTGTTTGACCTTGACTTCATATTAAAATGGGGCCTCAAATTTATTAGTAAGAAACTATTACTGTGTGGTTACATTGGGGATGAACGAATTTGAGTGACTTTACTATAATTAATATCAAATGTGACATTACAAAAGCTACATTTTTCTCAATGTATTTATATGGGAAAAAAGGCCAGAAAAGCATTTATTTAAAAAAAATTCAAATTAAGTCAGAGTTGTTTTGTTGCTTTAATTTTATGCACTGTATCTTTTTTTTTTAAGTTAGAGACTTAAACACTAGAAATAGCTGGGTCTCTGAACCTGAGACCCACTGTCTCCAAATGTTAAGATTTACTATATCCTAAAAAATATCTTGTGGCCAGTTATTTATCTCTTAAACCCATATATTCACTTAAATCCTTAATATTTTAACTCCTTAAACCTCTCATCTCCCCATCTCCTTCCACACTATTAGACTGAAAATACCCCTTCAGATGTCATCTTTTAATTTCCAAAATCAATAGAAAAGGGGTAGCTCATCTAGAGCTTCTGTTGTAGCATATACTTGAACAAGAATTTATTTTACAAAATATCTGACAAGATTAGTTTTTATTTGAAGACCTCTGAAGAACTCACTGCCTCTTAAGGCAGTCCAGTATATTTTTGCATAGCTCTAATTGTTAGTAAGTTTTTCTTGGAATCAAAGTTAAATTTTCTTCTTTATAACTTCTACTCATTGATCCTTGTTCTTCCATATTTCATTTAGTAGTTTATTATAATTTGTTTAATAGCTTATTAATTTTTTAAATGTACTGTGGGAAATTTTTTTAATGATCTGAGAGACTTAACCCACTAAGGTTTAAAACTGCCATAATGGGGCTGAAGTGTCTTGGTTAGTGAATGTATAAGCACAAACTCACATGGTCCCACTATCTATATCTATAACTATATCTATATCTATATCTATATATCTACTCCTATATTCTACTTAACATTCATACTTATTAAATTTTATCTTATTGGATTTATGCCAGCCTATAAAGACTTTTTATATCTTGACCATCATACACTGCATTATTGGACTCTTAAATCTGTCTTAACTGCAAATATCATAAGCTTGCCAGTTTTATTTTTAAGTCATTGATAAAAATAGCATTGGACAGAGAAGAAAATGAGGTGGGGTTCCCCTTCCAAGTCTACAAAAAAAAACTACCACTGACTAATCTTTGTGTAAGGCTCTTTTACCAAGTGTGAATCCATCTAATTATATCATTGTCCATTCAAATTTCTCCATAAAGGGAATAAATCTATACCCTCCTGACCTGTTGGTTTAGTAATACTATTTTGAATAGTATTTATTTTTTGAAAAGAAAATGTTATTCTGGCATGACTTGTTCTTAACAAAATGAAATTACCTATGTGATAACCACTTCCATTTTTAGATATTATTAACTATCACTTTAATGCTATGTTTTAGAATTTTGTTAAGAATTCATGTCAAAATTGAGAGCTAAGTCTAGAGATGGAAATACATAGTATTAATTCCAAGATAGAAGGAACTCCTCAAGAAGTAGGGCTTCTCTTGCCTTTATTTGTATCTCCTGTACTTAACATAGTACCTAGTGCTTAATAAATGTTTATTGATTAGCTAACTTTTCCAAATCCTGTTTTTCATAATCATTGAAATATCACTGACTGTAGCAATCCCATCTATGAATTCTTTCAGTACTGAGGATGTAGTTCATCTATGTCAGGTGCTGAAAAATTAAAGACAACTTCATGTTCTCTTCTTAATCTTGGCCATCAATATCTTCTCATTCATTTTACATATTGGTTCCATATGGTCCATATTTGTTCTGATTTTTCCAGTCCAAAGTGTCTTGTGAGAATAGTCTTAAAAACTGAACCTTGTTCTATGTAATCAAGGGCATTGTGTATGTTTGTGTGTGTTTAACAAACTGAGAGTAGGATTTTATATGAGCTCACCTCCTCTTACTCTTGTGAAACTCTCAATATGTGTTGGCTAAAGAAAAGTGCCTATGAAAGCTTTTCTATAATATTCTCTCACTTTCTTCAAAGATACCCTCAATACATATGTATAAATAAGTCACATAAATGTTTTATAGGATTAAGAAATTAGCATAAATGTTGGTAGTTTTTGGAGGTCATTTCAGATATTTTTTAAAATATCATTCATATTTTGAGAATCTTCCTCTCTGAGATATCTTGAAAATTGATATGTTGTGATTTTAAATTTGTGATTTCTTCAAATTGTATTTGGTCAGGTCCAGATATTTTTTCTATTTTCTTCAGTGATAATATCACTTTTTAAATATTTTATTATTTTATATTTTTAACCCTTACTTTCTATCTTTGTATCAATACTATGCATTGGTTCCAAGGCAGAAGAGAGGTAAGGGGTAGGCAATGGGAGTTAAGTGACTTGCCCAGGGCCACATAGCTAGGAAGTATCTGAGGTCAGATTTGAACCCAGAACCTCCTATCTCTAGACATGGCTCTCAATCCACTGAGCCTCGTAGATATCTCCCCAATCACTTTTCATAATAGCAATTCAGTTAATAGAGTTCAAATGAAGGAGTTTCTATTATTCCTGTAAGAAAGAATAGATTTTACATTTCACTTTGATGTAATTAAACACATAGCTTGTTCTGGGTGCTACAGATTAAAAAACACCTCCTCCTAACCTTCAAAGAGTTAAAATTTTCTTTTATTTACCTATGTTTGTTGTCCTCCTGATTGCTATTTCAAATTTACATACTTTGGGGATGGTCTGCCTCAGCTAGGTCTTGAGCCAACATCTCTGCTCATTCATTTTGTGAAATTTTAGGCTTTCTGAGTAGGAGGAGCAAGTGAGAAAAAGACTCAAAACTATAATCACACCAATATGGATTTCCCATCTCAAAACTAGTATACTCATGGAATTTTCAGTTTATAGGGATCTTAGAGTTTGCTGACCCTTAACCATGGTAGGTAACACAACAATATTTTCATTTTCTGTTTCTAAGAAAATGTTATGAATACTGCTCCAGAAAGGGATCCCTTTCCCAGGTAGCAGTTTTCAAAAGCATGAAGCAAAAGATGAGTGAGCAGTATAATATACTGAATCTCACTTAAAAAAAAAAGACACAAATAATTTCTTTGACACATGAAATGGTTCACTGGAATGAGATATGGGGAGGGGTATAGGGGGAAATGTAGATAATGACAAAATAAATTATATCCATAAGATTTATTTTTAAAAAACACATACAACTTTCCTCTGAAGATGGATAAGAATTTAATACTAATTTGAAAATTCAACTGACTTTCAGAGAAATTCCAAGCTTAATAAAAAAATTAAAATAATATTTAGAAGTAATTTTGATGGATTTAATAATATTGATAACATAATAACTAATATAGGATATATTACTATTTACAAAGGATCATACATATGCATATGTATTATATATATGTGTAGCTATATATAAAATTTCCTTTAAGTCTAATGGTAAACACCTACATACATATACTGTCATATTTAAATCCTAAACTACAGATACATAGATTCTTATAAAGGAAATTAAATTTGATACAAATTGACATCTTTTTTTTATGGTTCTAACACTGGAGTTACTTGATACAAGGTCACATAGACACCAGCCCTAAAATCCCAGTCATAAAGAAGAAAAAGAGTTGGAGAGTGGCCAAGTGAGTATTGTAGTCTTGAAATGTTTATAATCAGGAATTTTCAAAACAGCAACTCCATAGTGAGTGATTTTGGAAGACCTCCCTGAGATCACAGGGACTTTGGGTGACTTCCCTGAAGTAATAGAGAATCCTTAGGCTAGATTGTTTGCAGTGATTCAGCAAAGTTGCTTGTTGGTGGTCCCATTAACATAGTAAATGATAGTCAACCAAGCGACTGACTGACCATGGACAAGTCATTCATTTTATCTCAGTTTTCTCATCTATAAGATGAGAATAGAAATGTGATGATCAAATTAAACAATATGTACATATAAATATATAAATGCTAGCTAGTATTATTATTCATTTATGTAATTAATTTACACTTATGGGATATATACTATATATAAGATACATTGTTAGGTTCTTCATGGATATGCTTTTAAAAAAAGACATAAAAATATTTGTTCACTGCCCTCAAAAGGCTTATCATCTTTTAAAGAATATGAGAAAGAGATACAAAGACCAAAAATTCAAACTATGATACAAGTCAACATAAGCTAATTATCATATAAAAAGTCAAATCACTAAAAATTGAAGCAGTTACTATGCATCAGGCTTTGAGTAAAGTCCTAGAGATACAAAAAAAAAAAAAGCAAAAACAGACCCTGCTGTCTAGTAGCTCATAAACTAGTGGGAGAGACAATATGCCAAAAATTATACAGTGTAAAGAAGTTTTAACACTTCACAACATATAAAATATAGAGTAGATGAAAGGCAGCCTGAGAAGGGAAGAAACTTGCAGCCAGGGTTAACTTTGGAAAGGTCTCCTGAAGAATAAATAAAATGGCACAAGGATTGGAAGAACCAAGTAATGACATGAGGGTAGTGGTGAAAGTATCAGGTCCTAGAATAGTAAGGCACCAGGTCTTTGGGAGAATGAGACAGAAAGCCATAGCCCACTGGAAGAATTGTCCTTGTTCTTATAGATCGATGTAACTAGCACCATTGAAGTACTTTGGACTTTTAGTTCTCTTGTGCAGTTCTTGTAAATTCCATTTATCTGAGAGTATCAGAGAAGATTTCTTGAAAGGCAGTGTTTGAGGCAGAATTTCAAGGAGTGGAATGATTTGGCCAGAGGGAAGGAGATTTATTCTAGACAAAAGAGATGGCATGGTAGAAAGCTAAAAACTAGAAAACGTAAGGCTTGTTTGGAATATATCATATAGTCTAGTTTGGCCAGAACATATATAAACATTTGATCTTAGCCAAAAGGCCAAGAAGCTATCAGAATATTTGTAAAGAGCTTAACTCAATGACTATCCTATCACCCCTGTTAGAGGAGATACTCAAAATTTTAAAAGTGTGAAGGAAACATAAAAATATTGAGTGAAGGAACAGTACTATCATAATGAATGAGCACCTATCATTATTTCCAATTACTCCTGTCTGAAATTCTTTTATTAAATACAACTTTTTTCTAGTTATTGAATTTTATGTCAGGCATTTAAGCTCCAGTGGTGTTTTTATCTGTTGAATTAATTTTTGTTTTACTATGCTATATTCCTTATGAGAAATCTTTATGGTATCATAAAACCTTTCAGTGGCATGGGGTAGACCACATTAATTATAAAAAATGGCTTCCATTATACTGCCTTGAATTCAAAATGCTAAATTTAAGGAATCTAACCTTTCCTTGCAGTCATCATCATTGTTACTAAAACATATATATTTGAGGCTTAAATGTGTCTTTGTACAATCACTTAGATTTCCTGTGGTCTTTGATTATTAAGAGACTATAAACTACTACAACAAAAAAGAATATTTTGAAAATACAAATATATACTTGTACTTGACTTCCCAGACATTTCACAGATATAGGAATTGGATATATGGCATAATATTCCACTTTTTAATTTTGGAACTTCAGAAGGTAAGGGCTGGAAGAGCCCTTGGAAAGGTCATCTAATCCAATTCTTCCTCTTTACAGATAAGGAAATTAAAGCTCAGGGAAGTTACTAAAACTGCTCAAGGTCATACAAGTTTGGGAGGATATAGAAAGAATTTGGATATAGAAAGAGTTTGAGTTACCAGTGAGATATACAGGTAGATATACTCTGTTGCCTGAGGAAAAGGTTAGGGCTAGGAACCCTATTTATTTAGGTATCATCTACTTAGAATTGAAAGTTGAAGCTGTAGGATTAAATAATTTGTCAAGGGGGAGAATGAAGAGCAGGAGTGCTTAGCCTTTTTTGAGTCATCGAACCCTTCTTACAATAAGGGTTTTTTAAAAATTCATAATTGAAAAAAATGGTGTATTTCAGCTAAAAGCTACTGAAAATAAAGATGATATTTTTTCCCTATCCAAGTTCACCGACCCTCTTAAATCTATTCATGAATGCCTTTGAGGATCTGTGTTTAAGAATCCCTGCCATCTAAAAAGTTCCGAAAAGAATAGAGGGCTAGAAATAGACATTGAGAAACTCTTCACTTAAGTGCTTTGAAAAGACAATCTCACTCATATACTTCATTCTCTCAAGGAGCCATCAACCTAGTTTCGGCCCTTATCAACTCTGGCCTCAACTATTGCAATAGTCTACTATTTTTTTCCCCAACCTCAAGTCTGTCCTCTCTCCAAACCATCCTTTACACAACTACCAAACTGATTTTTCTGAAGCACAGGTCAAACCATGTCACTGTCCTATTTTATAAATACCCATGTTTCCTTATTATCTCCAGGATCAAATATAAATTCTTCTGTTTGGTATTTAAAGCCTTTCACAACTTCCAACTTACCCTTTATTGCACATTGCTCCCTTCTATGAGGAGGATAGTTCAGCCAAAGTGGTTATTCTTTACACATGGCATTCCATCTCTTGCTTCCACTCCTTTGCTCTGGCTGACCCCCAAGCCTGGAATGGAACCTCTCCTCAATTTCATTTTTCAAAAACTCTAGTTTCCTTCAAAGTCTGGCCTAAATGATACCAACCACATGAAGCATTTATTGATTTGCAGAGGCTCACGTTTTACCACCAAAACACTTTTTGTCTATTTTGTAGACACCCATATAGGTACTGATTTCTTTCCTGGCCAGATTGTAATTTCCTTGAAGGCAGATCTTGTTTTATTCTATTTTTTCCCCTTTGAATCCCCAGATTCTAGCATAGTGCTTATCAGATAGTATGTGCATAAATTGATTGATTGACCTAGAAAAGAAGACAGAGGTCTAGAGGAAGGAATAAAATGAGAAGAATGTGCTATTCCTGAAGCCAAGGTGAGAAGAAAATACCCAGGTGAGGAGATGCTCATTAGTGTCAAATGCTATAATGCTTCTAGGAAGAATGAGAACTAAGTAAAAGTCATTTTGTCTCTGGTGATTCAGAGATCCCTGATGACCTTTGAGAGACCATTCGGGAGAACAGGGATGTGGGCTAATGTATAAATAAGCCAGCTCACAAGGGACTGAGGAAAGAATGAGTGGGAAGGAAATGAAGGGTTTAAGGGAAGATAAATGAAGAACACATTATTAATTAATTATTCACCAGAACATACTATTCCCTGTCAAAGAAAGTTGTTTACTAGATCCTCCAACACCAGACTATTTTCCCCTTCATCCCACCAGAGGGCGATCTGACCTAATCTTTGAAGAAGTGGTTTTTTTCTTATGAAAGATGAATGGAGCGGGGAGAGATGGGAATGATAGGAGATATACCCACAATTGGAAAAGTATAAGCCCTAAGAGTCCCCATCCCACCCCCAGATACACACACACACACACACACACACACACACACACACACACACACACACACACACACACACCATCCTCTAAATTGTCCTCATTATGCTGCCTTGTTCTTGTGTTAATAAACCAGGTTTACTCTGTGAAAGGAGATTAACAAATCCCTACCTTTCTCAAGAAAAGCTGTTTTTTAATTACTGTTGTTGAATCTCTGCTTTCTGAAGTAATAACTAAAAAGTCTCTGTAGGTTTCTGGGTTACACAAAAATTTGACATTGCGGATCATAGACTTAGTAATGAAGGGACTCCAGAGATCATCCAGTCCAACGACTGCCTCCTTTTACAGAGGAGCAACTGAAGCCCCAGAGAAGTGATTACACAAGAAGGTTACGTAGAGATGGAATATAAACCCAGCTTTCTCTGACTGTAAGCCTGCTAGCACACTGTCTGTCTCTCTAACAACTTTGTCTCCATTCTCATTCTTCCTAACCCACAGCACACTCACATACCACACACAAACACATCAGCTTTGCCAAAATATAGAGACAGAGATTTCTAAAGGGAAAGGGAAACAGAATAATTAAAAGGGAAGAAGATATTGGGGCTAGAGAGAAAGCAGTGTGGAAACTGAAAACAGTAGCTAGAAAGGAATATTATTTATGACCCTTAGAAACATGAGCAAGTCACTGGAAGGATCTCGTTGATCAGAAAGCTTTTTCTTTCCCATAAAGATCTTACATTATTCTATGGTATAGAAGCCAATGCTGGGTTCTGTCTTCTGTGAGATTTTCACTGTTTTGTTTTGTTTTTTTCCTACCCTTCTTTGAAGATCTACTGCATGGAAAAAGATTCATTCTTCAAAAAGGATATTTAAGCCAGTCCTGAAAAATAAGTATCCTGCTCTATTCCTTTAGGCAGAACCCACAATAAGCCATCCCAAGTAATTTGTGGGGCAGAACTTTGGGGGAACCACATTCCCCCAATCCATGACTCAAGAGTCTTTACAGATATGCTTATTTGTACTAGTTAGCCAGAGGACACAGTGTCAAACACAAAGATTTCTTAAGAGAGTTAAATAGCCCAGTGAGGGAACATCCTTTCCCCACTCCCTATCCCTAAATCTGGAACAGAGTAGCAAGCAAACATCATCAGTCTGTTCTTGACCCTCAAACACAGACACAATGATAATATGGCTATGATCTTCAGATCTCCAAAGTTCAAAAAGTCCTCCTCTAATCAGATGTGGGGAGGAGGACAGAAGAGACAAAAGCAGAGGTCAAATGGTTCTCCTTTCTATGAAGCATCTCTTTCTCAGATGTAAATGAAATATCCTCTCATTCTTTGCTTGCTAGAATCTCCATCTCAACTTTGCATTGTTATTTTACAGAGAATACACAAGGCATGACCATATTTCCTTGGGATATCGAAAATTCTTCCTGTGCAATAATATCACTCCAGTTCATCAAAGATTCATCTGAAACATCGAAACTGATTAAAGACTTTTCACACTTAGCTGGAATGTCTTTGATTCAATAAATCTAATTCAATTGAGACATGGTTGTATCATTTACTTCAGCTTAATTTGACTGGCGAATTCAGTTGACTCCATCCTAACATGTGTATTCATTTAGAGCTTACCTTTGTATATGGTATGAGATATTGGTCTATATCAAAATTCTGCCAGATTGAATCCCTATTTTCCTAGTAGATGTTAATTTGTTGTTGTGTTGTTGTTTTTTAAAGTGAGTCCTTACCTGAGAATTTAGAGTCTTTGAATTTATCAAGCTTAGGCTACTATGTTTATTTACTTCTATATGTTGTATACTTTTTTCTAGCACATTGATTAACCTCCCTGTTAATCAATGCCAAGTAGTTTTGATGATTTCTCTTTTCGATATAATTTCAGACCTGATACTACTAGGTCCCCTTCTTTCCCACTTTTTAAATTCTTTTTCATCAGATTCTTGACCTCCTTTGGTAGTTCAATTAATACAACATTGAATAAGGAAAATAATTTAGGCCCTCAAAGGTTTTTATTATACTAGCATAAGCAATGAATACTCATGAACAACTAATATTTTCCACTTCTGTCCATCTTTATTTTCTGTAGGATTATATTCATATAGCACCCTTGTATGTTTTAGTAGATAAATTCAAATATTTTATCCATTTCGTAATGATTTTAATGGAATTTCTTTTCATTTTCTTCTGGGTTTTGTTGGTAATATACAGAAATTTTGATGACTTATGCAGGTTAATTTTATACCCTATAACTCTGATGAGATCATTCATCATTCTATTCATTTTAAATTGTCTTTTTTGGGCTTTTCAGACTTAGTATGATATCAAAGGCAAAAATTGATAGTTTTGCATCTATTTTGCTCATACTTATTCTCTCAATTTCTTTTTTCTTATTATATTGCTATAGCTAGCATCTCTGTCACTATATTAAATAACTGGGGATATAATTGACAACCTTGCTCTATCTATCATTTTATTAAAAAGGCCTTCCTCTATTAAATATAACATTGACTCTTGGATTTAAATAAATATTATTTTCTATATTAAAGAAAAGTCTATTAAATACAAATAACTTATTTATTCTACTATCCTACATATTCAAGATCGATATTCCCTTCCTCTGAACCCTTGCACATGGTCCTGCCTCATGGCACCAGGAAAAGTAACAGCTGGAAACCCTGGGCCTATTCTAATTGGGGGTGGGGAGTATTTTTTATATATTATTACCACTGCTAATTCCTCACACATATCTACAAAGCAATCCATGGACTCTGAATCCATGTTGCTTTGTTTCTCTCAGTAAATGGGTGCCCTGAAAATAGTATCTTTCCATCTGTCTCTGGATGCCATACAAGTCATTTCCTTCCATCAACACATGGGCCCAGTTTTCTTTTCAAATGTATCATTGGAGCGAGGGCACTGTTTCTGAACATTCCTTTGGAATTAAGAATCTGGAAAAAATTCATCCCTTCCTCCTTGCCTTCCCACCTGTGAATCCTGGGAAAAGGCTCTTGAAGACAGATGCGTTCCATACCCACCATAGGGCACACATTCATCCTCCAGACAACATTCATCCTCTAATAATATCCCGTGAAGACAATCTTTCCTGAGAGATAAATGAGGCATCCATGGCGATCTGTGTGACAAACTTCCAAAACATGTGTCACACTGGGAATATGTGGGCATTAATGAGTATGTTTTTCTGGCTCCCAGTCTGAAAGCCAAGCCTATCCCTGGGCTATGACCACTGGCACCAGGACTCACAGCAAACAAACATACCACCAGGCCAGCATGATGACCTTCACAGCATAGCACAGGTTATTATTTAAGTATGAATGAGGTCTCGATGAATTGAAAAGAGTTTTGTTTCAAAACCAGTAAGACCAGAAGACCAAGAGAGCAGCATCTTGATATCTGTTCTCTTTGGGCATCTTTCCTTTCTCTGCTGTCAGTCAATAATTCAATAAGCATTTGTTCTTTTTTATTGATTATTTAAGAAAATTTTTCTGTGGTTACATGATTCGTGTTCTTTTCCTCCCCTCCTCCAAATGCTTTCCCATAGCCAACAAAAAATTCCACTGGGTTTTACATGAGTCAGTGATCAAGATCTATTTCCATATTTCAATAAGCATTTGTTGAATACTCGCTATGTATCAGGCACTATCCTGGTGCTAGAGATACAAAGATAAAAGGTAAAGATTTCCACTCTGGGGAAGTTTACACTCCATAGAGGAAAACAATATATATATATATATACATATACAATGTAATATATATATAATGTAAATTTGTACAGAATAAATATAAGTTCACTAAGGGAGAGAAGGCATTAGGAATTCAGAGGATCAAGAAAGGTTCCATGTAGAAGGTGAGGCTTGAATTGAATCTGCAAGGAAGTAAGGGATTTTAGAAAATTCTATTCTCTTATTTCCATCCCTAGTTCTTAAAGTACTGATGAGAAGAGAGAAATTAAAGATTGAATCTATTTATCTCTTCTAACTCTCTTGGCAAGAGATTATAGGATGTCATTATATATATTTGGTTTTATTTCTATCAGTCAGTAAAAATCTACCTTCTTTCCCTACCACTCCTGCCCATATCCTTTGCCATCTGTAACATCATATTCCATGTTCTCCTCTTTTTCAAAGTAATGACAGCTAAGTTATATATGATGTTGACTGGCTCCTCATTGAGTTCTTTCCTTCTGGCTGCTTGTGGCATTTTTGCACTAACTTGAAAGCTCTAAATTTTGGCTATGGTGTTCCTAGGAGTTCTCATTTCAATTTTCTTTTAGGAAGTAACTGGTGGATTCTATTTCCACTTGCTATTTAGTTCTAAGACAATCTGGGCAGTTTTCTTTTAATATTTCTTGAAATGTGATGTTTAGTATCTTTCTTGGTCATGGCATTCAGGTAATTCAATGTCTTTGAGTTCCTTTTTATGTGTGCTATTTTTTTTCTATGAGATCCCTTACATTTTCTACTATTTTTCAGCCTTTTGGCTTTGTTTTAATATGTCTTGCTGCTTCGTTAAGTCATTGGCTTCTATTTGATCCATTCAAATTTTCAGGGAGTTTGTTGTTTAGGCAAGATTCTGCAACTTTTGTGCCAAGCTTTTAAGTACCTTTCCAACTCTTTTTTCCATAACTCATTTTTTACAGATTTCCCATCACTCTCATTCTTTTATTTTAAAATGTTAACCCTTAGTTTTTTTTTCTCTTCCAGAGATTCTAGCTGAGTTTGTCCCCGAGTTTTTTTTTCTGAGGCAGTGCTGATAAATATTTTGGATTCATTCTCTTTTGCATTTATATCTTCAGTGTGTCTACCACCAGAACAGCTTATTATGGCGGGGTTCTTTTGTGTTTGTCCATTCATCAAGCCTTCTTCCTAACTTTGAATCTGATGTTACTTCTTGAGGGAAGGCCTGGACTGGTCCTGGTGCTGCTTTTTCTGGAGTTCTGAGTGTTGTATTATTCCAGAATCTCAGAAACAGGCTAAGGCCCTGTAAGTTTTTCAGAACTCTCAAAGTGATCTGAGCTGTGGAAAAGTCTGATTACTGTTCCCTTAGTTTGAGTTCTAAAAGTTCTTGACCTGGGTTTGGGTCTGAGCAAGAAGAGATTAATGTTAGTCTAGCATCTCTGTTGGCTGAAAGTGGCAGAATCTTTCAGACTAGGATTCTTGCCCTGGTTATTCCTCTGTATGCAAAGATAGACATTGGAAGTGAGGCTCTACTTTGCATTTTGAGGTCTAAGAGAGTGATGGGCAAACTACTGCCTGCAGGCCAGATGCAGCCTCCTGAAATATTCTGTTCAGCCTCAGGACATTATTCCTAAAATGACGAATACCATGAGTAGGATACAATACAATGAACCTTTGAAAGAGTTGCCTTAGAAACAGACTGATAGATGAGCATTTCCTTTCCTTTGGCCCCCTCTTTAAAAAATTTGCCCATCACTGGTCTAAGATATTACATTGCTGCTGATGCTGGCTTCTGAACTTCCTCCTTTCTCTAAGACCTCTAAGGATCTCCCTACTCAGGAATGCAACTTCAATGTGAAGTTCTCCTCATCATTTTGCCCTTGATCTTCAACCCAGGACTGAGTGATGGGTAATGAAGCTATCAGATGCCAGCTGTACCCCACTACAGTGCCCCATATGGGTCTGGGGCTTGCTTACCTGGAAAGGGTCTGAGATGTCCATTTATGCTGACACATGGCTTCTTCTTCAGTAGTGGAGTTCTACATTTACATCAGGCTCCTGGCTCAATCCTAGTCCCCAACATCCACAGACTTCCCCATTAGTCTCCCTATGGTGAGCTTGATAAACCAATGGATTTCCAATGACTTTTTTCTAAATTTTTGCCATTAGGATTCTGTCTGGTTCCTTTTCTAGAAATGTTAGAAGTTCATAAAGAGGAGACTCCTTCATATAGTTTTGGTTTCCCAGTATGGATTTTGGACCTTCTCTTTTCCTAGGATATAAACTTTCTCTGTATTGGAATTTTCCACATGTTCCTAGTCAGCCCCCATTACCAATGCTCATAAACATGTCTTTCTCCTTACACTGACTTTGGCTAGGAAAATGACTCACTGTGATCTTTTTCTCCATCAAGACTCAGTCTTGTGTATTTTCTATATGTTTGGAGAAATTTTGGTGGGGAACTTGATGCCCTTCTTCCTATTACCCTGCTATTTGGGCTCACTGGGCTGGGTTTCCTTCCCTTTTTTCTACCTAACCTTTCTTAACCAGGAGAGTTTGGGATATAGTATCACTATATCTTCTGTGATCCGTATCACTGAACTTCTTCAATTAGAGCTAAATATCTGACCATTACTTGGGGATATCGTATGGGAATGTATATGTAGTTATTGTTTAAATTAAGTAGCCTCTGGAATCCCTTGTAATGCCTGAGATTCTCTGACTCATCCTGGAACACTGAGTCATCTCTGAATACATGATATTCCTTTTACTAACACAATCTTTCTAACTGTCCCTAGAAGGTCTTTGGGAGTTGATAAAGCAAAAAAAAAAGTATCACCTTGTAGCCAAATTGGTGAAGAGACACTCTTGGATAACTGTCAGGGCTCTCTATCCTGAAAAGGTTCTGCAAACTGGCTCAGTGATGTAGCCCTGACAGAGGTTGCACTCTGCAGGTATAGCCTTCAAGAACCAAGGAACACTTCCATAGTGTAATCATGCCAAGGAATATGACTTTCATGAAGGCTTGACATTATTAGCAACACGACAAAACTGAGTATGTTGTCTGGCTTCTCAACCTACCCAGATAAAAAGTATTAGATCTGTCAGTGACAAGACCCATTTTGTGACAACTTTGTCTGCACAGCCCTGCAAATCATTTCCAAAGATCCTATCCAACATGAACCTTGCTCATATTTTCTTGACATATTGATAGCAGTGAAGAACACAGGCTCCCATTATATGACCAACCTAATTTTTATTTTGCCATGCATTTCTCTGGAGATACACCTTACAGTGCTTCTCCTTAATAATTTTTCCTTTGTACTGAATTGCATCTTTTTCTTACAAGTGAAACAAAGAATTTCACTCATTTTACATAATAAGATACCCCTAGCTTTCTGAATTTTCTAGAATAGTGTAACGCTGGTTATCTCTATTGCTCAAGTCATTTGAACTATTGAAGGGAGTTGGCTTTTGTTTTTACTCTTTCCTGGAACATATCTCTAAGTTCACAATGGAAATCGATTCCCACACCATAGCAATCTATTCTGTAAAGTGAGAGATACCTGTACTGGACGTGATCCAGATCTTGGCAAGAGCATGGAGAATTGGACCTCAGGGATTTCATTAATTGTTCTCAGTCCTGTGGTCAGTCAAGCACAGTCTGAGAGTACATCTTGTTATATGTTTCTAGGGGGAAAAACAGATGCCTAGTGGGGTTTGGACATAAACAGCCTTGCTTAATTTAATTAATGTTATATTATGGCTAAATACTAGTGCCAATACAGAAGTATAACAGGTAAACCTGCATAGAAAAGGTTCATTGGCTGGAGTAATTGTGCATATGCCTTTATGGTGGGATTTAAACTCTATCAAAAGTCATCTTGCCCTGCCAATACTTTACTTTTATATACCTGCCTCAGAGCTTAAAAATCCTAGCACTGGTCTATTGTTTTGATTAAGGCATTGAATATCCTCATTAAAATCTAAATATATTATCTATTATTTATATTAATAAATATATTATCTTTTATTGTCAAACTATATTATCTATTAGTCAATTAAGCACTTATTTGTGAATTAAAGTATAGCTTGCCAGAGAACATATATCATCAGGACAGTGATACAGAATTGATATGAAATGTAACCATGCTTATTCAGCAATATTTCAAACTGCTTTATGTTCTGATGAGATTTAATTATCATCCACCTGGGAAGTATATAACAGTGGCTATGTTAGGTTATTGAATCCTGTTTTAAGTCAGTGTATGCTTATGTTTTATGTTTTGCATTTCTTTTTTGGGTGTACAAAATAAATAACTGTCCCATACCTGATCTATATCACACACTGAATACCTTTCTACTTTCCAGCCCCATTTTTGAAGACTTTAGACATTAGCCAAAACCTAAGTTTTAAATAAGTAGGCCTTGAAGTTGTAGAACAGAGATATAACCACCTGACAAATATAAGGAAAGGGAGCTTAACCTCTCCCGAGACTGGCTAGGAGTTCCAGGTTAAGATGGGGGCAGAGTAAAAAGCAGCTGCTTAACCTCTCCTAACTGAAGCATATAGGACTCCTCAAGGGGACATAAAAACAAATCCAGATGGATGAAGGGACCCCACAACAGGGCTCAGCATTGAAGGTATGTGGAATCAGGGCATTTCCATGCTATAAAAGGGTGAAACAGCTCTCACTAGAGTGTGAGCTGAGCAACCCCCTCCCCCACCCCCCACACCACCTACAGTGCCAAGGCCAACGCACAAGAGTTAAAGCAGGTTTGGGGCACCCATTAAGACATTGGCAGCTCCAGGGCCTGTCCCTGAGAGCAGCAAGACTTAGGACCCCAAGAGGGGAAAGAATGCACATGGACTTTGAACACAGACCTTGAGTGCAGGGTGAAGGCATTGAAGTAGGCTCAGACAAGGATCTTGAGCACAGGCTTGGACCTCTAGTGGGGACCCTGTGCATACGGGGGCATGGCTGTGGAAGCAGCGCCCTGAGACTGCTGAAGGAGCCTTGGGCAGAGGGGCAGGCAGGGGGACCACCAGGAGGCTTGACCCTGAGAACAATGAGACTTGAGTCCTCAGGAGCCTAGAGAGAGCAGACCGACCCTGAGTGTGAGGATAAAGCTGAGAAGGCACAGGGCTAAAAATGGCAAGCCAAAATCGAAAACCCCAGAAGAGAAAGATCATCAAGAAGAAATCTGTAACACTCTACAACTTTTACACAGAGAAAATCCAGACAACAGAGCAAACAGCAGAGGAGAACAAACAAGAAATCATATCCAAACCTTCCCAAAATAATGAAAACTGGTCACAAGCTATTGAAGAGTTAAAATCTGAGATGATGAGAAAGATGGAAGAGATCTGGCAAGAAAATAACAGTTTAAAAGGCAGAATTTTGCAATTGGAAAGTGAGGCTCAGAAAGCAAATGAACTGATAAGCAAATTGAACACCAGAAATGACCAGATTGAAAAGGAAAACCAAAAGATTATCGCTGAAAACCAGTCCCTAAAGGCTAGAATTGAGCAATTAGAAGCTAATGAGCTCTCAAGACAGCAAGAGCAGATAAAACAAAGTCAAAAGACTGATAAAATAGAAGGAAACATGAAATATCTCAACGAGAAAGTGACAGACCAAGAAAACAGGTCTAGAAGAGACAATCTGAGAATCATTGGTCTTCCTAAAAAAGCAGAAATTAATAGAAATTTGGACTCCATACTAAAAGAAATTATTCAGCAAAATTGCCCTGAAGTTTTACAACAAGAGGGCAATATAGACATTGAAAGGATCCATAGATCACCCTCTACACTAGACCCAGAAAAGACAACCCCCAGGAATATAATAGCCCAATTCAAGAGCTTCCAAGTAAAAGAAAAAATTTTACAAGAAGCCAGAAAGAGACAATTCAGATATCAAGGAGCACCAATCAGGATCACATAGGATCTGGCAGCCTCCATGCTAAAAGACCGCAAGGCTTGGAATATGATATTCAGAAAGGCAAGAGAACTGGGTCTTCAACCACAGATCAACTACCCATCAAAACTGACTATATACTTCCAGGGGAAAGTATGGGCATTCAACAAGATAGAAGATTTCCAAGTATTTGCACAGAAAAGACCAGGACTAAATGGAAAGTTCGATATCCAACCACAAAAATCAAGAGAAACATGAAAAGGTAAATAAGAAACAGAGAGGAAAGAAAGAAAACTCATATTTGTTAAATTTGCCTCTTTAAGGGCTTCAATAAGATCTAATTATCTGTATTCCTATGTGGAGAAATGCTATGTATAATTCTCTGTAGTGAACTCTATTCACTATTATAGTATTCACTATTATAGTAATCAGAAGAATAATTCATAGGGAGAGGTTGGAATACTAACTGGTATAAGCTAATATGGGGGGGGGAGATGGAAGATGAATAGTAGGGGACACCAAGAGAAACTTGAATGAATAAGCACATGAGAAAGTGTTCTAAATCTCTAATAATTAGAGAAATGCAAATGAAAACAATTCTGAGGTATCACCTCACACCTAGCAGATTGGCTAAAATGAAAGAAGGGGAGAGTAATGAATGCTGGAGGGGATGTGGCAAAATTGGGACATTGATGCATTGCTGGTGGAGTTGTGAACTGATCCAACCATTCTGGCTGGCAATTTGAAATTATGCTCAAAGGGCTATAAAAGAATGCCTGCCCTGTGTGACCCTGGGCAAGTCACTTGACCCCCATTGCCCACCCTTACCACTCTTCCACCTATGAGACAACACACCGAAGTACAAGGGTTAAAAAAAATAAAAAAATAAAGAATGCCTGCCCTTTGATCCAGCCATACCATTATTTGGTCTGTACCCCAAAGAGATCATAGATAAACAGACTTGTACGAAAATATTTATAGCTGTGCTTTTTGTGGTGGCAAAAAACTGGAAAATGAGGGTATGTCCTTCAATTGGGGAATGGCTAAACAAATTGTGGTATATGCTGGTGATGGAATACTATTGTGCTAAAAGGAATAATAAACTAGAGGAATTCCATGTGAACTGGAAAGACCTCCAGGAATTGATGCAGAGCGAAAGGAGCAGAGCCAGAAGAACACTGTGCACAGAGACTGATATACTATGGTAAAATCTAATGTAATGGACTTCCGTACCAGAAGCAATGCAATGACACAGGACAGTTCTGAGGAACTTATGGTAAAGAACGCTACCCACATTCAGAGGAAGAACTGCAGGAGAGGAGACATAGAAGAAAAACAACTGCTTGAACACATGGGTTGAGGTGGACATGATTGGGGACGTAGACTCGAAACTACCACACCAATTCAACTAACAACGATTTGGAAATAGGTCTTGATCAATGACACATGTTAAAACCAGTGGAAATGTGCATCAGCCATGGGTGGGGGGAGTGCGAGGAGTGAAGGGGAAAGTAGGAGCATGAATCATGTAACCATGTTAAAAATGAATATTAATAAATGTTAAAAAAAAAGAAGAAGTTAAGCTCCCTCAAAACTAAACCGTGACCAGTAAAAGAACATGATATAATCTAAGAGGACAACTGGGTTGGAAATATTAAGCATTGATTGATCTGAAAGCTCTGCCATCCTTAAATGGAAAATCTGGAAAGAATCTTCTCTTTGCCCTGCCCTCCACCTTCTTTCCTCTTTCTTCTTTTTTTTTTCAACTGTAATGTTTCCTTATCTTTGACATTATTTTTTAAAACATTTATTAATATTTATATTTTAGAAAAGTTAACATGGTTACATGATTATGCTCTTACTTTCCCCTTCACCCCCCGTGTGAAGATGTTGATCTAAACCTAATATCTCCCATATTGTTTTCCAAATTTCCCAACAGTGAAAGAATGTATGATCCCTGGAAGAACTTGGAAAGAGGTTAAAGACCAATAATAACAGAACTGACAGAAAAACTCAATAGCTGGAAGAAAAAAATTTAGGGAAGAAAACAATTTCCTAAGGAACAGAATTGATCAAAGAGAAATGGAG
The DNA here is from genome assembly GCF_016433145.1 of Gracilinanus agilis. Lineage (NCBI taxonomy): Eukaryota > Metazoa > Chordata > Mammalia > Didelphimorphia > Didelphidae > Gracilinanus > Gracilinanus agilis. The sequence continues at coordinate 537,942,153 of NC_058131.1, forward strand.
GCAAAAAACACTGAAGAACACAACTCTTTCAAGAGTACAGTTGACTAAATAGAAAAAGAAACCCAAAAAATTCAAGGAATAAAATAACTCCCTAAAAATAATATCGGACAAATAGAAGCTAATGAAGCCATAAGACAGAAGGAAACAATACAAAATAAAAATCAAAAAAGTGAAAAAATAGATGAAAATGTAAAATATTTCAGTGAACCAAACTGAAAAAAAAATAGATCCAGAAGAGATCATCTAAGAGTCATTAGAATACCTGAAAGCCATGATTAGAAAAAGTGCCTGGGCGCCATATTCAGATATCATCAGGTAAAACTGCCCTAATATCCTTGAAGAAGAGAGGAAAATAGAAATAGAGAAAATTTACTGATAACCTCCTGAAAGATACCCTAAAACAAAATATTCCAGGACTGTTATAGCCAAATTCCAGAACTCCCAGGGCAAAGAAAAAGTATTAGAAGCTGCCAAAAGGAAACAATTCAAATATTGAGGTACCACAGTCAGAATTAAATTGGACCTATCGGCTTCTACATTAAAGGACCAGAAGGCATGGAATATGATATTCCAAAAAGCAAAGGATCTAGGGCAGTGATGGCAAACCTGTGGCATATGTGCCAAAGATGGCGCACAGTATGCTTTCTGTGGGTGTGCAGCTCCTTCCTCTCCAGAGTTCATTACTAGAAATGCAGAGGGACTCGGCAGAGTTGCAACCCTTCCCCTCTCTGCTGTGCCTGAAGACAATTTTTCACATCCTCCATCCCATGCCCAGCAGCCCAGTGGAAGTGCTTTTTCTCTCCCTGTGCGGGACAAGGTGGGGAGGGGCATGGCATTTTGTCTGGGAAGGAGGGATAGGGTGGGAGCAGGCCCTGGCACTCCATCTCTAAAAGCTTCGCCATTACTGAAGGTCTACAACCTAGAATTGCATACCCAGGAAAACTGAGCGTAATTCCCCAAGGGAAAATGTAATATTTAATGAAATAGAAGAATTTAGACTTTCCTGACCAAAAAAACAGAGCTGAAAAGAAAATTAAATATGCAAATATAACACGAGAAGCATAAAAAAGTAAAGTGAAAACTTCAGGGTTTTGATAAGGTTGAAGCCAGTACATCCATACCTGGGAAGGTGATAATTGAAATAATTAAGATACCTGTAATACTTGAGAAAGGCAAAGCACTTAAAGTATGCAAGATACCTAAAGTACCTAAGATACTTAAGAACTTTATTACTATTAGAGCAATGAAAAGGAGTATACATAGGGGTTTTCTTGGCAAAGACACTGTAATGGTTTTACCATTTCCTTTCTCTACCTCATTTTCTAGGTAAGGAAACTAAAGCAAATAGAGTTAAGTGACTTACCCTAGGTCACAAAGCTAATAAGTGTCAGAAGCCAGATTTGAACTCAGAAAGCAGTCTTCCTGCACTCCCTCCACTCTGAAAACTAGCTTCTTTTTATGAGATAATAGTAATCCCAGTCCTTGAGGAAGTGCAGGAATTACTGTGAGCTAATAAGATCTGACCTTTGGATCCTATTCTATCTCTTTCTCATGAAGGGTTCAAATTTTAAGGTGTAATTGCAAAGCAAACTCATGACTACTTTTCTCTCATTTAAATTTTAAGAATGGGACTAAACCCATCTTCAGTTAGAGAAAAGCAACAGGAAAAGATTGGGACCTTCAAGACCAACAACTCCCAAATACAATCATCAGCTAAGGTAGTTAATGAATTTTCTTCTCTGTTTCCCTGGCCTTAACCCCTTTTAGCCTTTTCTAGACTTAGAATGTCTTGGCTACTTGCATAGGTGTCCCAAGGGATCTCTCTATCTATCATTAATCCCAGAATAAACACAAAGACTTTTGAAATATCTATTAGACATACTAAGCATATATCCTTTCATGTTTGGTCCCATTAGTCATGCTGTGTCTTTACTCAAGGATTTTCAGCACATAAATCATGGGTCAGCAACTGCAGAAATGGCTAGGGCTTCTGTCCACAGAGGTTAGATGAGCCAGTACTAAAATAAAATCCTTGGAAAGGGGAGGACCTTTTCCCTTTCCCTGGCAGAACTGAACTGTGCCTTTCAGTTGTACTGGGTTAGATCTAGGGGTGTTGCAAAGTGAAAAAACCAGATTGAAGATGGAGTGAAAAAAAAGCTAATAGCCATTTCCCCACCCTGCTCTGCTATAAATCACTGCCATCATCTCACCCTCCCATTTCCATAAGCAGCCTTATCAGGAAGGGAGGAATGGTATCTTTGTCATATCCATTAGGATAAAGGGAAACACCAGATAATGAGTGGCCTTGATTAATAAAAAAAAATTAAAAGAAAAATAAAAAAAAGAAACTGTCAAAAGGTAACAGATGGCATTTTAAGCACTAGCTAGATAGGGCATTGTCGCTTCACAGAGATGGAGCTCTACTCAGATCTCAAGCAATTAATCCACTCCTAGAGGTACAAGGATGCCATGAATGTACCATCTGTTGGCAACACTGCAACAGTGTGTGAAGGCTGTCACCTAAGCAGATTTGAATCCAGATTATTTTCTTCATTCCCTTTTTCTTTTCCTCTGTAATGCCTCCAGTGTATTAACGACTAGTGTACAAGTAGAGTAATATTTATCTTTCTATTGATTGCCAAAGTAACTTAATTATCTATAGGATTTGAATCTAAATCATCTGCTTTGGTGAGATTCATTCTGATTGTTCCAAATGCAGGGTAATGATGGTGTAACTTATTATTTCTCTTTGTCAGAGCTGCTAAAGTGAGTGAAAACAATTTGGATGGAGGATAATGTAGGAATAGAAAGGAGTTAAGGCCAGAGCTGCTAAGCTTTTAGGATTTCAGGGCATTGGCTCAAACTCTAGGGGCAAGGGAGGTTGTTCCCATAACACGTGTATGAGAAAGATGGAAATTTTGAATAAAAATATTGAAGTTCTGGGTTGTAGCTTCAAATTAGCCTTCTAACTACAAGGACACAATGATATTTAGTGATATCATCACTTTGCTCACCACTGGGTCAGCTACCTCTTCGCATCCCATCAAATTTCTGCCACTTACTGCCTTCCTCTGCTGTTCTGTTGGACTCACACTATTTCCAGACTGAGTCTGACTCAGGTCAGACCTCTGATATTTTAAATTTGATATTGGAACAAGATGAGACATTCATAGGTTATGCAATAGTTAACAAAAGATTTATTTAGCCCTAGCAAAAGTTTATTCCACAAAGTTAAGCATTAAGATCTCCTTGAATTGATTGATCTGTGTGAAGCTTCCATCACAATTTGCCAGTCAAATATCCAAGAGCCCCACTAGCTCTTTCTGGTTGTTTGAGTGATGAGGAAATTACTTCAACAGTCTGAACCCTTAGTCCACTAAGTTAATCAATTCTTAAGGAACTCAATACTTTTTTAAGGGAAAAAATAACCTATTCTGCACAGAGGGGAAAGATTAAGATATTGCTCCTGGCACACTTCACCCCTTGGCAGTAACATCCATAAGGTTATCTAGAGGACCTTCTTTTACCTAAATGAACTTTAAGGCTACTACTGGTCAACCTTGACCTCTGGTATTCAAGAATCCTAATGTAGACAGGACTAAAGGAGGAAGAGAAAAACTAAAGCAGAAACAACAAAAACAAAAGTGTTAGTTCTCTGGAGGATAGTCTAAGCATGGAGGACATCTTCAAAGGATTGAGTTCTGCATCTGAATGATCAGGTTCATATGGTGCATGGTGCCAAATATTTGCAGTTCTCAGTAGATCTCTCAATGTAAAAAGGGGGCCATAAAGCAGCACTAGGAATACAAGGGTTATAGCAATGATGACACTTCCAACATGATTACTCATCCTCTTGGGTCAAGGAAATTGCCCTTTGCTGCCACTCACTTACCAGGTCCATTCTCTTCTTGGGAGCCCCATGGAGATAGGGGAAGGATGTTTTGCCTTATGAAAGATCTCAAATTACCCATTTTCTTTTATAAGAGATGGTTAGGCACTTTTACTTCTACCTTGTTGCCATAAAGTAAGTGCCCTCCAAATAATACTAGTCCTTGGTTCTCTAAGCCCTTCCTAAAGAAGAGTTCTACAATAATCACTGGATGTTTTATTAACAGCAATGTAGAGAGGTCAAATATATTTACATTATAGTAGGCAATGGCTAGAGTTGTCTGCCTTTTGCCATTGCCTATGCCAATGCTTACTCTTTTGCCCCTGGGCTGCCACTGCTGCTAGAAGCTGAACTGCTGTCCACTGCCACTAAACTCTACTCACTACTCAATGTTATCTATTGCTTCAGAGATCTGTGTCTCTTTGCTGTAGCAACCCAGGTCTTTAAATACTTGACTGACCTTCTCTGATACCCCCTGAGGTCCATATCTGTACTCCCTGTCCCTTATCATTAGGGCCTTGCATCTGTACCTGCTGACTCAGTTACCAGTACCCAGCAGTTACCACTTCTGGGGTTTGAGCTCTTGTGACATATGCTGGACAGAATGCTAGTGTGGTCCTGAGCATGACTGCAATGTCAATGATTCAGTTTGACTCTGCCCCGCTATGGGAGTTTGGTATACTATTGAATAAGGAAACTAATTAAGGTATTGTCATTTTTGTTACGTTAGAATAGTCCAAACATGAGCAATGAATACCCATCCAGGTTTATCTTTATGTCTGTAAAAAATGTTCCATCCACATAATTCCTTTGTATGTCTTGATATTAAATTCCCAAATATTTTATTATTCTTCATGTATTTTAAATGGAATTTCCCTTCCTATCTCTTCCTATAGGTTTGGTTGGATTTTTGTTTTTATTTGTTTGAGGGTTGTTTTTTTTTTTGTCCTCATCTATTATTACTTTAGCATAGGAAATTCTGGGGAAGGAGAATTCCTCTATCAAAGTAATCATGAACTAGTCTGCAATTTACAATCTAGAAGAGTTGTTTTGACACTGAAAAATTAAATAACTTGTCCAGTAGTATGTGTCAGATAATTGAACTCAGGTCTCCTCTCTCCAAGGCCTGCCATTTATTCACTATCCTTAAATTGCCTCTCTCCTATTGGTTTTTTCGCAATATATAGAAAAATCCGATTGTGTGCTGCTGTGCTGAAATTATTAAATGTTTCAATTAATTTTTCTTCACTAAAAAGATTATAATATAATCTAACCCTCAAAAAACACAAAACAAAGAATTTTTGTTTTCTTTTCACCTATGTCATGAGAAAGAGGAGGAACATTCAAAGAAGAGAAAGAAGTAATAGTCAGAAAGGTGGGAGAATTGATAGAGCACTTTTGAAGGAAAGAAGGAAGGTGATAGATAAGAGTTTCAAATATTGTAGCAGGGTCAGAAAGAATTTTTGAAAGGAGGAAGATTTGACAAAATCTCTTAGATCCATTTCTTTCTTTCTATATACTCTAATTATCATAAGATCTTGTTACCTTTTTCTGGATTATTTTAATAGTCTCCCGCCCTATTTTCTCATCACCAATCTATTCCAGCCCGAATCTCATACTGCTGACTGATGCTTGTTTGAGAACAGTCTAGACTAAAAAATCTTCAGAATCTCCCCATTGCCTACCAAATAAAGCACAAATTCTTCATCTTGACATTTAAGACCTTCCAAATTGTGATTCTTATGCCATTCTCCTTCATGAACTCTATAGTCTTTCTTAACTCTGGCTTTTCTTGTGATTCCTACCCACCCTCATCTGCATCTATTGAAATCTTTTATTTAAAGCCTATCACAGGAGCTACCTCTACCAAGAAGCCTTCCCTAACACCAGAGCTGTCAAACAGAAAGCCTGGCCAAATTCTAGCCACAACACCTCCCAGTATCTCCTGAGTCAGATTAAAAGGTAATTGCAAAATACTGGAGAAAATAAATAAAGCTACAATATTTGTATTTGACACCACTGCTTTACATTATCCTGCTCTTACCCCAACCCTCATTCTCTAACTGAAAAATGATAGCTTTTCCCTCAAATTTCCCAGGACAATTTGCCTCTACCTGTTCACACTCTAACTTACATCACTTGTTTTTATATCATTTCTTCCTCTAAATCCTCTAAGAGCTGAGTTTCTCTTTTATCTATCTCTATATCCTAAATATGTTGCCTATAGGAGCCATATTGTTGAATTTAACTTGGAGGTTATTGGTAACCCTGGAGAGGACAAGTCTAGTAGTCTAGTTGCCACCTCAAGTGATGGATTAAAACAGAGGAACTCACCTTGGAGCACATTTATGCCCTGTAAGGCATACTGAGACTCCCCCTAATTCATCAGGAGATATTACTATGCCTATGAACTCCTAGATCTCCTCTGCCTTTGAGAAGGACTAAAACAGAGCATGCCCATCTCCATTGGAATTTTAGCCTGGACCACTAATAAAAGGAAGGTTCAACCTTAGCTGGAACTTGGGTTTGCAATAGGATGGGGATGGACACTGAACCTGTGATTTCTTTGGGTATGGGAAACTGCTATTGTGAAAAACCCCTCTAGCAATACTGATCTGCAATTGCTCAGAGATTTATGGCCTTAGAAAAGTCACCAGGGGATTCTGAGAGGTGAAATGATTTTCCCAGAGACTCAGCTAGTAAATGTTAAAGACTATCACTTGATAGAGGCAAATAAGTAGCACTATAAGGATGAAGAAGTAGAGAAGCTAGCTTGAGGAAGAATTGGAGTTTCAAATAGAGCTGAGAGTGTTAATTTCAACCATTGGCAATTGTAACTATTATTCTATGACAGTTACATGCGCTGGGTGTGGCATTCTGGCAATTGGCTTCTGGCAGTTGACAGAGCCACCTGCAGGATCTTTTCTCTCTCAGGGCTAGAGAAGGTAACATTTTTGACTCTCTCTATTTCTGTCTGGGTGAAAGACTTGGAGTGGAGTATTTTCTTTTCCAACTTGGGAAACACTATTCATTTATCTGTTACTATGTATAGATTGGTTAAACTCTGAAAAGACCAAAGAAAATCTGGTTGTTGGTTTGGACATGGAGCCTTAACAGACTCCTAAACTGATTTTGTTGACACTCAACCAGCTAGCCTTGGTTATCTTTATAACTTAAAGGCAAAGTTAAGAATTATAGTGGTTAGGTTTAGTTAGAATAGTATAAAATTTTGTTAGTTAGATCAGGGAGGATTAGCATAGCCTGTGAACCACAGGAGAAGTGGTTCCTTGTGGAACCTGGGAGTTTATTTTGGTGGAGTTAGAATCCCTTAAAATTAAAAATCCTTTTACCCTTATATATTTTAAATAAATAGTTTATTTTTCTTACAAATGTCTCTTTAGCATTCCTTGTGCCTAGCCCTGGAGGAAAGTTCATCTATGAGCTTCACTTCACTTTACCACTGAAGATACTTTTGATAACATCTATCAAAAGTATCAGAATCAATTGTGAACCTTTAATTTCCTCCTGTCTACTCGCCTATTTTTATTTTTACAGCACAGAGGACAGAGCACCAAGCCAGGAGCCTAGAAGACCTGAGTTCAAATTTGGTCTTACATATTTGCTAGCTGTGTGACCTCGGGCAAGTCACCCAACTTTTATCTGCCTCAGTTTCCTCAACTGTAAAATGGGGATAATAATAGCACCTACCTCACAGGGTTGTCATGAGAATTAAATGATATATTTTTAAAGTGCTTAGTAAAGTGTCTTACACATAATAAGCACTTAATAAAACTTTGTTCCTTTCCCTCCTTTATGTCATGATCCTAGTGATTATCTCCTATGTCATGTTTTAGGAGATAGAATTTAAGTTGTATGTGTGACACATAGCCATAATCTCTCCTATTGGGGAGGGTGAGACAAGGTGGATCCCCCTGAGCTTGGGAGTTCTGAGCTGCAGTGGGCTACAGCGACAATGTATCCTCATTAAGTCTCATACCAAAATGGTGAGCCCCCGGGAGGAGAGGGTCACCTCTGCTAAGGAAGGATCAACCTGCACTTCTATCCTTGAGAGTGAGGGGAGGGGAGGGAGGGAAGAAGGAGGAGGAGAGAGAGGGGAAAAAAAACCTAAATATTTTTCCTCGATGAGTTAGAAGCCACTGCAGAATTTTGTATTGCTTCAGGGTATTCATCATAGGATTATAGGATGAACATAAATGATCTTTGTACATAAAAGATGTATAAAAGGTATAAAGAGCAATAGCACTCAGAGACAAGAGTGTTGGGGTCTTTTCCCTCCACCCCCCACTCTCTGCAAGACCTTGGATATCATTTAACATTCCAGAGCCTCTATTTCCCTCATGTATAAGGACTCAGAGCCTCAATGAATTTCTCTTTGATTGTATGGATCTGGATGCTCTCTCCAAAGGTGGACATGAATTATACACTCACTTCTCATCCTGTAAGACTTTTTTTTTAACATTTAATAATATTTATTTTTTAGAAAAGTTAACATGGTTACATGATTCATGCTCTTATTTTCCCCTTCACCCCCTAACTTCACCCCCCCCTGCCACAGCCAATGTGCATTTCCACTGATTTTAACATGTGTCATTGATCAAGACCTATTTCCAAATTGTTGATAGTTGCATTGGTGTGGTAGTTTTGAGTCTACATCCCCAATCATATCCGCCTCAACCCATGTGTTCAAGCAGTTATTTTTCTTCTGTATTTCCACTCCTGCAGTTCTTCCTCTGAATGTGGGTAGCTTTCTTTACCATAAATCCCTCAGAATTGCAATTGCATTGCTGCTAGTACAGAAGTCCATTACATTCTATTTTACCACAGTGTATTGGTCTCTGTGTACAATGTTCTTCTGGCTCTGCTCCTTTCACTCTGTATCAATTCCTGGAGATCTTTCCAGTTCTCATGGACTTCCTCCAGTTTATTATTCCTTTGAGCACAATAGTATTCCATCACCAGCATATACCACAATTTGTTCAGCCATTCCCCAATTGAAGGACATACCCTCCTTTTCCAGTTTTTTGCCACCACAAAAAGCTCTGCTATAAATATTTTCATACAAGTCTGTTTATCTATTATCTCTTTGGGGTACAAACTAAACAATGGTATGGCTGGATCAAAGGACAGGCATTCTTTTATAGCCCTTTGAGCATAGTTCCAAATTGCCAGCCAGAATGATTGGATCAGTTCACAACTCCACCAGCAATGCATTAATGTCCCAATTTTGCCACATGCCCTCCAGCATTCATTACTCTCCCCTGCTATCATTTTAGTCAATCTGCTAGGTGTTGGGTGATATCTCAGAGTTGTTTTGATTTGCATTTCTCTAATTATTAGAGATTTGGAACACTTTCTCATGTGCTTATTGATACTTTTGATTTCTTTATCTGAGAATTGCCTATTCATGTCCCTTGCCCATTTATCAATTGGGGAATGGCTTGATTTTTATGCAATTGATTTAACTCCTTGTACATTTGAGTAATTAGACCCCTGTCAGAGTTTTTTGTTATAAAGATTCTTTCCCAATTTGTTGTTTCCCTTCTGATTTTGGCTGCATTGTTTTTGTTTGTACAAAAGCTTTTTAGTTTTATATAATCAAAATCAGTTATTTTACATTTTGTAATTTTCTCTAACTCTTGCTTGGTTTTAAAATCTTTCCTTTCCCAGAGATCTGACAAGTAAACTATTCTATGTTCACTTAACTTATTTATAGTTTCCCTCTTTATATTCAAGTCATTCACCCATTCTGAATTTATCTTGGTGTAGGGTGTGAGATGTTGATCTAAACCTAATCTCTCCCATATTGTTTTCCAAATTTCCCAGCAGTTTTTGTCAAATAGCGGATTTTTGTCCCTAAAGTTGGGCTCTTTGGGTTTATCATACACTGTCTTGCTGAAGTCACTTACCCCAAGTCTATTCCACTGATCCTCCCTGCTGTCTCTTAGCTAATACCATACCGTTTTGATGGCCACTGCTTTATATTATAGTTTAATATCTGGTACTGCTAGGCCACCTTCCTTCACATTTTTTTCATTATTTCTCTTGATATTCTTGATCTTTTGTTGCTCAGCTCACATTTTATTGAGAGCTGTTTCACCCCTTTATAGCATGGAAATGCCCCGATTCCATGTACCTTCAATGCTGTGCTCTGTTGTGGGGTCCCTTCATTCCTCTGGATTTGTTTTTGTATCTTCATGAGGAGTCCTATATACGTGCGTTAGGAGAGGTCAAGCATCTGCTTTTTACTCTGCCACCATCTTAACCTGGAAGCCCCTGTAAGACTCTTGCCCTTGTCCTCTCATAATTCCTCCTGAGAGAACTGACTTAACAGATTAGAAGAAGCCTTCTTCTAGGTCTTTAAACCATTTTGTGGATATCTGTGACAAATAGGGCTGTGCATCTGTTTTTGTTATCTCTACATAATCAGGCCATGCATATCATGTTTCTTGGATGACATATCTTATGGTATACAATCTTCACTGAAAATATGAATCAACTTATTTCAGTACCTCTTTATTGTCCCTAGGACCACCTGCAATAATAGATTTGGGGGCAGATTATGGTGCTCTATGATTCAAAGCCTTATAGCATCACTATATGAGGTAACCTGATCAGACTAGACACCTTTCCCCAAATCATGGATAGAGATGAAGTGGGAAAAGGGGAGATATCTGGAAAGAATCAGATAAAATAATTGCAGCTAAGCTAGTGTGATATAATGGAACAATTGATAGACTTTGGATCAGAAGGCCTGGGTTCAAATCCTGACTGTATATCTCACAAAATATATTATGTGTGACCTAAAGCAAATTATTTACTTTCTCTTGTCCTCATTTTGTTCATTGAAATAGATTATCATTGATAATTCTAATAGCTAATATTCATGTAGTGTTTTAAGGTTTGCAAAGCATTTTACATATTTTACAAATATTATAATTTTTGACCCTCATAACAACCTTAGGATGTAGAAGCTATTATTATGCCCATTTTATAGGCAAGGAAACTGAAGCCAAGTTACTACCCCTGATCACACAGATAGTAAGTGTCAAAGGCAAGAATCAAATTGATTTCTCCTGACTAGAGGACTAGACCTCTATATACTGCACCACAAAGTGATTTTTAAAGTTCCCTTTCAATTCTACAACTTCTATCCAGTGATGAATCAATAAGGGCAATTACTAAGTAAAAATAATTTTTACCAATTCACATGTATGTCCTTATCTCCCTTTCTCATCATAAGTATAGTTAACGTGTCTGGGCTCTGCTAATCCTTAGATGGATCCATTTGTAAAGACCTCTAGCTCCCTTTGTCCTCCTGGGCACAAGCAAGTTTAAACCCTCACATTCAAAAGATGTTTTATTATTATTATTATTATTCCTGTTGACTCCTTAGGAGCATAGGGCCACAACCATCTCACGCCAACAGACTCTGTTCTGGGCAACTTCCCCCAGCTGGGCCCATGTCATTCCGACTGTTTTTGTTTCATTTTCGGCAGATCTTCACCAAGTCTGTTTTGGTCTTCCAACTTTCCTCCTCCCTGAAGGGTTCCAGCTCAATGCTTGTCTGGCTACGTTGTCTTCCGGTTTTCGTAGCGTATGTCCTATCCATCTCCACTTACGTTTCTTTATGTCCTGACTAATGGGATACTGGATTGTTCTTTCCCAGAGACTAGCATTGGAGATCTTTTCAGGCCATCTGATGTTCAAGATGTGATGGGCAGGGCTGTCCAAAAGATGTTTAGGTCAGTCTAAAGGACAGCCCTGCCAGGGATGGCTAACTGCAGTGTGAATTTCATGTTATATCTCAGATCAGGACAAAAAGAATACAGGCAAATATGACACAGACTGATAGATGTCCTCACTGTATCCTTTACTTGAACTTCAATGAGGTATAACTTAACTCTCTCTTAGGTAGAGGCAGCTAAATGGTAGTGGATAGAGTGCTAGCCCTGAAGTCAGGAAAATTCATCTTTCCAAGTTCAAATCTGTCTTCAGCATTTCCCAGGTGTGGGACCTTAGGCAAGTCACTTAATCCTGTTTGCCTCAGTTCCTCATCTACAAAATGAGCTGGAGAAAGAAATGGCAAACCACTCTAGTATCTTTGCCAAGAAAACTCCAAATGGGGTCAAGAAGAATCAGACATGACTAAAAAAACTGAACAACAATAAAAATCTGTTTTAGGTAAGTTACCAGTGAGTTTGATCCATGCTTTTCTTCCTTAAATCTAAATTATACGTTACACCATAAAAATGTTGGTATTAAAATAATGGGATTTTTTTTTTGCTGTCATGGACCAATTTGGAATTGCTGAAAGCTGTGGGCAGTTTCACAAATGCAACCCAGTTTGATATCCAACTGCAGTGCCTGTTCATAATACATATACATATTCCTCTCATATCTAGACTCAGTGAAAGTGGTCAGTACCTTTGCTTGTACACATCTCTGTGACATATGGCTTCAGGTTATATGGATAATCAAAGAATGATTGAGCCATGTTACCTCTTGTGGTTGCATCTATCAAAGAATTATGTATAAAGTTTGTTCAATAGAGATAATATCTCTGCCATATATATCACAAGGTTGTTGGATGAAAAGTTCTTAGCAAGTATTGTAGAATGTTTTATGAATATGAATTATTTATCTTCTTACAAGCATAGTGTTGTATGAAGCACTAGATAGGCTACAAATACCTATTATAGGTTCCTTGTACCTAATATATGCTTGATAAATATTTGTTAAATTGAGTTGAATAAGATCCAGTCTCTTCTCTCAAGAAGTCTTATATAGGGGGTCAGAGGTATTATGCATATGTAAGTCTTAGTGATTCATTCCAAAGAAGTCATCAGATTCTACTTCAGTTCACTATAGTTCACTAATTTCTGTTCTGGGTCTTATCTGTAAAATGAAAGAGTTGGATCAGCGGAGCTCTAAGTCTTAAGAAAGGCATGTTGAGAAAGAATGCTATCCATATCAAGAGAAAAAACTGTTGGCGTAGAAAAGCAGAAGCAAAATATGATTTATCACTTGTTTATACAGGTATATGATTTGGGTTTTGGTTTTAAAAGATTGCTCTATTACAAAAACGAATAATATGGAAATAGGCATTGAGTGATAATACATTTATAACCCAGTAGAATTGTTTGTCAGCTCCAGGGGTGGGGAGTCCCCTGGAATTCTGGGTGAGGCTGACCCTGTATATTGCAGGGATTCCATGCTGCCATCCTTTTCATAACAGGAGGGAAGAGGGGAGGGAAAGAACATATATCATGTAACCATGGGAAAATACTTATAAATGAATGAATGAATGAATGAATGAATGAATGAATGAAAAAGAAAGAAAATTAAAAATAATAATAAAAAGAAAGGCATGTTGATATACAATATTTGGGATGGTGGATTATATGGTGTTACATCTAACACAAAAGAGTACATGAATTCATATGAGAGGTACAAATAAAAAATAAATAGATATCTTTACTGAATGGGGAGGAGGATCCAAGAAGGTTTGATGGACTAGAATGACATTTGAGTTGGGTTCCAAAGGGTTGATAGAGGAGAAAGGATGGCAGAAATTCAACAAGCAAAGAAGTAAGAGAAGCATAGTTCAGGCATAGGGAATAGCATGAGTGAAAGCACCAAAGCAAGAAAGCATGGAACAGGTACTAGTATTTAAGCAATATATTCATACTCAAGATTTTATGATTGGAAATGGCATTTAATAGAAATTTTTCTGTACCTTACTCTTATTCTGTCCTCCATTGAGATTAAAAAGGGTATCCCAGCTGTTCTCCCCAGTCACTCTTTTCCAAGATTAAAAAGAAAACCAATGATGGCAAGTCTAGAAAAAATGCTGATTTAAAAAAAGTTGGTAGCAGAAATGGCTGGACATATTAAGCTTCAATATAAAAGCTTCAGCAGTGGGGTTGGAATCTCTAAGGCCAGGTGAGATGTGTATCCCCATGGAGCATATAGAAAGGATTTTTTTTGTTAAATACTGTGAATTCTTCCATGGATCCTTTTTTAAGCACATTCCTTCAGTGCCAGGATATTGACAGTTAGATCTTTTCAAAAGACACAGTAGGAATGGGTCTAATAGGAGTATTTGCTCCAGTAATGACTGCAATAGAACTGGGGCATTTGGAGTTTTATTAAAGAAATTCCTTCCTTGAGTTTTTGCTTGTTGAAATTCGGGTATTACCATAGCACCTGGAATAAACGGCAGCATGGCTCCATCTATCTCCTCCCAGCTGTGCACTTGGCCGTTTCAGCAGGAACTATTAAAACTGCAGCAAGTCAGAGCAAATTGTCCCTAGTAACAGCTTCAATAAATCTGCACAGCTGAGTTGCAAGAAGAATTAAAATACAGAAATTAGAAATCAAAGGCATTGTGTTTGGTGTAAGTAGGACTTATCTGATTAAGTATAGCTTCATAAACTAGATCTCAATCTCATCAAACCCAGGAGAAAACCTAAAGCAGGGGGCAGGGGAAAAAAGAAAAACCTGACAGTTCTGCCTTCTAGAGGAGACTATAAATTTCATTATGCCTGGGCAACTGAGTATATGTCTCATTAAAAATGTAGGCATAATCCCAAGCAGAGGAAAACTCCCCAGGATACCAACCTTGAGAAGAGGTATTGGTAGGCTCCCATCAAGTTTCAAAACATGAGATTTGACCAGAATGTTTTGCTTACTGAAGCAGGAAATTGTTTCCTGAAATTAGATGTGCTTGTATTTTTTGGTGTACTAGCTTCATGTAAAGTCAAATGAGCATAGAACTTTTGAGCAGGCAGAAACAAAGACCAAAATGAAAAACTGGCATTGAAAACCATCACAAAGCCAGAGTTGTATTGGAGAAGATATATTCCTGGGGAGAGGGAGATAGGGTCCATTTGGCAGCTCTCAAGCATTAATATGACAATAGTTTGACATGAAGTATATCTTTAGGGTGAATGATTCCTAAAATTAATTCTGCCAGGGGTCAGCTCAGTAGCTCAGTGGCTAGAAAGAGCCAGACCTAGAGATGGGAGACCCTGAGTACAAATATGGCCTCAGATACTGCCTAGCTGTGGGACCCTGGGTAAGTCCCTTAACCTCCATTGCCTAGCCTTACTGGTCTTCTTCCCTGGAACTACTACATACAACCATACATGATTTGAAGGCAGAAGGTAAGAAGTTTGGGGGATGGGTTTCATTTATTTTTTTATAATTTTTTATTTTTAGAAAGAAAAATTTTTCCATGATTCCATGATTCATGTTCTTACTCTCCCCTCTACCTCCCAACCTTCCCCCACATAACCAATGCACATTTCCACTGGTTTCTTCATGTGTCATTGATAAAGACCTATTTCCATATCATTGATAATTGCACTAGGGTGGTCGTTTAGAGTCTACACCCCAAATCATGTCTGCATCAACTCATGTGTTCAAGTAGTTGTTTTTCTTTTGTGTTTCCACTTCTGTAGCTCTTCCTCTGAATGTGGATAGTGTTCTTTTCCATAAATCCCTCAGCCTTGATCTGGATCCTTGCATTGCTGCTAGTAGAGAAGTCCGTTATGTTCAAATGTACCACAGTGTATCAGTCTCTGTGTACAATGTTCTCCTGGTTCTGCTCCTTTCGCTCTGCATCAATTCCTGGAGGTGGTTCCAGTTCACATGGAATTCTTCCAGTTCATTATTCTTTTGAGCACAATAGTATTCCATCACCAACAGATACCAAATTGTTCAGCCATTCCCCAAATGAAGGTCATACCCTTTGGCAAAGATAATGGAATAGTTTGCAATTTCCTTCTCCAGTTCATTTCACAGATGAGTAAACTGATGCAAACAGGGTTAAGTGACTTGCCCAGAATCATAGAGCTAGTAAGTGTCTAAGATCAGATTTGAACTCAGGTCTCCCTAACTCCAGAGCTGGCATTTTCTCCACTGTTCCATTTAGCTGTCTAGCACTAGCTAGTACTTCTAGCTTGGTTTTATTTCTCTTCACAAAAGATTCCAACTAGCCCAAAAACATTCTGAATAGTGGCATAGGATAAGATCCTATATAAAAGAATCAGTCATATAAAGTTACTGGAAAGAAATAATCATTATTACTAGACTGTAAGATTCATGTAGGCAGAAGCTCTATCTAAAGACATGAATACAGATAGAATCTATAATTACGCTGGTATTAGGAAATCTCAAGCAAGAAAATTCTGCTTCTCAAAGTAAAATGCCCCCTTCTCTGTAACTTATAATTTTAGAAAGCTGCATAGAAAAAGGAGAGATTAAAGGGTTTGCCCAGGTTCAGACAACCAGTATATACCAGGGATGACACCTTGAACCCAGGTCTTCTGAACTCCAAGGTTAGCCCTGTATCCACTGACATGCCTTCTCTCTTGAGCCTTATCACACCTCCTTTTTCTTCTCCAGATCCATCACACTATATTGCACATAGTAGGTATAGCCAAAAAGAATGACTGAATGGTTGGTTGGATTAATGGACAGAAGGATAAATGAATGGATGGATGGATGGATTGATGAATTGGATAATGCTCTAAAACTACCTAAAAGTGACTGGTGCACATTCATTGAATGATTTGATTTTAGGAGCCTCTGACCAGGACCCATGTGTTTTTCTGACCCAATCTTTCCTGTCGTTGAGGAAGTGGGATGGATAGGTAAGTGGAAGGAAGTTGGAGGATAAACCAGTGGAGAAGAGATGCTCCTTTTGTATTCAGTACATGAAGTAAGGAAACTGACTCTTTGACTATTATGTAGTTATTAAATAAGCTGTGATATTTGTGGATTTAGTGTGGTGTATGTATAGTAGAACAAGCACTGGATTGGAGTAAGATTTGTGTTTACATCTAATGCTAATGCTTACTACCTGTGTAACCTTGGACAAGTTGCCTAACCTTTCTGGTTGTCCATTTCCTTCCCTATGAAATAAGATATTTGTACTAGATGACCTCTAAGTTCTGTTCTGATTCTAAATTCAAGAGCTTTACTTGGCAAAGTAACTCATACACGATTACACTTGGAAAAAAATCCATGACATATGTATTACCTGATAGAAAAAAATTAAAGATTCATTTAGCTATGTTTGGCGCAAGAAGAGGACCTAAAAAGGGAGAATATGAAAGGTATGTGAAAACATTTTGTTTTCAGATAGCTTATTTTGCTTTTGTTTTCTCTGCCAAAAAGAATGATTTTCATACTGGGAGAACTAGATCAAAATGGTTGACAGGAAGATGAAATCCAAGGTAAATGAGGAAATGATTAGATTAAAAGATGTTAAACTCAAATAAATGACATTCAAGAATACTGAAAGACTGTGTGACTGGGATTATTGAGTTGCTGTCTTTAATCTTTGAAAAATCATGCAGAACAGGAGAAATGCTAAAGGACTACAGATGAGGAAAGTATTACTCTAGTTTTCAAGAAGATAAGACTCTTTAAACTATGAGCCAGTTAAGTTTAGCTTTGGTTCCTAGAAAAATTACATTATTCAAGGGGTAGGTTGTGAGTATCTAGAATGGATATTTTGAACACTAAGTACCAGCCTGGTTTATCACGACAGAAGTACTTATTTCCTTTTTTTAAAAAAACAAAATGTTATTATACTGGTATATCAAAAGAATGGCACAGATATAGTATCTGTAATTCAGGATGGCATTTGAAGGTATTTCATAATCTCCTGGTGGATAAGATGGAGAAATATGGGTTTAATGATAACATAGTCAGCTAGATTTGGAACAAGTTGCATGAGCAGACACAAGGAATGCATACTAACATCATGTCAAACTGAAGGAAGGTATCTACTGACATGATTAGACAATGTAGGATCAGGAGATACTTGAATGCAAGTCCTATTTCACACTTCTTATTTATATAACTACAGGCAAATCACTTCATCTCTAAGCTTTATTATCAACTTTTAAGTCAAGATAAAAATGCATATAATGGACCAAGACCTTTCCCCTACTCACCCACCAAGTTCTAAGCATTCAAACCAGTTTAGTCTTAAAGAATTCTCAAAAAGCTTCATTTCCCTTGTAGCTCATTTTCCCACCCAGAGTTTACTTTTGGCAACTCCTCAGATATTATTTCTGTCTAGTTTTCTACAAAATATAGGTAACAGTTCACTTATTCAAAGTAATAAATGCATACTGGGGAGTAGACCGTCTTTATTTCATGACAGTGGAAAATGAAGAAGATGCAAAGGATTCATTAGAGCCCATAAACAGTTACAGAGGACATAAAGCCCTCGGGGTATTCCATAAGTTCCACCCAGAAGGGAATTGGGTTTAGGGTTTGGTTGGAAGAGCAAATTCATTTAACGTACTATATCCAGGTAATCTCAGACCTTGCTTCACATCCCATCTACCATGAATATCTTGCTATCTATAGTACTCCTGCCCTCCTCTCCCCAGGTCCCAGTACATTGGCTCTCCAGAGACCATTCCCTCCTCCTTGGGAGATTCAATCCACTCCACTTTGGGAGTCTCTTCTAGAGCTGAGCTGTTCTGATTAATAAATGAGAATAAACGGACCTAACTCACTATACTGGGGTGCCACCAGAGGATGGTTTACACATGCATTACTGTGGACATCTTATTATCTCTCCTGATATTGTGCATGTACCTTCTGCCTCATTCTTTCCAGCTCTTATTTTGTACCAATAATAAATGCCACCAATGACAATAGACTAGCATATGGTTTCACTCATCATTCTTTGACTTCTTGGAGCACTTCCCTACATGTGTGTCTTCCCGTTTTAGAATATAAGTTCTTTGAGGGTAGGAACTGCCTCATTTTTGTCTTTGTATCCTTACCACCCAACATAGTGTCTGGCACATGGTAGGTGCTTACTGTTTTCCATTCTTTCATGATCTTGGGAAAGCCACTTAATCTCTCTAAGTCTCAATTTCCTTATCTGTAAATCAAGGATAATGATAGCTATAATCCTTGCCTCACAGGGTTGCTTGGAGGAAAGTATTTCAAATACCTAAAAGCATCAGGCAAATGTTAGTTATTCTGGTTTCGTTTAATGTGAAAATATCAATATTGATGTTGTTCAGCTCTATTAATGATATGTAAATCCAATGACCATTGGGCAAAGAACTAAAATTTAAGACACATATAGGAGAAATATTTGCAGGCAATCTACAAATGCTACTCCATTACTATCATAAAGACTGCAGAAGAATTCTGCTCAGAACTGAGGTGAAACATTTTTTTTAACTTGTTCTCAAATATTTCTTATAGTAGTTATTCACTTTTATTAATATAGGCTTTCCTTATAACAAAGTACACTTAAGTAAAATAAAGTAGCATAATATTCCTAGAGGTTAATAATCACTCTCTATCTCTAGTCTACCAGCTCTCTGCAGAGAAGAATAAAGTATATTTCTTCATCTATTTTCTGGGATAAAAATGGGTAGTTTCCTTAACTTGATTTTTAACTAGTGTTGTTTTCCTATTATTGCGTCTACTATTAAGTCATTCTGCTTACTTAAATCAGTTCATTAAATCTTTCTAAATTTCATTGAATATCATATTTGTTGTTTCTTATGGCACAATATTTTATTACATTGACGTTGCACCTTATTTAGTAATTATAATTTTTTGTCACAAAAGTGTGGTTTTGAGTACCATGTTACATATTCTTTTCCTTTGTCATCAACCTCCTCAGGACATTAGTATGCCCACTGGTGGTATGCCAAGGCAGAAGGGGAAGATATAAAAAGTTTATTAATTTTTCTTCCACAGTTCCAAATTAGTTTGCATAATAATTAAAATAATTCATAGCTCAATAATGGTTTATTAGAGTGGCTATCTTCTGACAGCTCCTCCAACATTAACTATCTCCATCTTTCGTTACTTCTTCCATTTTACTGGTTGAAAGGTAGAACCTCAGAGTTGTTTTCATTTGAATTTCTTTCATTATTTGTGATTTAAAGTGTTTTTACAAACTGTTGGGAGTTTCCATTTATTTTTGTAAGTTTTATGTACGTGTTTTGATTATTTTGTGAGTTTATTTTGCATCCTTGCAGAAACATTTTTATTTATTTTGTTGAATCTCAAGAAATCTCTTAGTAAAACATATATCAGTTGCAAAAAGATAATTTTGTCTCATCGTGGTCTATGCATTTTCACCAAGGACTATTTTTATTTTTATTTTGTGTGTATTTCATGGATTGGCATCAACAAAGGACTTATCAACTAATAATCAACCTACTGGAAATGGTGTTCTCTGTATAAAATTGGGTCAGTCCTCAGATAGCAGACATCTGAGTCAATTGCCGTGATAAAATTTGCCAAAGTTTATATTTTGTCAAAATAGCCTTTGAGAATCAAGAGTCATGTTACACTGGAGTAGGATTTTTCTTGTAGGATTTTTGTAGAAAAAGATGAACTCTAATAGGGATATATTATATATATATATATATACATATATATATATGTGTGTGTGTGTACATATATATACAATGCACATACACAAGTATATATGTGTGTATACATATATATAATTCTATATGTGGGTTTGGAAAATCAACAATATAAGTAAAAGATGAGTGAAATATGGTTCAATAACAGTATATATGAATGAAAAATTATAATAGAAATAGCAATGTGAAAGTTTTTTGTGGACTGCAAGCTCAGTGTGAGTCAATAATTTCATGTAGAAGCAAGAAAGATTAATGTGAATTTGGTTTTATTAATAGGATCATGATATCCAGAATGAAGGTAATATGAAAGTACTGCCACTCTACTGTACTCTGGTCAAATAATATCTCAAATATTCATTCAGTTTGGAACATCATATTTAAGAAGATTGTTCATTCAATAAGCACTTATTAAATATAGACAGCTGGGGCAGCTGGGTAGCTCAGTGGAGCGAGAGTCAGGCCTAGAGACAGAAGGTCCTAGGTTCAAACCTGGCCTCAGCCACTTCCCAGCTGTGTGACCCTGGGCAAGTCACTTGACCCCCATTGTCCACCCTTACCAATCTTCCACCTATGAGACAATACACCGAAGTACAAGGGTTTAAAAATATATATATAGACAGCAATGTGGTGCAGTTGTTAAAGTGCTAGACCAGTATGGAAGACCACAGGTCAAATCTGACCCTCAGACACTTACTAGTTGTATGACCATGTTAGGTCACAACCTCTGTCTGACTCAATTTCCTCATCTGTAAAATGAGTTAATAAAAGTTCCTGCCCCAAGGGTTGTTGAGATTAGGTTGGTTAGACATCAAAGAAGCCAAAGTCATCCAATGCACCCTGAGCCATCATCCATCATCTTGACTTTTGTCTTCCAGTGGTCTTCAATGACTCTCAAAGAGAATGAGGCTCATGACTTTGTGTAACTCTGCCTCACTTAAATCCAATTTATGCACAAATTAGAAGACATCCCCCAGTGATATCACTTTGGTCCTCTTCAAGTTTAAAGGACAATAACCCGCAGAGTGTGTGGCATATGGTATGTGCTACATAAACGTTAGCTACCAACACTTCTATTACCATTTAACTTCTTTCTTTTTAATTTCAACTATAAAATACAGATGCTAGCACCCAACCTAGTGTTGTTCTGAGGACCAAATGAGATGATATTTATAAAGCACTTAGCACAGAGCCTGCAGTGCAGAGTATACCCTTAATGAATGCTTATTTCTGTCCTCTCTTTCCCTGTATTATGGGTCTGGGACTGTGTTAGGTGCTAGAGACACAAATACAAAAGTGAGACTCCCTTCCCTCAAAGAGCATACATTCAACTGGGGAACACACATATGTGAGGAAGTTGTGACAAGGGGATGGGGCTTTTGGTTTGGGTAGTCACAAGGTTGTTAGTTGAGCCAAAGGGCAATAGGCTGTCAAGTTCTTTCCAATAATAATGGAAATAATGATTTCATTTTTGTTTATTATTGAGGGAACATATGCATATAGTGCAAAGCAGATAGACAGATGTCTGTCCTGATGAGGCTCTGGTGTCCTAATGGATGGTTGGATGGTACACAGACATTGGCATGTCCAGGGGGAGATGAATAAGATCATGAGAGGGGCCTTCATTTCATGTCATATAAGGATCAATTAAAGAAACTGGATATGATAGCTGTCTTGAATCATTAGAAGGACTATTATAATGAAGAGGTATTAAATTTATTTTAATTGACACCAGAAGACAGAAAAAAGTTCAATGGAAAAAAGTTGAAGAGAAGCTGAATTTGGCTCAATGTAAGGGAATTTTTCTAAATAGTTTTTTGAAAGTATAATGAGAAGGGATGAGATCCCCATTCTTGGAAATCTTCAAACAGAGGCTAAATGAATGCTTGTTGGTGAACTGTAATAGGCTAGAAGTGGGAACTAGATGACATCAGAGGTCACTTCCAACTGTGTGTGTATGAGAGAAAGACAGAGAGACACAGATACAGACATAGAGGGAAACAGACACAAATAGAGACAAGTAGAAACAGAGGTAAAGGCAGAAAGAGAGAGATAAAGAAAGTCAGAGGATGAGACGTTATTTAGAGAGAGAGAGAAATTTATTCTTTAAAATTATTTATATTTATAAAAATTTTTATTTATAGAATATTTATAAAAATATTTATAGAGAAAGACAGAAACAGGCATAGACAAGTCAAACACAGAGGTAGAAAAAGAAAGACAAAGACAAAGATAGAAACAAAAAGACAGATGCAGGGAGAGAGAGAGAGAGAGAAAGGGAGGGAGAGACAGAGAGAGACAGAGAGGGGAAAAGGGGAGAGACAGAGAGAGAAAGAGGCAGACAGACAGAGAGAAAGAGAGAGAGAGAGAGAGAGAGAGAGAGAGAGAGAGAGCTGTCTCTT